>NW_024080781.1:237562-781909 GCF_003009895.1 Hyaena hyaena
TGTGCATGGTGTGAGAAAATGATCTAGTTTCATTCTTCTGCATGTTGCTGTCCAGTTCTCCCAACACCATCTGTTAAAAAGGCTGTCTTTTTTCCATTGGATATTCTTTCCTGCTTTGTCAAAGATTAGTTGGCTATATACTTTTGGGTCCACTTCTGAGTTCTCAGTTCTGTTCCATTGGTCTATGTGTCTGTTTTTGTGCCCATACCATACTGTCTTGATGATGACAGCTTTGTAGTAGAGGCTAATGTCTGGGATGGTGATACCTCCCGTTTTGGTTTTATTTTTCAGTATTACTTTCGCTATTCGGGGTCTTTTGTGGTTCCATACAAATTTTAGGATAGTTTGTTCTAGTTTTGAGAAGTATGCTGGTGCAATTTTGATTGGAATTGCATTGAATGTGTAGATTGCTTTGGGTAGTAATGACATCTTAACTATATTTATTCTTCCTATCCATGTGCATGGAATGTTTTTCCATTTCTTTGTGTCTTCTTCAATTTCCTTCATAAGTTTTCTATAGTTTTCATCATACAGATCTCTTGTATCCTTGGTTCGGTTTATTCCTAGGCATTTTATGGTTTTTTGTGCAATTGTGAATGGGATCAGTTTCTTGATTTCTCTTTCTGTTGCTTCATTGTTGGTGTATAAAAATGCAACTGATTTCTGTACGTTGATTTTGTACCCTGCAACTTGGCTGAATTGTTGGATCAGTTCTAGTAGGCTTCTGGTGGAGTCTGTCAGATTTTCTATGTAGAGTATCATGTCATCAGATTGGTATGTTTAAAATAGTATTTCTATAGTTTACTAATGAGTTTGAACAATGCCCATGTATTTATGGACTCACCATCCTACTCACCATTTATAATTCCTTTGTAGTGAAATACCTACTCATAATCTTTAATTTCAGGTAAGGTAGACTGAAAGGTTTCTAGTATTAAACTAACCCTGGTCATAGGTATTTTACTCTCACACTATAGATTTGGTTTGCCAATATGTGACTTAGAATTGTTGCATTTGTGTTAATAAGCGAGATTGTTATATATTTTTCTTGTATGAATTTCATTTAATTTGATACATTTGCTTAATGAAGTTAATTAGGATGTTCCTTCTCTCCTCCTCTTCCTTCCCCTCATATCTTCCCCCCTCTTCCTGTTCTTCTCTTTCCTCTTCTCTCTCTCTCTTTTTAAAAATGTTTTATTTACTTTTGAGAGAGAGATAGAGACAGCATGAGGAGGGGATGGTTAGAGAGAGAGGGAGATACAGAATATGAAGCAGGCTCCAGGCTCTGAGCTGTCAGCACAGAGCCCAATGCAAGGCTCAAACCCACAGACTGTGAGATCATGACCTGAGCTGAAGTCGGACACTCAACCGACTGAGCCACCCTGGCACCCCTCCTCTTCTCTTCTTAAGAAGTTGTATGACTAGGGTGGAAATTTTCTGATTCTTGAATGTTGTTGGTTTGAATTTACTAATGTTTTCTTTGTAGGGAGACAAAACCCACAACCACTGATTAAATTTATTTCAAGCTTATGAGAATAGTCAGGTTTCCTATTCTTAAATCGGGGCTAGAAGGTTAGACTTTTTTTGGAACTTGTCTCTTTTGTCAAAACTTATTGGTGTAACAACTCCAGTCATAGGTCTGATATGATGTCAAGAGGAGTATGTCCACATCTGACCTGGTGATCTCTACTAGTCATCTATCTGTTCTGCCCTTGCCCTTCCCCATCTCAGGAGAGCCAACCCTCTTCTTCCAGTGAACCGGTCTGCAAGTCTTAAAGTCACGTTTGATCCTCTCATGCAACCCACTTCCAGTCAATCAGGATGTCCTTCTGTCCTTTGCAGAACCTGGCCATTTTTGTCATCTCTATTACACCAGGTGTCTTAGTTTGTGTGGGTGGCTATAGCAAAATTCCACAGACTGGGGACTTATTTTTTTTCTACCTTAAATTTGTGTATATGTATGTATGCATGTATGTATGTATTTATATTTTTATTTTTTAAAACTTACATCCTAGTTAGTTAGCATATAGTGCAATAACAATTTCAGGAGTAGAATTCAGTGATTCATCCCCTATGTATAACACCCAGTGCTCATCCCAGCAAGTGTCTTCCTTAATGCCCCTTACCCATTTAACCTATCTCCCCCATCTCCCACCCCTCCAGCAACTCTCAATTTGTTCTCTGTATTTGAAAGTCTCTTCTGTTTTGTCCCCTTCCTTGTTTTTACATTATTTTTGCTTCATTTTCTTTATGTTCATCTGTTTTGTATCTTAAAGTCCTCATATGAGTAAAGTCATATGATATTTGTCTTTCTCTGACTGATTAATTTCACTTACCATAATACCCTCTAGTTCCATCCACATTGCTGCAAATGGCAAGATTTCATTCTTTTTGATTGCCGAGTAATACTCCATTGCATATATATGTATGTATGTGTGTGTGTGTGTATATATGTATACATATATATATATGTATATATATGTGTATATATATATATGTATATATATGTGTATATATATATATATATGTATACATATATATATACCACATCTTCTTTATCCATTCATCTGTTGATGGCCATTTGGGCTCTTTCCATACTTTGGCTATTGTCAATAGTGCTGCTATAAACATTGGGTTACATGTGTGGCTTCAAAACAGCATACCTGTATCCCTTGGATGAGTACTTAGTAGGGCCATTGCACTACTAGTTCTATTTTTAATTTTTTTAGGAACCTCCAACTGTTTTCCAGAGTGGTTGCACCAGTTTGCATTCCCACCAGCAGAGCAAAAGAGATCCTCCTTCTCCACATCCTTGCCAGCATCTGTTGTTGCCTGAGTTGTTAATGTTAGCCATTCTGACTGGTGTGAGATGGTATTTCATTGTGGTTTTGATTTGTATTTCCCTGATATTGAGTGATGTTGAGCATTTTTTCATGTGTCAGTTAGCCATCTGAATGTCTTCTTTGGAAAAGGGTCTGTTCATGTCTTTTGCCCATTGCTTCACTGGATTATTTGTTTTTGGGGTATTGAGTTTGATAAGTTCTTTATAGATTTTGGATACTAACCCTTTATCTGATACATCATTTGCAAACATCTTCTCCCATTCCGTTGGTTGCCTTTTAGTTTTGCTGATTATTTCCTTTGCTGTGCAGAAGCTTTTTGTTTTGATGAGGTCCCAATAGTTCATTTTTGCTTTTGTTTCCCTTGCATCTGGAGACGTGTTGAGTAAGAAGTTGCTGTGATCGAGGTCATGGGATTGTTGCCTGGTTTCTCCTCTAGGATTTTGATGGCGTCCTGTCTTACATTTAGGTCTTTTATCCATTTTGAGTTTATTTTTGTGTATGGTATAAGAAAGTGGTCCAAGTTCATTTTTTCTGCATATTGCTGTCCAGTTTTCCCAGCACCATGTACTGAAGAGACTGTCTTTATTCCATCGGAAATTCTTTCCTGCTTTGTCAAAGATTAGCTGGCCGTATGTTGGTGGCTCCATTTCTGGGCTCTCTATTCTGTTCCATTGATCTGAGTGTCTGTTTTTGTACCAGTACCATACTGTCTTGATGATTACAGCTTTGTAATATATCTTGAAGTCCAGGATTGTGATGCCTCCAGCTTTGGTTTTCTTTTTCAAGATTGCTTTGGCTATTCGGGGTCTTTTCTGGTTCCATACAAATTTAAGGATTGTTTGTTGTAGCTCTGTGAAGAATGCTGGTGTTATTTTGATAGGCATTACGTTAAATATGTTTATTGCTTTGGGTAGTATGAACATTTTAACAATATTTTTCTTCCAATCCAGGATCATGGAATATTTTTCCTTTTTTTGTGGGTCTTCTTCCATTTCTTTCATAAGCTTTCTATAGTTTTCAGTGTATAGATTTTTCACCTCTTTGGTTAGGTTTATTCCTAGGTATTTTATGGTTTCTGGTGCAATTATAAATGGGATTGATTCCTTGATTTCTCTTTCTGCTTCTTCACTATTGGTGTATAGAAATGCAACTGATTTCTGTGCATTGATTATATATCCTGTGACTTTGCTAAATTCATGGATCAGTTCTAGCAGTTTTTTCGTGAAATCTTTTGGGTTTTCCATATAGAGTATCATGTCATCTGCGAAGAGTGAAAGTTCAACTTTGTCCTTGCCAATCTGGATGCTTTTTATTCTTTTGTGTTGTCTGATTGCTGAGGCCAGGACTTCCAATACTATGTTGAATAACAGTGGAGAGAGTGGACATCCCTGTCTTGTTCCTGATCTTAGGGGGAATCTCTCAGTTTTTCCCCCTTGAAGATGGTATTAGCAGTGTGTCTTTCATATATGGCTTTTATGATTTTAAGCTATGATCCTTCTTTTTTTAATTTTTAAAAACCATTTATTATTTTTGAGAGAGAGAGAGAGAGAGAGAGAGAGAACAAGCAGAGGCAGAGAGAGAAGGAGACACAGAATCTGAAGCAGGCTCCAGGCCCTGAAGTATCAGCACAGAGCCTGATCCAGGGCTCGAACTCACAGATGGTGAGATCATGACCTGAGCTGAAGCCTGCCGCTTACCCGACTGAGCCACCCAGGCACCTCGAGGTATGATCCTTCTATTCCTACTTTCTTGAGGGTTTTTATCAAGAAAGGTGCTATATTTTGTCAAATGCCTTCTCTGCATCTATCGAGAGGATCATGTGGTTTTTGTCTTTTATTGATACAGTGTTATCACATTGATTGATTTGCAGATATTAAGCCAGCCCTGCATCCCAGGTATAAATCCTCCTAGGTCATGGTGAATAGTTCTTTTAATGTATTGTTGAATCCAGTTGGCTAGTATCTTGTTGAGAATTTTTGCATCCATGTTCATCAGGGAAATTGGTCTGTAGTTCTCCTTTTTAGTGGAGTCTTTGTCTGGTTTTGGAATCAAGGTAATGCTGGCCTCATAGAATGAGTTTGGAAGTTTTCCTTCTGTTTCTATTTTTTGGAACAGCTTCAAAAGAATAGGTGTTAACTCCTTTTTAAATGTTTGTCAGAATTCCCCTGGAAAGCCTTCCAGCTCTGGACTCTTGTTTTTGGGAGATTTTTGATTACTAATTCAATTCCTTACTGGTTATGGGTCTAGACTGGGTGACTTATAAAGACAGGAAATTCATTTTCTTGATGCTAGAAGTCCAAAATCAAGGCACCAGCATGGTTGCTTTCTGGTGAAACACCCTTCTTCCTGGTTCATAGCTAGTATATTTTGGCTGTGTGTTCACCTAATAAAAAGAGCTAGAGAGCTTTGTGGGGTCTTTTTAATAAGAATCCCAGGGGGTGCCTGGGTGGCTTAGTTGGTTAAGCATCCGACTTCAGCTCAGGTCATGATCTCACGGTTTGTGAGTTTGAGTCCCACATTGGGCTGTCTGTTGTCAGTACAAAGCCTACTTCTACTTCAGATCATCTGTCCCTCTCTCTTTCTGCCCCTACCCTGCTCTCATTCTCTCTCTCTCTCTCTCTCTCTCTCTCTCTCTCTCTCTCTTTCTCTCTCAAAAATAAATATAAAAAAAGAAGTTATGTCATCAGAGCCCTTCCTTTACCAAACTATAGAAAACTCCACTCCTACCCAGTCACTTATCATCCTTACCCTTGTTTATTTTTCTTCTTAGCATTCATCATCACCTGATTTATGTATATTTTTATTGTCTATCTCCTGCTATTAGAATATAATCTCCCTCAAGGCGGGACTGATCTGCTTTGTCCATTGCTATATTTTCAATATCTAGCTCACAGTCCAACACATGGTAAGTGTTAAGTAAATATTTGATGAATGAATGAATGAGTACAGGTTGACAAATTCTCAGGGGAGACTGCTTCCCTGTTCACCTGGAGCCACAGCTCTGCCTTCATGCAACAATTTTGTTCTTGTCTTAGCTTTCACCCCTTTCTTGAAGGTGTACGTAGCCTTTTGGAGATTGAACTTAATTTGTGGAGTTAGGATGGCTGAAGGGAGTATCTGCTTTTTGACCTGATACCATTTAAGGGCCCAAGGCCTCCTTTCTGTCTTCATCAGGAATGAATATCAGCAAAGGTCACCTGGCAACCTTGTCTTCACCACTTTTAAAAAATTCTGATTTCTTGATCTCAAATCTTTTTTTTTTCTGGTCTTCTGAAGATTCCCTTTACTTTCTTGTGAGATTAGCTATGCATTTCAGCTAAATAATATTTATTTATTTTATTTTGCTTTTTATTTTTATTTTGCTGAAGGATTTCAGAGGAACTGGCTTACCATATTATTGAATATGGAACTTTTCAAACTTTCCATTTTTCACACAGTGCATAACTGCCCAGCAAGTAACTTGCCCAAAGTCTTACTATAAATGAAATCTCTGAGTCCAGACCTGGGACTCCTTACCTCCAAGGCAGTACTTTCCTTCCACATTGGGCTGGTGGTGTGCCTTATTTCCTTTGGAAGGGTCAATAGATATTTCTAGCCTAATGGGTATCTGTACCCAGAGAGGACAAAAATAAGAGGGAAGACGATAGTAACACAGCCGTCTCTGGTTCTAAGGAAACTGTTGTAGCGCTGAGGCTTTCATAGCCATTTATAAATATGTAATGGGAGGGGCGCCTGGTGGCTTACTCTGTTGAGTGTCCGACTCGCTGTTGGCTCAGGACGTGATCCCAGGTTTGTGGGATGCAGCCCTGCCTCAATCTCTGCATTGAGCTCAGAGCATGCTTAAGGTTCTCTCTCTCTTCCTCTGTCTCCCTCCCCTCCCCTCACTCATTCGCTCCCCCCCTCAAATGATAAGCAAGTAAGTACATAAATAAATAAGAGTTTAAAAATATATATGTAATGAGAAGTAGCTCAGAATGATGGCTGACTTTAGCAGTGTAGCTTTTGTTAGAAGTTGCTCCTTTTGCTTTTTCTTTAGAATTCAGATGTGAAGGGCTCATTTTCCTCAGGATTTCTGCCCTGTTGTAAGGCTGGAAGCCATTTTCCCTTCCCGCTCCTGCAGGTCACGGAGGCTGTGCCTTGGGAGGTTGCCAGTCATGATGGAGACAGTGGTACCTTGATGTATACAGATTTTTTTTTAAACAATTATTTTTGGCTCTAGTGAGATAGTGTAACTGGAAACAGCTGCAAGTTGGACTGCTCAGAATACTATGCAAATGAATTGAAAAGTGAGAAGTTCAGTCAATCAATCTGTTTTGCTTCATGTAATGCCAACTGACATTTTTTTTTTTTTAAACCTTGTTCGTCTCATTGAATTCACCGACTTTGGGCCTGAATTGACTTAATTGCATGGTTCCTTTTGACATATTGTAGACAGTGATTGCTCTGTTGAGCCATTATCAAGCGCAACAAATAACACCATGAGTATTAGTGGACAGCCCCGGCTGGTAGATGGCTTGCTAACTTTTTCCTTGCAAAACAACTTCATGCTGCCAACCTAGGAGTTAGTGGATTTAAAGAGCATGTAAATAATAGGTGGTAAAGCATTCTGTCCAGTGAACTAAATTTTAATGTATGACACTAAATCATTAGGCCAGTTAATCCAGTACTAGTTTTTGATAGGCAAGTTTATGATGACCTTCAAACCACAGGCAGTGCACTGTTCTGGGATACCTGCCTTTGGTCTTTTGCTTTGAGGATGTCCCTTTCATAAACAGCATTATATGTGTTTTCTAAAAACTGTAAGGGTATTGTTATAATAAAAATTTGAAAATCCCACTTACCCAGAGGTGACAACAGTTAATACTTTTTTTCCATACATTTTAGATGTATCCTGATGTGATTTTTTTTCCATTAGCAATTTGTATACTGATGGGTTTTCCCTGCCTGCTGAACATGATGACACAAGTATTTCCCCACATTATCAATTCTTCAGAAATATTTTTAATGGTAACATAGTATTTCTTTGTATGAATGTAGGATAGTTTACTTAAAAATATTCTCTTATTTCAGGTTGTTTATGTTATTATAAATAGTACTTAATTGGACACCCTTGTACATGAAGTGTTTTTCTGTATCTTAAATTATTTTCTGAAGCTAACATCCTAATGTTTTTATAGAGTTATTTAGTTAAAAGTTATAAATACTTTTCAGGGTTCTGACACAAATAACCAAATTGTTTTCCTGAAAAGATGTCCTTACTTATATTTACCAGTATGAAATATTTTATCCAAAAAATTTGCTACTTTAATTGGTGAAAATTATAGCTTTTTAAATTTACATTTTCTGACTATTCTTAGGGTTAAATATATTTTTCCATGTTTATTAGTTATTTTCTATTTTTTAAATTAATTAATTTGTTTTTAAGTTTATATTCAAGTTAGCATATGGAGCAACAGTTATATCAGTAGTAGATTCCTTAATGCCCCTTCCCCATTTAGCCCATCCCCCCACCTCCAACCCTTCTAGTAACCCTCTGTTTATTCTCTATATTTAAGAGTCTCTTCTGTTTTGTCCCCCTCCCTTGTTTTTATATTATTTTTGCTTCCCTCCCCATATGTTCACCTGTTTTGTACCTTAAATTCCTCATATGAGTGAAGTAATATGATATTTGTCTTTCTCTGACTGAGAATTTCGCTTAGCATAATGTGCCCCAATTCCATCCGTGTAGTTGCAAATGGAAAGATTTCATTCTTTTTGGTTATCAAGTAATACTACACTATATATATATATACATATATATACCACATCTTCTTTATCCATTTATCTGTCGATGGACGTTTGGCCATACTTTGACTATTGTTGATAGCACTGCTATAAACATTGGGGTACATGTGACCCTTCAAACCAGCACACCTGTAACCCTTGATACCTAGCAGTGCAATTGCTGGGTTGTAGGGTAGTTCTATTTTTAATTTTTTGAGAAACCTCCACACTGTTTGGCTGCACCAGTTTGCATTCCCACCAGCAGTGCAGAAGGGTTCCTCTTTCTCTGCATCCTTGCCAACATCTGTTGCTGCTCGAGTTGTTAATTTAAGCATTCTGACAGGTGTGAGGTGGTTATGTTTATTAATCATTTTTCGAAGAGGGGTGAACTAGTCTGTTTGTACCCTTTACCCATTTACATATTGGGATCGCATTACTTTTTTTTTTTTATCATAGATGTGTATGCAATCTTTATATGCTGAAATGTTTGTTGTATCTTTTTATTATGTTAAATCCATATTTGAATAAAGATTTTTTTAATGATCTTTTCCTCCTAAGATCTCCTTTTCACATCCTTCAACATAAAACTTCATCTTTTTCCTTCTCATTTAAACAAAACAAGTGTTTCCCTGAAACTTGGTCATAAGAAATTTTAAGATAAACTGATGTGACAATTTAAATGGTCAATGACTGCTTTGAATCTTTTTGATAGTAGTAAGATTAAAAACTTTTGTTAAATATCCTACCACGGAGTGGGGCACCTGGGTGGCTCAGTCGTTTGGACGTCCTACTTCGGCTCAGGTCACAATCTCTCGGTTGATGAGTTTGAGCCTCGAGTCCGGCTCTGTGTTGACAGTTCATAGCCTGGAACCTGCTTTCAATTCTGTGTCTCCCTTTCCCTTTGCCCTTCCCCCACTCATTCTCTGTCTATCTCTGTCTCTTTCTCTCAAATATAAATAAACATTAAATTTTTTTAAAATCCTACTACTGAGTACGTTTAGGTTCAAATGAGGATGTTTATCCTCAAAGTATTCACCTTGACTATTTTAATGAAGTTATCCCTAAAGTTATTCTGGGGACTGTTCTTTTGGGATTGCCCTGCAGAACCTGTGGCATATTCTTTGCCTCTCCTTTAGTGGTTATAATATCCATAGCAGGTAGTTTGTTTTTAGAAAGAGCATAAAGTCACTTAGAACCAAAGCTATTCAGTAAGGTGAGCTATTAAAGAGGACCAGAAATATGGACTGCATAGGAATATACAGAAGTGTGGGGCGCCTCGGTGGCTTAGTCGGTTAAGTGTCCGACTTTTCGCTTAGGTCATGATCTCACGGTTCATGGGTTCGAGCCCTGCGTCGGACTCTGTGCTGACTGCCAGCTCAGAGCCTGGAGCCTGTTTCAGTCTGTGACTTCTTCTCTCTCTGACCCTCCCCTGCTCACACGCTCTCTCTCTCTCTCTCTCCTAGAAATAAATAAAACATTTAAAAAAAAAAGGAATATACAGAAGCACGTGTGCACACACACACAGAGTTGCATTTTTGTGTTGTCTACATCAAACCTGAAAACAACTCTAAAAACAAGGCTATCAGTATTTTTAAGTGATAACACAGTTAAACAAGAGAATAACCTTCTGTAATGACATCTTTAAAGATAAAAATATTCAAATAAACATTCAAGTTCTAGCATATTTGTTTAAAAGTTTATCCCACTGTTTGATAGTGACATTTCATTTCAACGTTAATTGTGGTAACTCCAAGTTCAAAGTTTTGTTCATACTGAAAATGCTCCCGTAGGAGGTTCTAATTACAAAGTTGTGTGAACATTGGAAGAAGAGGTCCCTACTTTGGTTTTCAGCCTCCTACTGAGCATGTAATGAGTTTCTGGTCTCAGTGGCACGCTGTGTTGAACTCAGTGAATATCATGTACATCTATGCCTGTTATAGGCTTCTTTGGAATGCTAATGATTCCTGTTTCTTACAAAATGCTTGGAAAAATCCTTTTCCTTTCAGTTTACTGGACTTCCTCTCACTATATCTATATTCAAGATGTTAGACTGACAACATCAAAACTCTCCCAAAGGTCAAAAAGGAATCTTCAGAATTGAGTTGGACATAGATGAAACTGCCTAGCTGTGGTGCAAAGCAGATGGAGGGGAACCCCAAAGAGTCTAACTCTACTGCCTTGTAGACAGAGTATACAGAAGCAGCCTGGACTGTGAGCTCTTTGACGTCCTGATACCTCTCTGGGCCTTGGTTTCCTCACCTGTGACATGGGCAAAAAATGAAAACCCTTTGTCTCACTAGGTGTGGCAAAATTGAAATGTAATGATCAGCAGTGTGTTGCACGCATCAAGCATTCAGATAATGTGGCTTTTATTGCTGTCATCGTATCAGTCGTCATCCTCATCTTTGTAGCCACTTAGCACCTGCCATGGTGCCTGTTTAATAAGAGCCCAGTAAATGGTACCTCCTATTACTGTCAGGCTTGTATTTTTGTCATCACTTAGCACAGAGCCTAGCATACAGCTAGTGTGCAATGAATGAATATTAAATGAAAAAACATCCACTTTACGTGGCCAGGCATAATTGATATTGTATATTCAGAAAAAATGGTGTTTATCATCCTTTATTAATGAATCAAAATCTTTCTATTCTTCTATTGTGTGCTCTGAGACCCAGGCAGTAGACTATGGTTGTTATAAGTCCAGATGCTAGAGCTGGACCACCTGGGTTCAAATCCTGGTTGCGTGACTGGAGAAAGTTACCTACCCTCTCTGTGTCTGTTTGTTCTTCTATAAAATAATAGCACCTCCGTCACAGAGATTAGAGACTTTATACATATAAGTAATTAGAACGATGTATGGCAGATAGTACAGGACATAGCTGGAAAAGGGAAGAATTTTAAAAAGGGGGCAAGCTCTGTCTCCTCAGAGAAACTTTACAGTCCTCAGGGATCCATGTATGCCCACGTGGTATGCGAGAGCAGGAAGAAGAAGCCTATTGAATGTGAAAGATTGAGTATAGAAACCTGTACATTTTTAACAACCAGCTGTCGGGGCGGGGCGGGGGGTGGTGGTGGAAAAGGCCCTAGTTTGTAGTTTTTCCAATTTCTGTGCTGTAAATATTGCTACTGTGGCCAACTTCAGGCCACCATTGTGATATTCCTGAATGTGGCAGTGGGAAAAGGTACTCACAGTCAGTTCTTAGAGGCTGATATGAGCAGGCTCCAAGATGCAACTGGGTAGAAGCTTTAAGACTGCAGAGGAAAGGAAATCAAAGGCATCAGAATTGGCAAAGAGGAAGTCAAACTTTCACTCTTCGCAGATGACATGATACTCTACATAGAAAACCTGACAGACTCCACCAGAAGCCTACTAGAACTGATCCAAGAATTCAGCCAACTTGCAGGGTACAAAATCAACGTACAGAAATCGGTTGCATTTTTATACACCAATGATGAAGCAACAGAAAGAGAAATCAAGAAACTGATCCCCTTCACAATTGCACAAAAAACCATAAAATACCTCGGAATAAACCTAACCAAGGATACAAGAGATCTGTATGATGAAAACTATAGAAAACTTATGAAGGAAATTGAAGAAGACACAAAGAAATGGAAAAACATTCCATGCTCATGGATAGGAAGAATAAATATAGTTAAGATGTCATTACTACCTAAAGCACTCTACACATTCAATGCAATTCCAATCAAAATTGCACCAGCATACTTCTCAAAACTAGAACAAACTATCCAAAAATTTGTATGGAACCACAAAAGACCCCGAATAGCCAAAGTAATACTGAAAAATAAAACCAAAACGGGAGGTATCACCATCCCAGACTTCAGCCTCTACTACAAAGCTGTCATCCTCAAGACAGTATGGTATTGGCACAAAAACAGACCCATAGACCAATGGAACAGAATTGAGAACTCAGAAGTGGACCCAAAAGTATACAGCCAACTGATCTTTGACAAAGCAGGAAAGAATATCCAATGGAAAAAAGACAGCCTTTTTAACAGATGGTGTTGGGAGAACTGGACAGCAACATGCAGAAGAATGAAACTAGATCATTTTCTCACACCATGCACAAAAATCAACTCAAAATGGATAAAGGACCTGAACGTGAGACAGGAAACTATCAACACCCTAGAGGAGAAAGCAGGAAACAACCTCCTTGACCTCCACCGCAGCAACTTCTTACTTGACACATCCCCAAAAGCAAGGGAATCAAGAGCAAAAATAAACTGTTGGGACCTCATCAAGATTAAAAGCTTCTGCACAGCCAAGGAAACAACCCAGAAAATTAATAGGCAACCAACGGAATGGGAAAAGATAGTTGCAAATGACATATCAGATAAAGGGTTAATATCCAGAATCTATAAGGAACTCACCAAACTACACGCCCGAAAAACAAACAACCCAGTGAAGAAATGGGCAGAAGACATGAACAGACACTTCTCCAAAGAGGACATCCAGATGGCCAACAGACACATGAAACGATGCTCAGCATCCCTCCTCATCAGGGAAATACAAATCAAAACCACACTGAGATACCACCTCACGCCAGTCAGAGTGGCTAAAATGAGCAAATCAGAGAACTCTAGATGCTGGCGAGGATGTGGAGAAACGGGCACCCTCCTACACTGTTGGTGGGAATGTAAACTGGTACAGCCCCTCTGGAAAACAGTGTGGAGGTTCCTCAGGAAACTAACAATAGAACTCCCTTATGACCCAGCAATAGCACTGCTAGGAATTTACCCAAGGGATACAGAAATGCTGAGGCATAGGAGCACATGTACCCCAATGTTCATAGCAGCACTCTCCACAATAGCTAAAACATGGAAAGAGCCTAAGTGTCCATCAACAGATGAATGGATCAAGAAGATGTGGTTTATCTATACCATGGAATACTACATGGCAATGAGAAACAATGAAATCTGGCCATGTGTAGCAACATGGATGGACCTTGAGGGTGTTATGCTGAGCGAAATAAGTCAGGCAGAGAAGGACAAATATCATATGTTTGCACGTATAGGAGGATTAGGAGGAACTTGACGGAGGAACAAGGGGGAGAAGAAGGGCGGAAATGGTGGGGGAAAGGGAGAGAGGCAAACCATGAGAGACTCTTGAATGCTGACAAAAACTGAGGACTGATGGATGTGGGGGGGAGAGGGGGATGGGCATGAAGGAGGGCACTTTGGGGATGAGCACTGAGTGTTATGTAGAAACTAATTTGACAATAAACTATTTGTAAAAAAAAAAAAAAAAGAAGTCCAAGTTCGGCAAATAAAAACCTTAGCTTTTGAAAAAAAAAAAAAAAGACTGCAGAGGAGAACACCACATTCTGGCAATATAGGCTGAGTGCTTTACAATTCCACTAATTGCAGAATTGTACCTGGTTCTGGGGACAAGGAGGTCAGCCAGAGGGAAGAACCACTTTCTTTACACAATCTACTGCTTTAAAAAAATCCCCTTATTGCCTGATCCCTAAATTCTTCCAATAATTCAGTTCATTTGACCAGTCAGTCCTTGACCTTAAGATTGCCATGGGTATGACAATTACAAAGACAATTTAGGTTTTTTGACTTTTAGAAAGAGATAGTCAAGAAACAAGACTTTTATTGTGTCCTAATGCAGTCTCCTTCACACATCTCATGGAAAAGGAACCACAACAGAATCCTAGGCCCAAACTCCAGGGATGACTTTAAGAAAGCTCTGAAACTCACCATTTCTTATGTCTTCCTCTATACAATGGGTAAAATAATATGGCGGCAGTCACTACTTCTATACAACAACAGTTTCTTGTTGCCTGCATTCCAGTTGCCTGATAGGATCATCTCCATGACCAGACCCTGCTAGTCAATTGTGAGAGGAAATGAGAGTGTTACGTTTGAGCACAGCAATGAGTTGCTAGAGTGGAACACTCCTGAATGTTCTCTTCTTGTGCCACAAGGAGCAGTCATGTTCCAGGTGATGGCCGCTATGCCAATGTAGATCCTACTGAGATGACATGGGGTAGATTCCCCAGATGACCCATGAGAACCCAAGCAAGAAACACAGATTTGTTGTGTTAACCCACTGAGATTGTGGGGTCACCATGGAGCACAATCTATCCTATCCTGGCACAAGGATCAGACCCAGAATCAGGTACAATGATAAAGATTGGATGGAGAGGTTCTGACAACATTAAAGCGCTCTGCCCAAGGAAGGAATTAGCATCTCTGAATTCGTAGGTGGGTGGAACAATTTGACAAAACTCATTCTTGGAAAATTACTTGCAATGATTTCTTTGAAATAGAACTTGAACTCTGAGGAACTACATCATATCTTTATAATGGGTCAAATTTGCTGTTGGCTTTCTTGGTCCTAGGCTGGAGAGCAGTCAGCTTTAAGCCTTTGGGGCTAAAGTTTCCAGAAGTGTTAATGAGGAGGGGTAACATATTTTCTAGTTGTTCGGGAATAGGAACAGTGACTGTATAACAGTAGCATCTCCTTCAGCAAAGAGTAACAGGAAGAATGACCTTTTCTTGAGGGCTTGTGTGCCAGAACTTTATATATAAAAATGTCTAAGCCCTGTACAAGATTTCCCCCTTTTCAGAAGAGTGAAGGCTTTTCAAAGATCATATAGAAAGAAAGCACTGGAGCTAGAATTCAAATAAGGTCTGTTTTAGAGTCTGCCATAGTAACATTTTCCCAGAAGGAGACACTGAGACAGGGATTCAAGAGCAAATAGCGTAGTGGGCCATGGAAAGTAATCCAGGAGAGATAAGGAAACCAATGAAGGATGCATTATTACTTCAGCTACTACAGTGGCAACTGTGCTTTCATCTCCAAAAGAAAATGCACAAAACTCATGACCCAAAATTATCCCACTCAAGGGCTGAGGGAGCTGGGGTATTTAGACACCAACACCCAAGAGTCATTGGTTGAATGCCTCATTTGGAGAACAAACACCCCCAGGTGCAGAGATGCAGACCCTGACAATTGGAAGTTGTCTGGAATGCATGATTGTCCAAAGGTTGTGGATGGAAACATAGCATTTGCTCTAGGCTACAAAGCTTGAGGTCTGCTCACCACTCTACCCTGCTCAGCTGCCTTGGTGCCTGAATCATCGTAGTCTCCTGAGCACATCTCCCCTACCTCCATCCCCCATGCTTCTCGAAGGGCAGGAAAACCCTTCTGTGGTTCCAATGGGCTGCATCTAGAGGCCATCTGGTACCCAGCCAGTTAAGGAGAGAGCTCTTGAATGAAACTACTGTAAATGGTGCTAGGAGAATCCACTTTTTAGAGTTTGTGTGAAAATTGACTACATGCAG
Source organism: Hyaena hyaena (assembly GCF_003009895.1). Taxonomy (NCBI): domain Eukaryota; kingdom Metazoa; phylum Chordata; class Mammalia; order Carnivora; family Hyaenidae; genus Hyaena; species Hyaena hyaena. The sequence continues at coordinate 253,483 of NW_024080781.1, forward strand.
CATTCTTGGAACAGTGTCTGACGGACAGTAAATACACAATAAATGTTGGTCACAATGGTGTGGAGGATGATGGACAGGGCAGGGGAGGATGAAGATAACAAAAAGAGGAGAGAGGGAGGGAGGGTGGAGGGATTAAAAGTAAGGAGGTGAAAAGTTCTTGTCACAATGTATCATTCACACTGGCTGATGACATCAGCAAACTGTTCTCTGCTTTTCTCATGGTTTGGGAGCAATACACTCCTCTATCAACTGGAACAGTCCAAGAGATAGCTTCTTGCGACATCTCCCGTTCTGCTCCTGCTCAAGGTTACCCTCCTGATGGTGCCACCACTGGAAAGATGCGATAAACCACCTGGGGCTGAAAGTCCGTACTTCAGAGGAGCTGAGGATGGGGTGGGCTTTCCAAAGGGCTTCTTCAGTTGAGCTGAAGGCCCAGAGTATAATGTTTGCTTATGTGTCATGCCAGTGTAGACTGTCCTGAAAGTGTGTGTGTGTGTGTGTGTGTGTGTGTGTGTGTGTGTGTGAGGGTGTGAGAGACAGTACATACATGCGTTTAACTTGCAGAATGTATCTCATTCTAGACATCCTGGAAAATAATTGCTCTTGATAAGGACCAATACAGTCACCATTTCCTATTTTCACTGAAAGCTGAGAGAGAAAAGCAAAGGCTTGAGTCGTGGAACGGGGGTTTCAGATTATATATGAGGGGAAGTTTCATTTTCAGATTAATTTGATAAACTCAGGAATGGATTATCAGGGGGAAATTTTGAAGCCTCTTTCTTTGGGAGCTTTTAAAAATAGGAATAGATGCTCATGTGCCTGAGATAGTGGAAGCCTGATCTTACCTCGAGATGGAATGATGGACTGGCTTCTGGGTAACGGCAGAGGAGAAAGGAGTCTCCTCTCTACTGAGGTCCACTGACCGAGTGTGTCATCTCACTTTTCAGAGCTTTTCAGCATTACTAAGTTTCTCTGATTGAAAAAGCCACAAACATTCATTATTTGAAATTCAGAGATTACATCAATATATGAAAAACTAAAAATCAAACAAAATTCTATAATCCAAAGATAACCCAAAATGATTTCTTTTGTATATGTATATTTTTTTTCCAGACTTTTTATACATGGTCTCAAAAAATGTATCACATACTACATGGTTCTATAATCTAGCTTTTGTACTTAGTATATCATGGATTCCTGTTTCAGAGTCTGTATCTCCCTCTCTCTCTGACCCTCCCCTGCTCACGCTGTCTTTCTCTCTCTCTCCTAGAAATAAATAAAAATATAAAAAAAATAAAAATAAAAAGAGGGAAATAGACTCTCAAGCATCACTGATGGAAATTGAAAGTGGTATGACCTCTCTAGAGGGAAACCTGGCAATAGGTAGGACAATTTTAAACAGGCAAACCCTTAACTCAGCTCTTTTACTCCCAGGTATTTATTTTGAAGCAATAACTGGACAATTCCACAAGGATATATGTGCAAGGATTTCCAGGGAAAACAATTTAACATCCACAATAGAGAACTGATTGTGTAAGTCATGCTACATGGATACAGGCTCCAGGCTCTGAGCTAGCTGTCAGCATAGAGCCCGACGTGGGGCTCGAATCCACGAACCATATCTCATGACCTGAGCTGAAATCGGACGCTCAACCAACTGAGCCACCCAGGTGCCCCCGAGAACAACTTTTTTTTTTTTTTTAATGTTTTATTCGTTTCTAGGAGAGAGAGAGAGAGAGAGACAGCATGAGCAGGGGAGGGTCAGAGAGAGAGGGAGTCACAGACTCTGAAACAGGCTCCAGGCTCTGAGCTGGCAGTCAGCACAGAGCCCGATGTGGGGCTCGAACCCACGAACCGCGAGATCATGACCTAAGCGAAAGTCGGACGCTTAACCGACTAAGCCACCCAGGCGCCCCTATTTCCCCCTTTTTAAAAATATCATTGGCTACTCTCAATATTTTAATATACATTTCTTTGAGTCTTAGAGAGATTGAGGTTTTCAAGCCTTTATATTTTTGTTACTTGCCTTTTGTGTCCTTTATCCATTTTTTTATGAGAGAACTTGGTAGGCAGATAGATACATGCATACATGTATGCATACACATATGTATACGTATGTACAGATTATATCTGTATCTCTATATATCATTTTCCAAGTTGCCTTTTAACTGTACTGATTATGGATATGCTGTACAGAGTCTGCTACATAGATTATTTTTTGGGGATATGTTAGTTATAACTAGAATACAATGAATTTCTGGAATCCTGGCCATACATGTGTCACCTGTTTCTGAACCAGTTGAGGTTTCAAGTCACCAAGGAGTGTGGGGCAGAGAGTGTGGGTAGCCAGGTAGGGTGTATATACATGGCCAGAGCATATTTTATGGAATCAGATAGAGGGTTCTCTGTCACCAAATGAAATCAGAGCCACAGAGCTTGACAGCAGAACATGAACTGAGCCATCAGCACATAGAGCAAGTGGTGGTGGGCAGAGTGGGGGATGAGAGGCAGAGGGAAGGAAGGGAAGATGGTCCCTCGGGGCCAGTCTGTCTGCTCCCCTCCATCTAAAAGCAGTAGCATCTCCCCCTTCTCAGTACCCCACCTCCTCTCCCCATCCCCACAAAGTACACACACTAAGAGACTACACTAACCAGGCCTATTGTTGATTCTCTCCTTGCTCTTCCTCTGGGCCAAGCAGAGGGGGGACATGAACACTTTTTGTACATCGTGATGTGGGGCAAAGAAGGCCTAATTGCACACGGACAAGGTAGACGGCGGAGGGGGGGAGGAACAGGGCAGTCCCCCTGGGGTGGAGCTGCTTCTGGGGTGAAGGACCCAGCGGCTGGTATACTGGAAATAGAACTTGCCATCAGGCTTTATCACAGAGATAGAGCTAGAAAGAGAACCACATCCTAGTTCTTCTGACTTTGCTCATCCCTTATTATTTCAGCTGTTTTAGGTTGCAAGTTTTGTGAGTTGACAACAGAGTAAAATCACTCAGAGTAAAATCCAGATTCCTAACCTGGACTGTAAGCCCTTTACATCTTACCTCTTCCACCTCTCCTACCTATTTCTTATCCGGTTCCCCAGATCATTTTAGTCCACTCTCTCCTTGAACAAGCCAAGTGCATCCGTCCCCCAAGGCTATTGCACTTGTGTTCACTTTGTAATGCCCTTTCCCCACACATTCACACAGCATACCCTCTCCTTCCTTCAGGACTCTGCTCCAGGGTCACCTTCTCTTAGTGGCATGCGGATGTTTTTCGCAGCAAGTGTATCTGGGAAGTCTATCTCAGAGAGCAGGGTCCTGAGATGGACGCCAGGCTGGGGCGCGGCTGACTGACAAGATAGAGGTGAAGCCAATTTTCGCAGAGTCCAGGTCCAAGCTGCTTCCCAGGGCAAGGAGGTGACACAAGGGACCCAGGTGAGGATTCAGGAACTGAGACTGGATTCCTATGAGGGACCTGTCCAGTGCCCAGCCAGTCCCACCCACAAGCAGCATCTGTCTGTGTCTAGCCTCTTTCTGGGCTCATGCCCAGAGCCCCACCGCCCCAGCACCCCAACCTCCTCCCATGCCCTTCATCCCTGTGTCTTCTTACCCTGCCCCTTCCTTCCTGAGACTCATATCCCTCCTCATCCCATTGTGGAAAAAATCTCCTTTCCCCTCCAAGTGTATTGTGGGTCCAGAACCCACATGAGGGGGTGGGCGTTGTCAGCTGCTGCTGTTTTAGGAGGTCCACCTGTTCAATATTTCTAGAAACGTTATTCAGTCAAACCTTGGATATGCTAATGTGAGCCTGTGTCTTCTGCTTGGGAGCTCACTAGACAAGGAAATCCTTCACCAAGGAAGGATTTTATGGAGAGCTGCAAATCTCTAAACACTAAAACTCGCCAGATGTGACAAGTCCATTTGGGAGATTAGGAAGGGAAGATAGGGAGAGAGAAGCTTAGGCATTATCCATCTGCCAGGCTGACAAAGGCATCTCCTTGCATCCAAAAGAGGAAGAGAGTGGTATCCAAGAAAGATGGAGGCAAGGCTTATATATACACACTGCGATTTGGTTGTCTTGGCTAAAAAACTAGTCAGTTATCTGAACAGGTGAAAAAACTAATGCTAGGCCCCACACCAAACGTTTCTATTCTTTTAGTCTAAGGGTGGGGCCTGGTAAGTTTTTTAAAAAATATTCCCAGGTAACTACTGGTTTCACTTTGGTTGCTACTTGATTGTCCTCTTTGGACCAGGCATTGTGGTGGTGTGTGGGGTACAAGATGAGCTCCTTACAGGCCCTGATGGAATGGATCAATCAATGCAATCAAAACGCCTAAGCTAATAGTGTGTGACAACCTTTTCAATAGGATATCAAGATAATTGCTTGAAAGGGGGAAAATTTAACCCATCAAGAGTATGTTATGTCTGCCTGACTTATTTCGCTCAGCATAACACCCTCAAGTTCCATCCATGTTGCTACATATGGCCAGATTTCATTCTTTCTCATTGCCATGGAGTATTCCATTGTTTGCACGTATAGGAGGATTAGGAGGAACTTAACGGAGGACCGTGGGGGAGAAGAAGAGAGGAAATGGGGGGGGAGAGAGGGAGGGAGGCAAACCATGAGAGACACTTGAATGCTGAGAACAAACTGAGGACTGATGGGTACGGGGGAGAGGGGGAGGGGGGTAATGGGCATGGAGGAGGGCACTCGTGGGGATGAGCACTGAGTGTTATATGGAAACCAACTTGACAATAAACTATTAAAAAATTTTTTTAAAAGAGAGTATGTTCTGTCTAAACAATGTGAGATATCAGATTAATTTGATTTTCCTGAACTGATGCAATTAAAATCATATTGTTTTTGTATCATATAGAGACAGCCAAGCACATCATCTCTTCAGGTGGAATTCCTGAACCCCCAACCAGACCTCTCTGATCAGAATCTCCGGTTCTTAGCTGAAAAATCAGCTTTTTCTTAGGCAGCAGTTCCCAACCTTGTCTGCACATTAGAGTTACCTGGGGAACTTTAATTTTTTAATGTTTATTTATTTTTGAGACAAAGAGAGCACAAATGGGGGAGGGGAAGGAGCAGAGAGAAAGAGAGAAGGAGACACAGAATCCGAAGCAGGTTCCAGGCTCTGAGCTGTCAGCACAGACCCTGAGACGGGACTCAAACTCACAGACTGTGAGATCATGACCTAAGCCGAAGTCGAAGGCTTAACAACTGAGCCACCCTGGTGCCCCTACCTGGGGAACTTTAAAACAGTCCAGGCTGCACCTCCAGACCAATTAAGTTAGAAGCTCCAGGTGGAACAATAGCTAAAACATGGAAAGAGCCTAAGTGTCCATCAACAGACGAATGGATCAAGAAGATGTGGTTTATCTATACCATGGAATACTACATGGCAATGAGAAACAATGAAATCTGGCCATGTGTAGCAACATGGATGGACCTTGAGGGTGTTATGCTGAGCGAAATAAGTCAGGCAGAGAAGGACAAATACCATATGTTTGCACGTATAGGAGGATTAGGAGGAACTTGACGGAGGAACAAGGGGGAGAAGAAGGGCGGAAATGGTGGGGGAAAGGGAGAGAGGCAAACCATGAGAGACTCTTGAATGCTGACAAAAACTGAGGACTGATGGATGTGGGGGGGAGGGGGGGATGGGCATGGAGGAGGGCACTTTGGGGATGAGCACTGAGTGTTATGTAGAAACTAATTTGACAATAAACTATTTGTAAAAAAAAAAAAAAAAAAAAAAAAAAAAGAAGCTCCAGGTGGAAGAGGCAGGGAGAGAATGCAGGCAGGCATCCATGTTTTAAAACTTGCCGAAGCTTTGCCCTTGTGCAGCCAAAATTATGAAGTGAAATTGAGGAGGAATTGGTGTGGGAGGAGGCAAGCATCAGGATCTTTTAGAAGCTCCCCGTGGGATTCTAATATGGGAATGCTGATAGAAACCAGGGAGCACGCCCTTGGAGCAGATGTCTTCCACACGAAGAGCGTGTGAGCCTCCTTCCTGAGATCCTGGATTTGTTTGTGGCCCTGTGGTTCACGATGAGCTCCGATCTAGGGAAGAATGGCTGTGGAGAGGTTATCAGAACTGTGTTTCAAACACCACAGTCAGAAAGTCTGCACTGCCCAAATCCTCAGGCCCTAACATTTTTCGTGGTGGTTTTCTTGGTCTTCTTGTGGTCACACTGGGCTTGGCTGCTGGCCCTCCAACACCCCTGAGTTTGCCTCTTGCATCTTCCTGTCCCATCTTCTTCCCTTGGGCTGGTATGTGTGGGTGTCTGTTTCATGCATCCAAACTGGCCAATAGAACAGGAGGCAACCACGGTTCTGGGTGTCGGGGGTAACAAAACAGCACCTTCCCTCCTAGACATATTAAATGCTGCAGATGAGTTGCTTTGTGCTATGGCTCAAGTGAAATATATGTGCCGGCAGCCAGCCAGTCAAGTCGGCATAAACCGGGCTTTTTTTTTTTTTTTTTCTTTGTGGTTTGAATGCCACCCTCCTGGAGCTGGGAAAAGATTTTGGCTCACAGGAAATCCCACATGTTGTTACTCACCAAGTTTGAGAAAACTTTTAGTTTTTGCTATTTTCTGCCAAGTGCAGAAGGGTTGTTCTAAACTCTGGCTGCACACGTTAGATGCACCTGAGGAGCTATGAAAACGCTCAGTGCTGGATCCCACTCAGGCCGATTAAATCAGAAGATCTGGGAGTGCAGCCCAGGCCTGGACTTGTTCAGATGTTCCTAAGTTAGTGTGCAGCCCAGGTTGAAGATGACTGATCCAGGAGAGGGAGAAGATGATGGCTCCAGAAAACTGGTATTTTCTAGGTGCTAGGTAACTGATCTCATAGTAGCTGATATTTATTGAGTACTTACTATGTGTAAGGTGCTGTTTTAAGAGTCTTATATCTATTGACTGGTATTTCTAACAATCTTCTGAAAAATTACCTCCATGTTTCAATGCAGAAACTGAGGCTAACAGCAATCACAGAGCTCGCGAGTGATACAGCTCAGCTTTAAGTCAGGGCAGTGTGGTTCCAGAACTCATGCCCTTTACTGCTACATTTTAGGGCCGCGCAATAACCCTGGCCATTAGGAATGGAGGAAGTAACTCAGAAATCCCTTAACACAGCATAAGATGATTTCTTATTCATGCTATCCATTCTGGGAGGGGGCATGAAGAGAAGGAAGTAGGGGGAACATGAGGTGAGCGTTCTGCTTCACAGTCATTCAGGGACCCAGCTGAAAGAGATTTCACCATCTTGTAACCTGCACCATCTGAAAAGCGGCCCTTTCAGACCCTTGAGCTGGGGAAGAGAGCGATGGGATGATCACACGTGGGTGTTTCACTTCAGCTGGAAGTAGCACGTGTCATTTCCGCTCACACCTCACTGGCTGCCAATAGTCCTACGACCTGCCCGGCTGTAAAGTGGTTGCATGATGCAGGGGAGCAAATGGAAAGCTTGGTAGCAATAATTTCTGTGCCGCATTCTGGGAGGTGGCTCTTGTTCCTGGTTCAAGAAGCAACCGCGGAGAGATTAAGAATTGTGCCTAAAGAGACACAAAATTTAAAGAGACACGAAATTTAGGGTTAGGCCTCACACTCAGATGGTCTCACTTGAATTCTTGTGCTTTTTTTTCTACCCCATCAGTGACTAACTATGCATCTGGAGCGGTATCTCTACACCACTTAGCATTTATCCTTGAGGGCATCCAGCAGATGCTAAACACCGCCGCCAAACCGAAAGGTGACACTAGAAATTTCTTGGTTGTAAATACAGGTAATTGTGCTATTTTTATGAGGGATGCTCATTAAATCATCAGGTGAAGTACCTATTGCCATCCTGGGAATAGACAGGATCCTGTTGGTGCCTAAAAATAACACTGATTGACTGTGAAGTGCTAATATATGTAGCTTCAAAAAAAGCAGCCACCGGGCCGCACAGCTCCTGTGTGTGTAAGAGGCCGCATGTACACTGTTAATGGCAGCTTTTCGCTGTGTCTGGAGTGCTGCCATCCCAAATTGCCCCAGGTACAGAGGTGACGGGTTCGAGGAAAGCGTTCTTTTCTCCCTCTCTCTGTGATCCACCCTCCGTGGCTATTCGTGTTTATTCACCCACAGCAGGAAAAGGAGTATGACATCCACTAAACTGAAAAGTCCACAGTTGTAATCTGAAACCTGGCCAGTGATGGAATCTCTCACCTCATCCAATTGCTCAGGGTCTATTGTTTCGGTAATTATATCTTAAAATGTTGGACATTTTCCAAATGGCCGGGCAACACTTTGAGAAAGAAGAGTATGTCCCAGGGTGGGTAGCACTGGTTGTATTTGTCCTGATCGGGAGCGGCTTTGTCCCCCCGCTGCCTGCAGTAACCCCCACGGCGAGGACCAGGATGGGAGGCCCCAGTTGCCCTGCGCCTCTGGGAAGGAGACAAAGGCAGGAGCGTCTGTGGCAGCAGGCTCAACCCAAGTGCGCATGTGTTTGTGGAGACAGGCAAGATGGTCTCAGAGTTCAGGTTCTTAGCCAATAAAGAGAAAGGGAAAAAAAGGACTTTGAAGGGAAAAAGCATTATTGACAAGAGGTAACCAATTGATCCCTTTAGCGTGTTTCTCTTCTTGATTCTAGAAGGCCCAGTGTGAGACTGGGGTTACAGTCCCAGCAAGATGGAGCCCATACTCTGGCCATGGTTCCACGGGACTCTGGGTCCCAAACGGCGCTGGCCGCTGAAAACACCTAGGGAACCTAAAAGGCCTTATTCAAGCCCTGCTCCTGAGCCACGGAAAGAGTCTGGGCTCTTAAATATTTTACATTTAACTTCCTTGGGTGTTTCTAATAGCCAGGCAGGTTTTGGAGTTCATGCCGTCCCCCAGTTGGGAACATTTTGAACAGAAGCATTAGTAAATTAGTAAAATTAAAAAAAGAATTATGTTACTAAAAAGAAGAAAACGAAAAGCACCAGCATCCCTAGCGCCCAGAGTTCTACTGCTAACACTTGTACAGAATCACTTCCTGCCAGGTGGATAGATTGCCTGTCTCTGTTTTGCACAGGCTGGTGGCACCACCCTTTTGCTATCTACCCATCTGTGGCCTCACTGAGTGACCCACCAGCAGGTCCTCAGCCCTTCTGTAATGTAGGTTTGAGGCTCAGGGCCCCTCTGAAAAGCTGAGTCGGGGTCAGCAGGTGGACGGGGTTAAAGAAAGCCTGTGCAGCATGGATTTACTCTGGCAGAGCTGCTCCACCACCTGCCAGGATCCCTGCCTCATTAGTGGCACCACAGCCACTGGCAAGCTCAGAATCACAGTGTCCAACCTGGCAGAGACCGCCTGGTGGCCATTTTAGAAACCAGAAAAGCAAAGCTCAGGGAAGTACCTGTCAAGCCCAGCTCTTTACCTTTCTGGCTGTGGGTTCTAATATCCCTAACGTGTAACTATGGTCTGGCAAAGGAATCGGGTGACTCCTAAGGGACATGATTAATGAATGGACCACCAAAACTGGTTGGGCAAAGCTCATCCTAAGTTTCTATATATCCTTTATGATCACTGGCTCACCTATTTGTAGAGCCTAACTGTGGCCTACTGTGGGGAAATCCATCCAACAGACCCAACAAGGGTTGCATCCCTACATTTTTGTGTGTGTGAAAATACTCCCGTATATCCTTTCCTCCCTTTCTTTTTTTTTTTTTTTAATGTTTTATTTATTTCTAGGAGAGAGAGAGAGACAGCGTGAGCAGGGGAGGGTCAGAGAGAGAGGGAGTCACAGACTCTGAAACAGGCTCCAGGCTCTGAGCTGGCAGTCAGCACAGAGCCTGACGCGGGGCTTGAACCCACGAACCGCGAGATCATGACCTAAGCGAAAGTCGGACGCTTAACCAACTGAGCCACCCAGGCGCCCCTCTCCCTTTCTTTTTTAATGTTTGTTTATTTATCCTGAGAGAGAGAGAGTACAGGGGAGGGGCAGAGAGAGAGGGAGAGAGAGAGAACCCCAAGCAGGCTCTGCACTCTCAGCCCAGAGCCTGATGCGGGGCTTGAACCCACAAACTGTGAGATCATAAGCTGAGCAGAAATCAAGAGTTGGGCCCTGAACCAACTAAGCCACCCAGGCGCCCCTCTTCCTCCCTTTCTTACTGTTTTCCCTTGCAATGTGATTGGTTAGGTCTGATTGAGCCAGCATTTATAATTCTAGAGTCTCTTAATAATAGCCGTTTAAATAGATTTACTCATAAAAAAATTTTATGGGGCACTGTAGAGGTTGAAAAACTTTTTCTTAAAGTCATAGGCTAAAGATTTTAGGTTTCATGAGCTGCAGGGGCTCTGTTGCAACTTCTCAGCTTTGTAGTTGTCACAAAAGCAGCCATAGACAATATGCTAATGAATGTGCATGACTGTGTTCCAATAAAACTTTATTTACAAAAATAGGGGCCAGCCTGCCAAAATTCTATTCTCTTAAATAATTACAGCCTATCTAAAATGTCTTAATTATTTGATGGCATGCCAGAAGAGAAATCACTGAATCTTTAGAGTGTGTGGCCAGATCTATTCATCAAAAAAAGTTCGCTTTGTTCCAAAAACTCTGCTTTTTCTGCTTGGTAGTGACTGCCAGAACGATGTTCTTGCCAAACATTTGTGTCAGTGACTCCATGTGAATATATTCATAGTGTAGAACTTGTTAAGCTCAGACTCCACAGAGTTCATGGGTCTCTCCAAGACATGAAAGCAGACAAAGGTTGGGATATCAACCACCAGTGCAAAAATTTCAGTTGTTATTTAAGCAGAAAATGCCATCAATGTACCATGGTTGTTTTCTGTGTCAGTTATTTGTAAAAACAAACCTCCCTAAAGCTTAATGCCTTAAAACAGTAATTATTTATTTAGCTCATGAGTCTGATCACCCAGGTGGTTCTTGTGGTCAAGACCAGGTTCAAATGGTATAGACTGGGCTTGCTCATGACCCTGATAGGACACCTTGGAGCTGGCTGGGGTAGCATGGCCTTACTCACAGTGGGATGGCTGCCGCTGAAGCAGTGGTGCATGGGGAAGTGGGTCATGGATCTCATGTCTCTCATTCTCCAGCAGCTGGCCTGGGATTGTTGACATGGCAATACCAGGGGCCAAGATGGTGAATGAAGCACGAAAGGCCCCCTGAGATTCAGGCTCAGAAGTAGCACACTGTCACTCCCACCGTGTTCTTTGGCCTAAGCAGTACCAAAACGATCCATATGCAAGAGATGGGAAAAATAGACTTTGCCTCTTAGTCAAAGGAGGGAATGCAATAGTGCAGAGGGCACGGATCCAGGGAGGTGTGGATGTTTTGGCCATGACTGCAATTAACCTAGCAGAATTTCTAAGTGAATTGGAAGAATAATTGTCTTTTAAAGATAGGGCAGAGAATATCATTCACATGGCTGAGATGGAAATGAAACCCACAAGATTGATATGTATTATCACTGTGTTGAAGCCTATTCTTATTATTGAACAAATCCAAGCCATGTCTCAGGTTTGATTTCTGTCCACCTCACAAGCCTGTCCAAATTCCAGCATTTTCCCTAGGGTGCATGATTATGCTCTACCTTACAAAAGCTCTGGGTATGAACATTCAAGCTGTCAAGAGAGAAATTAGAATGTTACTCTTTGACTGACAAGAATTCTTTTAATTTTTAACCAAAGGTTTTATTATAGAGTTCCTTGAAATAGTGAGTTCTCTATTTACCATATAATTTACTTCCCATAAATTTGGCATGGAAATTTTCTGGGCACGCTTATCATATAAAATGTGACATATCCATATTTCTCTCTGGACTCCTTATATATTGAGATGATTCCCTTCGTTTTGCTTTTCACCATGTTTGGCTATATGAAAAGGCCAAATCTGCAACAATAGTACCTTATTATTTTATTTGTGTTTAGATGTCATTCCACACAGGCTGAGGAGAAAAGCACTGGACGAAAGTTTAGCAGATGTGAGGTATACCTTCAGTTCAGTGAGATGGTACAGGCACTATAAAGAACAGCAGGCTTGGAGCCAGGAGATCTGGGTTTGGATCTCATCTACAAATGTTTTCTTTTTTATAACCCATCATGTATGACATCATTTTATTATTGTGGGGACTTCTGGATCCATCACTGTGCGATTCTATTAACGGTGTGACTCCTCTGGGCCTCAGATTCCTTATCTGTAACATGGGGCTAATGATACTTATCTTGCCAATTTCATTGGATGGTGAGAACCAGTGAAGAAATGCGAAATGAGTTTACCATCAAGTTCCTGAGGACTGAACTTTAGTTTAGAGCAGCTCACTTGCTTGGCCTTCTTTTAGATAAATATGCTTTTATGCCTAATTTTGTATTTATACTTTTGGCTCTATCAGAGTCTTTTAAGAAAAAGAAAAGGGATATCCTAAATATTAAAGAAAATAATAAATATATAATTAATGGAAACTGAAGTTTATATTTATTAATTTATAAATAAATATAAATAATAAAGAAAAGAAGGCAGATTTTTCAGGACATCAAGACCTGAACATGCCTCTAGAGATAACGTTAAAGAAGTGTTTTCTCAGGCCTCCATAGCTCAGAATTGGGGATGTAGTTCTTTCATTTAAGGCTTGCACGTCTAATTAAATACAAATACAGCTGAAATGGGTTGCACACAGAGTCTTATCTGCCATTTATACTTTGGAGTGTGTGAGTTATACCTTTTCCTGAGCAGATTTAACAGGAAAAAAGAAGAAGGCAGATAGCATGTGAATCTAAAATGAGTGGGAGGAGACCTAGAAGGAGAAAGTAGAGTGACCTCCAAGGTAAAGCACAGGCAATGACCATACAGAGGGTCTTTCAACCACAGTCCTGGAGTAGGGGCTCTGCACACCATTACTGGATCCCAAGTGTGGTCCAGAGATACTGGAGGAAAGGTTGAAGATCATACACCAAAATGTTGACAAAGCATTTATCTTTGGCTGACATGAATATTTTTATTTTCTTTTTGGGGGGGTGGGGGGTGGTGTGCATCCTTTTACTTTCTCTCAGTTGTAAAATGGACATGAAGTTAATGTATCAGATTTTTTTTTAACATTTGAGGAAGATTCTACATTTCAAAGCAAAGAGTACAGAAAAGATACCTGATGCTATTGGACCAAAAATAGACTGAATTGCTTAGGGCTTCGACAGTGTTTCAGTTGAAGGCTCTTTCTACTGGGTAGTATTATATTTCCAGACAAATATACCTATTTGAAAGAAGGATTTTCCTACATGAAGCTGATTCAGGCTAAAGAAGATTTTTTTTTTAATTTAAAATTTTTTAATGTTTATTTTTGATAGAGAGAGAGAGAGAGAGCGAGCGAGCATGGGGAGGGGCAGGGAGAGACAGAGAGAGAGAGAGAGAGAGAGGGAGACGGAGACAGAAGATCCAAAACAGGATCTGCAATGACAGCAGAGACCCTGATGCACCCAAATTTGGGACTCAAACTCATGAGCTGTGAGATCATGACCTGGGCTGAAGTCAGATGCTTAAACAACTGAGTCACACAGGTGCCCCCAGGAATTTTTAAAGATATATAAAACTGAGTCTGGTTTTCTTATGGATGCTCTTCAAACACCATTCAGATAGAAATCTTTACCAGGGCTCATTTAATTTAATTCATTTCTATTTTATGACCATTACTTATTTAGTGCCAGTATGTGGAGAATTCAAGATGAATAAGGCTTGACCCTTGCTCTCAAGATGTTCAGAGCCAAGTGAAGGAAGCAGGTGCAAAGGCCGGAGCCATCATGCTGTCCGTGATAAGTACTCTAACTCTCTTAACTCTGGCCACCTTAATCTCTGGTTTTGACCGCAGAGACACAGAGGATTTTAGACAACACTTCCCTTGTAAGGCAGCTTCTCTCTACAGCTGTTCAGTAAGCATCACCACCAACACAGGTGCTGATTTTAGCTCTTGTTCCATCCATTGGATTTTAAAACCTTGGCCCCATTCTCTGGTTCTCTCATGGAGAATTCATCCATGGAGTATTCTAAAATATTCTAGAATACTTTATCCCCTTTATTCCCTTCAAACCCACCAGCCTTGCCTACTTCACTTCCATTGGGTTTCATTTACACAAGCATAGGCCCCCCCTCAACAAAAAGGGAAATGAAATTCAAAATGCCTCTATGTGATTTGCCCCCAGTTTCTCCTGATTGCCCCCAACATCTGCTGTACTACCCTACTTTACCCATACTTATAGTAAGGGCCATGAAATAAAGGCACAGATTGTTGGAGGGAACAAAAGGGAAGATGAATTCCAGTAGGGAAGGGATATCTGAGAAGGCTTCCTAGAGGAAATGCCATTGAATTTAAGCCTGGAAAGGTGGGTGGCATAAGGAAAAGGCCTTTCCATAAGGAAAGGGCCAGATTTGGGCAAATGGTAGGTGGGTGGCAGATTTGAAACCTGCTCTGGGATAGCCTCACTGTTTATGGACAAGTGTGAGTCAGAGGAGGGAATTAAAGGTGGAGAAATGATCTCTGATTCTGCAAAGGGTCTTGGATGCCAGTCTAAGGAGTTTTACATTTATTCTTTGTGCAAAGGAGATAACCCTATGATATGAGGAAGGGGAGCATCCATGGAGTCATGTGTGCTGAAAGTGAGCACAGAGGCCCCCTCTGAAAACCTCTCCACACAGCCCTTATCCTTAGTTTCTCTCCATAAACCAGCTTGCCTAGAATGAGGCCTAGGAGGTGACACTCCTAGAACAGAACCTGACAATCAGCGCCCAGAGGCCTGCAAAACTATGCTCTCAAAGCAGAGAGTTATTTCCTCCTCTTCTGCTCTGTAGAGAAATATTTATTGAGTCAAGGCCAGAACCACAGGAGTTCACAGTAAGCCTTTAAGGCATTGAAACTTCACGAACAATCATTCCTGGTCCAATTTAAATACATGAGTCTAGGAACCTCCACCAAGTAAAGGGAACATGTTGTGAAAGTAGATTTCCTATTATTTTGTTGTGAAAAAGACTAGATATTCTCTCCAGCCACCTTCTATCACAGGGCGAAGGAAATGCATTCAACTCATAAGGAGGAAAACAGGTCTCGGAGAAGAAACACATTAGAGAAATAATCCCTCCAGAGTCGTTCTGAAAATTGCCTTTGCTGATCCACGATGGAAAAAACAAAGTACATTTGATGAATTCAGCTGAATAAAATCCTGGAAAATTATCTGAGTTAAAAAAAAAATTCAAAGCAGAGCTTAAAAGCATTAACTGGCTTTTGCGAGTCAGGAAATAACACGCATGCACACACACGCACACACACAACGGCAATTCATGCTTTAATGGTGTATTTTTTTTGTCAGATAGTGCCTCTTAGATGAGTGCCATTTATTGTTCATTTCCTACAGGCAGAGGGAAGTGAAGGGCCACTGAGAGGTGTGAATTTTAAAACAGACTCCAGGGACGATGCTCAGCATCCCTCCTCATCAGGGAAATACAAATCAAAACCACACTGAGATACCACCTCACGCCAGTCAGAGTGGCTAACATGAGCAAATCAGAGAACATGAGATGCTGGCGAGGATGTGGAGAAATGGGCACCCTCCTACACTGTTGGTGGGAATGTAAACTGGTACAGCCCCTCTGGAAAACAGTGTGGAGGTTCCTCAGGAAACTAACAATAGAACTCCCCTATGACCCAGCAATAGCACTGCTAGGAATTTACCCAAGGGATACAGAAATGCTGATGCGTAGGAGCACATGTACCCCAATGTTCATAGCAGCACTCTCCACAATAGCTAAAACATGGAAAGAGCCTAAGTGTCCATCAACAGATGAATGGATCAAGAAGATGTGGTTTATCTATACCATGGAATACTCCATGGCAATGAGAAACAGTGAAATCTGGCCATGTGTAGCCACATGGATGGACCTTGAGGGTGTTATGCTGAGCGAAATAAGTCAGGCAGAGAAGGACAAATATATGTTTGCACGTATAGGAGGATTAGGAGGAACTTGATGGAGGAACAAGGGGGAGAAGAAGGGCGGAAATGGTGGGGGAAAGGGAGAGAGGCAAACCATGAGAGACTCTTGAATGCTGACAAAAACTGAGGACTGATGGATGTTGGGGGGAGGGGGGGATGGGCATGGAGAAGGACACTTGTGGGGATGAGCACTGAGTGTTATGTGGAAACTAATTTGACAATAAACTATTTGTTAAAAAAAACAAAAAAACAAAAAAACAGACTCCAGGAGTAAATGCAATCATGGTCTTTTTTACTGGGAGTTCCCTGAGTCTCTTATGTTAGTTATTGCTGAAAAGGGTGAAGCATTGGGTCTCATGGGTAGGACTTAATCTTGACATTTTATGGACATATGTAATACCTAGAACAAAGACGTATGAAATAAATTTGGGGGGAATGTGTCCGGGGAAGCAAGCAGAATTCTTACTATTATACCTTTATCTGCCATGTATTTTGTTCTTGCAAAAGGCCAGGAGAGGGAGGAAGAGGGTGTATAATTACCTGCTCCCTGCCTCCAGTTTCCAGAACTTTCCTTTGTAACACCTGGACAGGTTGTGATACAGATCTTGTGCCTGTGGCCTGGGCTTCACAGAATCCAGAGATGGTGGAGACCCTGGGTATCTATCCCATGGATGTCCACTGTCTGCACAGAATCGGTCTCAGCAATGGCTGTGGTAGCAGAGCAAGTGGCGAAAGCTCAGGGACATGGGTGAGGCAGGGAGCAGCTGAGGAGGCATGTAAGAAGTGTGTCATATGGGCAGAGCCAAAGACGGTGACACTGGATTATTATAAAGACGTATGCTTCTCACCAGATTATGTAACAATCTTAAGCATTTTAGAAAACTGTTTACAATATATGTCTCTTATTTGACTGAGTTTGAGGAACATCATCCCACTTGTGACTTAGGCAGGGACAGTAATCCAAGAGTTGAAGATAGGAAGTTATTTTTAAGGCCTCGTTCAGTGTCCTCTCTTGTAACTCTGCACTATTGATTTGTCGTATTCACCATTATACCAGGGCCTTGTTCATCCCAGGAAAGGAGCCCTAACTCTAGAGCAAGCCTGAGATGTTGTTCCAGAATGTGCCTCATCGCTAGATTTTAACTGAATATTTACTAATGACGAGGCTGTATGAGAGTGGAACATACAAGGGGAAGAGCACACAGAGCCCAGTATCTAGGTCCTCATTTTGCACATGGGGTCCTTTCCAGAGGCCCTGGCTGGCCTCATTGGCTCATGTTGAAGAGAGCCCAGGGTTTATTTTCAGGACCCTTAACATCTACCTGAGTGGACCTCACTCCCTTCAAGTCCTTGATTGGATGTCACCACCTTAAAGAGATCTACCTTGAACAATCTATTTTTTTTAAGTTTATTTATTTATTTTGAGAGAGACCGAGAATCCCAGGCAGATCCTGTATTGGCAGCCTAAGGTCCCATGTGGGGCTTGAACTCACAAACCATGAGGTCATGACCTGAACACAAACCAGAGTCAGATCCTCAACAGACTGAGCCACCCAAACACCCCTGAGCACCCTATTTTAAAAAATTTTTTTAATGTTTTATATTTATTTCTGAGAGAGAGAGAGAGGCAGTGTGAGCCAGGGAGGGTCAGAGAGAGAGGGAGACACAGAATCTGAAACAGGGCTCCAGGCTCTGAGCTAGCTGTCAGCATAGAGCCTGACACGGGGCTCGAACCCACGAACCTTGAGTTCATGACCTGAGCCGAAGTTGGACACTTAATTGACTGAGCCACCCAGGTGCCCCGAGCACCCTATTTTTAAATTGCTATGCCTCTGAATCCCTTGCACTACTCTGTTTTCTCCTTTATTTCCATATATATTTTTCCCATATATTTATTTCCATACACACACACACACATACACACATATTTCTAACATATATAATTTAACTCACGTTAGCACAATTATTGACGAGTTTCTTCCTCCAAGAAGGTAGACCCCACATGACAAAGGTTTTGGCCCGCTTGGTTCCCTATCTTGTTCACTGATGTATTCTAGGCACCTACTCATAACGGACTGATGGCATAAACATAAGCGCAGCCCTGGATGCCCTGGGTCCCCAGTGGTGCTTGGTCAGGAGTGGGCTGTGCTCCCAGCTGAGCAGGCTGCTGGACTGTGCTGAGCCAGGCTCTCTGTTCCACAGCTCAGACCACCACTTGCTTTTCATTTGTGAAAGAACACTGATTACTTGTCAGGAGCTACTACAGGGATCTGGGGTAACATCTAATACAGCTCTGTGCCGTCACTGGGAACAGAGATGGTTTCTTTCTCATTTCTGTCTTATCTCTGATCACAGTGCTTGGGATTTCATAAGAGCTCAATTAATATTTCTGGAAATGAAACTCTGTTAGCAATGACATTTAGTCCCCCTTTTCCCAAACACAGAAAGAGCCCTATTGCACTCGGTTTCTCTCACCCAGGAGCTGACTCTATCTAACTGTGTGTCTCCAAACACAGCTATGTAGAGTGAAAGGCTGGTTTGGTGTGGGGGTGGGGTGGTGATTCTTGTGCCTTGGCACCAGCTTTCACCACAGCTTTTCCCTGTTCTGTTCCTAAAATACCTCCTTAGTGGGTTGCTCGAGTCCTTGCAGACGCCTGCAGTCCGTGCTGTGCCTCATGCCATCTCTGAGTCAGTCTGGAGTTAGTCACACCCCTGCTTGCCCATTGGGCCCCAGCCTCCACTATCAGAAACATTATTTACATCTCTCAGCTCCTTTCTGGGTTACCCAAGATAAGCAAGGGGAGGAACTAAGAAATAGGCCATGAAGCCCAAGAGATGCCTAGAAGAGCTCTAATGGGTCATCAGATCTTTATGGGACAACGGTCATGTCTTTGACTAGTGCTTGATGATGAGTTCTGTTTCCAAGAGTCAGCAGCCTGCAACCAGGCAAGGTGAGGAGATATGAAATTGTTTGTAGTTACTTCTGTTCTAGAAGGCAGACTGTAGATGTTTCCAGCCACTTTTTCCCTCTTGGCAAAGGCTTCTAGGAAGTATACAGAAAGTTGGAGGTATTGCATAGTCTCCTGCAGCTGTTGGGTGAGAGCTTGTGTGTGGGGAAGAAGCCCTTCTCACCAAACCTAGATCCATTCTCTACAGCCCAGATAGGACTTTAGAGGGCATATCTGGTATTAGACAATCCTGAGTGCATTGTTAGAACTAAGAAGGGGAGGCCAAAAGTCTTGAAAAGGAACATCATTCCCTTGTGCTGCTACTTCTCTGGGAAAGTATGTTTACAGTTACACCCAGATCAAATGGGGTTGAACCAGAGTGTGAGGGCAGGGAAGGGAATCCAGGTCTTTTCAATGGGAGACCATTCCTCTGATAACAGGATTCCCTTCCTTCAAGACTGACTGCTGTGGTCATCAATGCCCACTGGCCATATGGAGAGTATACAGCCATGGGGCCTCACATCTCTATATTAGCCACCAGCAGGTAACTGATGTCCTTTAAGAGAATGAGGAGAAGAAAGCTTTGGGGATAAGGAAACAGGGTATCTGGTCCGAATGGTGGGTCCTCTGCCTTTTTCTTAAGGCTGTTGTCTTGCCAGGACATTTCCCATACCTCTACTATACAGCATGTCACCCATCCCACCACTGCCCGGTCCTCCCACAAATGCTTTCTCTAACCTCTCAACAACATAGGATAGGAAATGGTCATGAACTCCGCTTGGAATCAGGTCATCGCCTTCAAGTTCTGAGTCATCAAAAGATGAGGGAAGTCATTTCCTCACCACTCCATCTGAGGCTACCCTCAGATGCTACCTCTCATCATCCCCAAGTATAGGTGTGGCAGGTTGGGCCCACTGGTAGCACAAGGCTGGGATCCCCTGGAGAATCCCACCACCACCACTAGGAAGCTCTAAATAGTCACCATTTCCATCAACCAAGGCCCAATCATCCAGATGGGGAGAAGAGAATGGATAGGTGGGTATGGCCAGTTTAACACTTGCTAGGGCCCCAGTTCAGTGAAGCATGCCCATTGTGAAAGCTAGTGTCGTCTTACTGAAAACAAAGGACTGGCTAAAAATGAGAGGAAAAGGGACACCTGGGTGGCTCAGTTGGTTGAGCGTCTGACTCTTGATTTCAGCTCAGATCATGATCCCAGGGTCGTGGGATTGAGTCCTACATCTGGCTCTGCATTGATCGTGGATCCTGCTTGGGATTCTCTCTCTCTCTCCTTCTCTCTCTCTCTCCCTCTGCCACTCTCTCCCACCAACTAACCCCCTCTCTAAAATTGAAAAAAAAAAAAAAATGAGAAGTGGAGCACCTGGATGGCTCAGTCAGTTAAGCATCTGACTTTGGCTTATGTCATGATCTTTTGGTTCATGAGTTTGAGCCCTGCATTGGTCTCTGTGCTGACAGTTAGGAGCCTAGAGCCTGCTGTGGATTCTGTGTCTCCCTCTCGCTCTGCCCCTCCCATTTGCACTCTGTCTCTTCTCTCTCTCAAAATAAATAAACATTAAAAATAAATAAACAAGTAAATAAGGTGAGAAGGAAAGATATATAAAGATATAAATCCTAGATGTTTCTACTGATACTTGGCTTTCCATTGTATCAGAAACTGGGATATTTGGCCCTGTATCATGCAGGATACTGGCCTGTGGTTTGGTCTGGTTCATTCCCGTGAAATGAGTTTTTTAAATGTATAATAACACTAACAGAGACTCCTACCTGTGGACATGATTTGTAAGTTACAAGCGCCTCTTGTATCTGGGAAGTTGATAAAAGCAGTGCTAACCCAGACTTTAATGTCTGGTAATATTGTTGCCTATCCGTGTGTCATGATCATTTCTAAATATTTGTTGTGGTTCCTGTGAACCGTATAAAGGGCCCACGATGGGTAGAAATTAATGTTATACAAATAGCTCCCTTTCTTTTGGTTGCCCTGAACAGATTTCAATTCTTGGCCAAGAGGTGTGTTCAATTTCATCTGCTATTTCTGTCCTATTAGCTTTTTCCAACATCTGTTTGGAAATGTGTGCTCACCAACTTCAGGTACAAAGTACTCCTTCACAGAAAATAAAAATATATAAAGGCTGATTGAAAATCCAGGAGCAAACTAACCAGTATTTATAGCATCTTTTCTAAAATGGCCAGCTATATACCAGGGAGTTCCCTGAAGAGCCTAAGAAGGATTAGGGAGAGTAAGTCCTATTTCATTTGTTTGCTTCTCTTTTGATGGATGCCCCATGACAGTATGATCCCTTAGACTGATGTCTGGGAGAAGAATCACTGAGAGATGAATGAGATGCCAGATAATTCCATCATGGCATTTACTGAAATCCTGGTGAGGCTCAATCTATCCCTAGGGGAGTCTTTATAGGGGAGCACATCTGGTGGGGAATATAGATTTTGTGGTCCTAATTAGCCAAAAAGGCAATTGCAAGTCTTGGGTTTGGCAAGGGAGGATGTCAATCAGAATCAACAGAACAGAACTGGACAGATTTTTATTCTTCCTCTATGTGCCATGCTCTGTGAACTTGAGAACATTTGCAAAGACTGGGTTAATGTTCTGTAATAGAAGCATGAGCTATGTACTGAAAATTACAAATGGATGAAAGATGTAGCTCAGACCCTGGTTTCTCTAGTTAACAATTTGTAGCTCTCTTAACCTTCAGTCTCCTTGCTCATACAACGGTGATAAATATAGTCTCTTCCGGAAAACATTTGGAAAACTTTGAGGCACATTCAAATGTAAGTCATCATTATCACCATTAAGTAGGTGCCATTATGCCCCCTTACTTCCCTTTACTTGATCTTCCCTTACTTTACCTTATTATAAACAGTGGAACAGTGTCTTCAAGAGCTAGTAACTTCTTTCATTATCTTCATGCTTTTCCTTCACATTGTACATTAAAGACAGATCTTCTGACGAGCCTTAGGAAACACTTCCAGAAATAAAGCCCTTTCAGAGATAAACAGCCAAAGTGGCCAACTGATCTTCCTGAAAAAGGCTGAGGATTTTTTCAGTTGTAAGAATCTAGGAGATGTTTTGTTTGTTGGTTTGGTTGGGTTGGGTTTTTTGCCTGCCTAATAACCCCCTCAAGGTGAAACCTAGCTGAGGTAATAAAGGTAAGATTGGCAATACCATCCTTCACTGAACTTCTAGTATTATATGGAATTTTGTGTGCTTTTAAAAACATCTTAACCAAGGTTTTCTTTCAGTAACTAAGTAATGTAAATTTAAAGAGTGTGCTCCTTAATTATTGCTTACTCTGGGAAAGTAACCATTCCATTCCAGCCTGAATGTTGGCACACTTATGAAATCGAAGCTTCCTCAATTCACCATATTAGATTGGATAAGTGATAAGGAGTTTCACTGGTCTCTGCCCTAAGATGCATAAGTGTTACAGTAGGAGGTAGCTTATGTGAGTCAGCGACCTTGACTTGTGAGGCTTGGACAACCAGAAGGAAGCACATGTTGGGTATTGCAGGAAGGTCACCTATATCTTGCTTGTCACAGATCTTTTAGACGATGAAGATTATTATCAAGGACTTGCAGTTCAAGTCAGAGTAAACCTAGAACACAGAGTTGTAGATTTTGTGCTAGAAGGCACTTCAGAGCTCATTTAAACTCTTGCCACTCAAGAGGGTGGTCCAAATGGCCGGCAGCATCAGTATCACCTGGGAGCTGGTTAGAAATGTAGAACCTCAGGCCCCACCCCAGACCAGAGACTCAGAGTCTCTGAGTCTTTTTTGCATGCAACAAAATCCCCAGGGCTGGAAGGCACATGAAAGTTTTAGATGCACCAGTCTACTTCATTCTTCTTGTTATATAGATAAACTAATTCATAGCAGGTCTAAATGAGCTGCTTAAGAGCTTGTAGCTGGTCACTGGCACAGCAAGAGCCATCCCATTTCCTAATCTGGTTCTTAGACCTGTGAATTTGAGTAGCGATGAGACATGGGCCTGGTCCCAAAAACCAAAGGTTGGTTCTCCCAGTGAAATGTGCAATAGGAACATCAAGCAATATTGATTTAAGAAATCAGTTTTATGCTTAGTTAAACTAAGTTTCTCCACCATTTGTAAAAATGGGTTAGTCTCACTAAAGTACCACACCTCTCTTGGTGGTAGTTTATTCTGATTATAGGTTGAGTATTTAGATGCCTTGGAAATTGAAACTGCTACATGACAGCAAAAAGGAATGTGGCTTTGCATCCGTGGCATATGGTAATGCAGCACTGTGTTGTGACGGGCACACTTCAAGGCCTTTGTTCTTGTTGTTCTCTCTGCCACTGAACCTTCACCTGGCAGACTCCATTTTATCATCCTTGTTTCATTCTTGGAGAAGTTTTTCTTGGTCACTCTAGCGTCAACCTTCCTCCTCACCCCATTCCCTTCAGTCACTCTCTGTCCCGTGGTCTCATTTTATTTTATTCATGGAAACTATTACTTTAAATTATTTAGTTCAATAACTTATTGTCTGACTTCCCTCCTAAAGCATGTACATTAGATGAGAGAGGGGACCTGGCCTCCCTTATCTACACCACTACATCTCTATTGAATCTCTACTGACCAACAATGGTGTTTGATACATAGTGGTTGCTCAATAATTGTTTGCTAAGTGAATAAATAAGTCATTTAGAACAGAGTTTGCCATGTTTATGACAAGGATTATAATCATCAGCATGAGCTAACATTTACTGACTTTAGCACTGTATTGGGCGCTGTGCCATGGGCTTTATATACATTGTCTCATTGCATTTAATTTTTTATTATTATGGTTTCAAAAAGTGGGCACTAGCATTGACTGCTTGGAGATTGTGGCATTAATGAACTCTTCTGAAAACTGGGGAAACTGACTTATGTGGAAATAGGTTCTATACATAGATGGATTAGAAAAAAACTTAGAGTGGAAAGCCACTACCATGGGGCAAAAGTGCCCAAGGTTAGCTAGCAAGATATTGTAGTCGGATCATGAGTAACTTGTATCATCTGCAGGAAATTACTTTCCATCTGGCACCAATGTACCTTGCTCACAAACACCGCTTGCCCCCCCCCAGACTCTTTGCTTCTTACACACACAAGTTAATGATTACTGTCTGATTGTCTTCTCCATGTTCACGTGTGTAAGATCTTGTTTTCTTCACATTCACCACGTGGTTAATATCCTGTGAGCTCAATAGATATGGAGATGAAACCTCTGTTTAGGGCTCTTGTCTCTTCCTGGACATTAGCTTCTGTCGTATTCAATTCTGTGTCTGCTCTCTTGCTAGACAAGAGAGAAATCCAGACTCAGTCTGCAACCAAACTCAGTCTGCAACTAAAACCAAACTTGACTTCAGGACATTTCCCTAAAGGAAAGCACTGAGTGGCCTTCTACACAAAGTGATTTACACTGGCTGAGGATCTCAAGGATTATCAGGGAAATCATGACACCCAAAACTGTGTCTTAATACCCTTACCAGTTTTCCTTTGAGCATATGAATAGGGACAACCAGACTTAGAGGAATGGCTGGGAATTGAATGTCCTGATAAGCTTTCTAAGTGACAATGGAAAAATTAACTCTTACCCATTAGCCCTTGCATGACCTACAAAACTGTTTGTAAGAAAAAATAAGTTGTGCGTGGAGGAACGTGATGCCAACCAGAGGCCAATCCTTGATCTTCTCATTTTTCACCAACGAAGCAAAGCAAATAGTCCGATTTGGGGCCCAACCATTACCTAAGCTTCGCAATGTCTACAGAAAGATAGAGGGCAATCAACCTGCCCTCACGATAGCAAATCAGTACTTTTGCCCGTTTTTTTTTTCCAATTTAAAACGTCCCAGAGTGTTCAGCTCCCATTCCACTCTCCATCTTGGCTTCCACCAGCTCCACACATCCTTATCAACAGCAGCAACTGGCTGACTCAGTAGGCCTGGGCCAACCCACTGATCGGGAAGCCAGCCGGAAAGGCACTTCTATAACGAGAAACAGGAGGATGGAGGGAAAAACAACTTGAGTAAACGCATTTCATTCCAGAGAAGAGCTTTTTAAAAACTGCTTAACATTTAAAGTTCTATTATTATTTTTGGCAGCATGTTGAGTCCATGTCTCTTTTTGGCTACTTTTCTAGTACTTTATGTATCTGGAAGCAAAATTTGCAACTGATTTCAGTAACACTGGGAAAGATTCTTTTTCCGTGTAATTATAGGAGGTGTTTGAATGCTATCTAAATGTTATTTTGTGTACTCACCAAATAAGAGGCATAACTTAAAATCACCATATAAAATACCTATAATGCAAGTTATGTTCATCTATCATTGACAAAGAAAATGCCTTAAGCATTGGTCATTACGGGTTAATTGTGTAACTGAAAAAAAATCCAATGACAATTACTTATAAATTCTAAATCAATTGCCCAGTGAAAAAAACAAATGGGTATATAAGACTGTGGGTTGTCCTTTCCTTTGCGTGGTCAGTGGTGGGGCTTTATTTTATTCTTATAAGCTTTTTGTTAGGGAAAATTTCAAATATACACAAAAATAGAGAGACTATCTACCAATCATCCAATTTTAACAATTATCCATTTATTGACCCTGTGCATTGGTGGCAGGGGTGGGGAGGATGATGGTATGGCCCTTGTGATCGTTGGAAAGGCAAAAAACACCTGTCTATTATGGCAGGGATGTGTTTATAATTGGTCTAGATAGTTTCTATTTGCCTTTCCACATATGGTCTCCCTATTACCCTACCCACCTCTGCCTCTCAGTACAGAGGCCGATCTGCACTACACCAAAGCCCCCCTGCTTTGCAGCTTCTGGTAAATGATGAGTTTATGCTCATTTTACAGATGATGAAGTTCAGATACAGAGATCCACTTTTCAAAGATCACAGCTTACTTGTGGCTGAAAGGGGGCTATATCCCAGGACCCTCATCTTTAGGCTGCTGACTGTCATGACAATGCAGAGGTAGCTCAATAGATGTTCTTAATTATGTGCAACAGGTGTCCTACTGACCTAGGCTGAGCCATGAGGGAAAAAAACCAAGCTATTGAATGCTAGTTTCTTACATATGTAACTTGTCATTGATAAGAATACTTTTTAAGAAAAAGTTTGTGAAGAAAAACACACAGTTGGACATGCAGTATTCACTAACTTTATTTTCTGCAAGTTAGGAAAAGCCCACTGTTAACTGAATTTTAGAATTAGAGAAGTCCAGACATGCAGATTAAAATGTTTCTGCTTTTAGGCCCCTGGGTGGTACAGTCAATTAAGCATCTGACTTTTTTTTTTTAATGTTTATTTATTTTTGAGAGAGAGAGAGTACAAGCAGGGGAGGAGCAGAGAGAGAGGGAGACAAAGAATCCAAAGCAGGCTCTGGGCTCTGATGTCAGCACAGAGCCTGACATGGGGCTCAAACCCATGAAATGTGAGATCATGACCTGAGCCAAAGTCAGACGCTTAACTGACTGAGTCACCCAGGGGCTCCTTAAGTGTTGGACTCTTGATCTTGGCTCGGGTCATGATCTCATGGTTCATGGGTTTGAGCCCCGCATTGGGCTGTGCACTGATGGTACGGTGCCTGCTTGGGATTCTCTCTCTCCTTCTCTCTGCCCTTCTGCACTTGTGCTCACTCTCTCTAAAGTAAATAAATAAACTTAAAAAAATTTTTAATAACAAACAAAGAAATAAAATATTTCTGCTTTTGCTTCTATTATCTTTCCTTTCCCAGCCAGTAATTCTGTAAGACAGTTACACTTAAAAGGAAAATCTAACCTTTCTGGAAAGTAAACACTGCCAAACCCTGTCATCTCTATTAATATCTATTAGGAGCCAATGGCATCTCTTTACACAGTTGATTCTAACTGCTTTATTATCCCCCTTCCAAAACACAGACTCCTAAAACATCCAGCTGAGCGCTATCTTTTAACTTCATTTATTCAATCAATAAGTATTTATTAAGCACTTAACATGTGCAAACACTATACTGATCTCTCAGGATATGTTAGTGGCCAAACAGGTAAGAATCCCTGTCCTCTAGAAGCTTACATTGTAGCAACTTTGAAGGTAATTTACTATTCAGATATTAATGACATTAAATATGTTGCTTTTTAAGGGAAATAGAATATATTACATTACTCTGATGTAGAGCTTGTTTCTAACCACAGCCTTTGTATTACCATATCTGCAGGCAAGGAATCTGAGTAAGGAATACTAAAAGGAAACATTCTTTTTTTTAAGTTTTTAAAATGTTTATTCAGTTTTGAGAAACTGAGACAGAGCGCAAGCAGGGGTGGGGCAGAGAGAGAGGAAGCCACAGAATCCAAAGCAGACTTCAGGCTCTGAGCTGTCAGTGAGGAGCCTGACACAGGGCTTGAACTCACAAGCTGTGAGATCATGCCCTGAGTCAAAGTCAGATGTTTAACCAATTGAGCCACCCACGCACCCCTAAAAGGAAATACTCTTATAAACTCAATGTGGGTACTGAATTCTCCTGCCATTTGGGCCCTACTCCAGCTGGGTGTCTGATAAAAGTTACAAGCTAGTACCCCTTAAGAGTAAGTATATTTTAAAAAAGCAAATGTGAAAGTGTTGAGCTGATGTATTTATAGCTTTAACTTCATGAAAGTTCTGACTCGTAAGTTAGGACTTTTTAAATTAAAATTGTTATTTTGAGATAATTATAGATTTTGTGTATTTTTTAATTAAAAAATTCTCATGTTCTATATGTAGTTTGTTCATATAGGAAAATGCTACTTGGTATTTCCTCTGTGTACACCATTTAAGTCTTAAAGAATTTGTTGCTCATTGGGCCGAGCTGACATGAGAAGTTTTAGTTTTCTGGGGCATCTGAGTGGCTCAGTCGGTTGAGTGTCCGACTCGTGATTTTGGCTCAGGTCATGATCCCAGGGTTGTGGGATTGACTCCTGCATAGGGCTCCACACTGAGCATGGAGTCTGGCTAAGACTTTCTCTCTCTGTCTCTGTCTGTCTCTCTCTCTCCTGCTGCCCCTCTTTCCTGCTCGTGCTTCTCTCTTGCTCCCTCTCTCTCCTTCAAATTAAAAAAAAAAGAAATTACAATTTTCTTGGTTTTCTAAAAAAAAGTGACAGTTGACATTTTGTGTCTTTCAAATGTGGGTGGGAAGATGACAAATAGTGGAACGAAGATTGTTAGGCACTGTCACATAAGTTTAAACTCTGTAATGTGTGTTGAGGATGGAGGCAGAAAAAGGGAGGCTTTCTTAGCAGAGCAATAGCTGAGCAGAAGTGCATATAACTGACTGTTGAAGTGCTTCAAAAGTGCTTGGATGCTACATGGGATTGAACCAGCCTCTTACTCAAGGTTAAAAAAAGAAAAAAAAAGATGCCTAATTAGGATTAATAAGATAGTCATCTCCTATGTGAAAACCTTCATTGTTGTAACCATTATCCTTAAAAAATACTTTTAAAATAATTTTATTTTTCACATTTTCCTCATTGATGCATTCTAGACTTTTCCTTTCATGGAACTTCCTGCTTTAATCATGATGGGCACTCCAATTTAATTACTGTATAATCTCTTTAGCTATAAACTAGGAGTATAGCTCTTCCCTGATTAAACATCAGAGAGGTTTTCTTAACCTTTATTAATTGCAGATTGGGAAGATTGCTTATCTGTCTTCAATGCTGAGATGTGTATGGATGGAAGTTAGATTCATAAAGAAATATAACAGCAGAGACTTGGCCTGCGTTATTTTACTTGGACAAGCCTGCCTTGTGTGTGTGTGCTTTTTAGTGGGGGAACATTGTTCAGATTAAGAAAAACAAACAAACAAACAAAAAAAACCAATCATGAACTGAATTACAGGCCCTCCATTCCATTTACAAGTTTAGGAAATTGAGTTGAAGGAGGTATTGATTGGTACAAAAGCAGTGAACTATGGTCCATCAAGAACCCTTCTTTAATTTATCAGAATTGCCCTTGGTATTGGTCTGGACCCCACTGGGCAACTTAGGAGACAGTTGTGTCTGTGCTGAGCCCTGTGCTACAGTCCCTTGCCACAATTGTCCATGGACCCTCAGCCGTCTGCACCAGTGAAATCTGCTCCAGAACATCCTGCAGCAGATTGGTCCCTGTTTTAATTCACCACAAATTCTCAGTACAAAGTAGGAATGCCCTAAAATTGGGAGGTAGGTAAATAGCAGTAATTTGAATGGTCCATTAAATACTTTACAAAAGCTTTCTGAAACTCTATTAGGAGACCAATAACATCAACATTATTATAATTCAAACATTACTGTAAATGTGCATGCAGATTCCTAGTTTTAGTCTACCATTTATTGCCTACTCTCATACTGGGAAAGTATCAAATGTCAAAAGAGAGTTTTGTTTTTTTTTTTACCGATATAAAAAGCAATGTGAAAGTATGAATGCACGTGATAGCTGAGATTAAAAGCTTTGGCCAGCAAACTATTTACAGCATTCTGTGAAAATAATGATTGGCCAAAACTGAATATTTTTCCCTTGAATCTAATGCAAAATCATTGCTTGAACACCATTTACTTGGCAAATCGCAGAGATTCTCTGCTCTTCAATTCTCTACCTCCTGAGAGATTGGGGAAACTAAGAGTTGGGAAGGCTTGTGAACCAAATCTACTCTTCTGACAGCGCATGATATAGGAATGGAAGCAGGAATTAAAGTCCTGGTAGGCTTTTCTAACAGTTGGGGTGTAGTGGAGCTCATCCAGTGGCTGTCAGGGGACTAATACGTTCTAGCTCTTTCTTGCCTCTTTAGGGATAAACCTACCTAAATTTCTGTCTTCTCAGTGTGGTTCTGATTTGTATTTCCCTGATGATGAGGGACACTGAGCATCATTTAATGTGTCTGTTGGCCATCTGGATGTCCTCTTTGGAGAAGTGTCTGTTCATGTCTTCTGCCCATTTCTTCACTGGATTATTTGTTTTTCGGGTGTGGAGTTTGAGGAGTTCCTTATAGATTTCCTCACGCCAGTCAGAGCGGCTAAAATGAACAAATCAGGAGACTCTAGATGCTGGCGAGGATGTCGAGAAACGGGCACCCTTCTACACTGTTGGTGGGAATGTAAGCTGGTGCAACCCCTCTGGGAAACAGTATGGAGGTTCCTTAAAAAATTAATAATAGACCTCCCCAATGACCCAGCAATTGCACTGCTAGGAATTTACCCAAGGAATACAGGAGTGCTGATGCATAAGGGCACATGTACCCCAATGTTCATAGCAACATTCTCAGCAGTAGCCAAAACATGGAAAGAGCCTAAGTGTCCATCAACAGACGAATGGGTCAAGAAGATGTGGTTTATCTATACGATGGAATACTACATGGCAATGAGAAAGAATGAAATCTGGCCATGTGTAGCAACATGGAAGAAACTTGAAGGTGTTATGCTGAGTGAAATAAGTCAGGCAGAGAAGGACAGATACCATATGTTTGCACATATAGGTGGATTAGGAGGAAGCTAATGGAGGACCATGGGGGAGAGGAAGGGGAAAAATAGTTGGGGAGAGTGGGGGAGGCAAACCATGATAGGCTCTTGAATGCTGAGAACAAACTGAGGGCAGATGTGGTGGGGAGAGGGGAGGGAGGGTGATGGGCATGGAGGAGGGTACTTGTTGGGATGAGCACTGGGTGTTATATGTAAACCAGCTTGACAATAAACTATTTAAGAAAAAAATTTCTATCTTCTGATAACTCCCAAACTTTGGTGGTCTTCATTCAGAGCCCAATACAATGTATAGTTAGAAATGAGTGGCCACAAATTAGCTTGTAGGGATATATTGGGGGTGATGGGGGTGTTTAATAGAAAATATGCTGAATGCCTATCAGAAATATTACCTTAAAACTAAATTTCACACCAATGTTTTTAAAGAATTCAGGGACCCTACTGATTGTTAAAAATCCTATTGTGTTTTATGTGTGGCAAGCTCTTTTTAAAAATTGCATTGGGGCACCTGGATGGCTCAGTCAGTTAAGCCACTGACTCATGATTTTGGCTCAGGTCATAATCTCTCAGATGGTGAGGTTGAGCCCCATGTTGGGCTCTATGCTAATAGCGTGGAGCCTGCTTGGGATTCTCTCTCCCTTTCTCTCTGCCCCTACCCTGCTCATGCTTTCTGTCTCTCTTTCTCTGTCTTTCTCTAAATAAATAAATAAACAAACAAATACTTTTTTTTAAATTGTATCTTCTCTGGGGTGCTACTATATGACAACTTTTATGAAGAACTCATACACCATAGGTTCCCTACTTTTTGAGAAAAGAATCTACTATCCTTTTCCCCCGAAAAGGTTTGAGATGTAATTCGAAACATTGAACTAGATGTATTCAGGAGTCACAGATGAATCCTAAATACATGATATTGATGAAAATGGTTTTCAGTGGAAAATAATGAAACAAAAGGAGATTTACAGAACGCTATCATTTGTGCACATTAAAAACACAAATACTTTGGGGCGCCTGGGTGGCTCAGTTGGTTGAGTGTCTGACTTTGGCTCAGGTCATGATCTCACAGTTCATGAGTTTGAACCCTGAATTGGGCTCGCTGCTGTCAGCCCAGAGTCCGCTTTGGATCCTCTGTCCCCCTCTGTCTCCACCTCTCCCCCAGTCCCATGTGCAAGAGAGCTCTCTCTCTCTCTCTCTCTCTCTGTCTTTCAAAAATAAATACACATTAAAAATCCCCACAAACATGCAACCAATGACATCACATATTTTATAAGAGTACATGCATATTAAACACTTTTGAGTGACATGCCTATGGGAAAGAAGAATGGAGGATTGGAGATGAAGGGTTAAGTGAAATAAAGTAAAATAAGCTAGCAAGGACCTGGCATAGACTAAGGATGTTGTGCTGTAGTCTGAAGAGAATAATTCATTCACCTCTGTGAAGCTGAGAGTCACAGGTAACAGAAGAACTAAACTTCATGATTCCTGTGGTAGGACTGAGGAGAGATATAAGAAGGGAGGTCTCTGAGCACAGGGAGAGGAAAGGGGACCCGTTTATGTCATGTTTCCTCCTTTCTCCTGCCTTCTACCAAGCATTCCAGTGAATTCTAGAAAAGGGGCCATGCTGCAAGGCAGGGGTTAGCAAACTTTTTCTGTATAGAGAACCATGTGAAAAATATTCTAGGCTGTACAGACCACATGGTCTCTGGTACAACTATTCAACTTTGCTGTCGCTGTGCAAAAACAGTCATAAATGATTCATAATGAATGGGCATGGCTAAATTCTAGTAAAACTTTATTTAAAAAAATTAGTGGCAGGCTGGATGTGGTCCATGGGCTCTAGTTTGCTGACTCGGCTTAGGGAGGTGAATCTCATCAATTAGCATAACCTCCCCTCTTACAGACGGCCCAGAACAGAGCCTCTAAAATGATTCTGTCATTCAAAAATATGACCTATGAGGACAAATGCAAAGGCACTGTGCTTATTTAAATTCAGAGAAAAAGAGCCTCAGGGCTACTGGGGCTTCCATGATAATAGAATCTCAAACTCTGAGCATTTGCTGCTGGGATAAATAACCCGTGGGCAGGGTTCACATTGTTTTTCATTTGATCAAGTCAAGACCATGTTTCCTAAGCAAATGCAAATGCTCGAGAGCTTTCCGAGGTTGTAGCAAGTGGCAGGAATGTAGTCTATGCCTCCCAGCAGAACTGGATAAATGGCTTCCCTGCACCTTTCTCAGACATCCTGGCTTGAGTCCTAGGGATATTCCCCGCATGAACCCACACGCTGGACAGGAGACAGTCTAGGCAAAGGCTAAGCCCATGCCTGCACCTCATGTGAAGGGAACGAAGTAGGACAAAAGTATGAAGCCCTCAAAACCTCAGAATGGTCATTTCTAGATGAACAGGCCAATTAAGCACTTTTGATTCAAGCTCGACAATCATCAGTGCTATTTCAGGTATCAGCAGGAAAAGGTAAACAGTATCAAGTGGGCAGCCTTCTCCTTGCCTCCACCCTGGTCCACTTGCTTCTAGCTGCTAATTATTGTCTCTTGAAGCACCTACCGTGTCGTGCCCAGAAAGCGTCTTAGGTTCTCTTCCGGTGCTGTGTCCTTTGCTATCTGGCAGCCACTGGAAAGATAGTCAGTACTCCGATGTGGCTGACCTCTAAATTCAGTCCGGTAACAGTGTGCTTACCCACGACAATCCATTTCTTCCAAGTTAGATTTCCCCAGGCACCCCTCCTTTGCATTTTGCTCAAGTCTTTACTTTCTTGCTACAGCTCCTATGTTTTACTCTCCTGAGGAGAGGCTGTAAGGCAGCAAGGGACCCTTTTTAAGCCTGTATAAATTAGTGTCAGTCACAAGATTCACCCACAGAATTGCCCAGGAGTCCACCGGTCAAGAGAGAGGTGAAGAGAATCATTAGCTAAGAATTCTTGTCTGTTGGGGGCCCATAAGGATTTCACTTCAGGGCCTCTACATCCTGCCTGTGACAGAGAGGGAGCTCTCCAAGTAGACTTGGGAAAAAATTAATAGTCAAAGTCTCCACGGGCCTATTATGCCCATGTCTGGTATACATCTAGAATATTGAAATATTGAAAGTTGCTTATGAAGGAAGTGTTAATTTTTGGCTAAGTCATGGGAAATTGCCCTTAGCACGGTTAACTGTGCCTGTTTGGAAAGTATACTGTTGGATGAGATATGGGAAGGTTAATCTGACTGCATATTTTCCTATAAATAAATGTTAGCTCAACAATTCAATACAAAAAATGTTCATCTTAGCTCACTCCACATGGAGCCTTGGGTGCCCAGTAACAGCTATTTTACATTTTCAGCGTTGTGTTGGGATGAAGGGAAAGACCAACATGGTCGTTGAGTGTCTTCTGTCTTCCCCTCTTTCTCTCAGATCAGCCATCATTGTCGCTGACCCAGCTCTGTAACTCTGTCCTCTTTTTTACCGTTTTTCCTGCATCAGACCCATGAAGCTAACAACCCATGTAACCTCTTCACCCTCACAAATCTTCATTTCTCTGGAAGAGGAAAAACAAACATGTCTTCTCCTTTCCAGGCACAAAGGTGACTGTGAACTCAAGAGAGAAACAGAGAGACACAGAATGTCTTCCGCTTCTGGTGAACATGAACATTCCTGACATTTTGTTCAAAGGCGTGATAGACTGACCTGTAATTAACACGGGATAACATTGAGTGCATACATTATGCATACATCTCTGTATATATGTTATGCTCACGACAACAGCATGTAAGAGGCATTAATTGAATGCTTCTCTCAGATGAGAAACTGAAGTTCAATAAGCTTAGTGACTTGCTCATGAGTTAAAGTTTAGAGTTTGAAACCAGGGAGTCTGGCCCCTACTTTCAGATTCCATATTATAGGGAAAAGAATAGAGTAGGTACCATCCTGGGTACCACTTTGTGGTCACGCAACTTCTCAGGGGAGCAGTCTCCATCATCTCATGCAGGCTTTACTCAGGGAAAACTAGAAATGCCTTGTGGGTGAATTTGGCACCTTGCACTTTATCCACCTCTTCCCTTTTACACGCAATCAGTCTCTGTCTATTCAAGGAACGTAAACTCAGGTTATTATTAGCTGAGGAATGATTATGAATATATATACATTTCATGTATGTAAATAGTAGAAGTGTTAATACTTTTTCCCTGTGATCCTTTGTTAATCTTGTCTAAAGTGTTATCATGAAGGGTCATTTTGAGGTCTACAACCTAATCTTTTAGAATAGAGTTTTGTTTGTTTCGATTTAACGTGGGTATGTCATAAATCCTTAGTACAATAGAGATTGATTTTTTTTAAAGAAAAATATTTGTGCCTGATCTACTAAAAAGATGTCACTGAGTCCTTGGCCATTGAAGCATTTTTGCTAGACTATTTTCCTGATGTTTTTTTGAACAATGACACATGTTCAAAAACTGGCCAGACCGAGTGGAGGTTGCAGAACTATGTTGGGAACAGTGCAAAGATAATTGTCTTACATATGCCCCAGACATGAGCATTTTTCTCTACGGAGGTAATTTTCCAAAGACGAATTTACACACTGACAAAACCCTGGAACAACAGTAACAATCATAAGAGCTGACCTCTATTGAGAGCTTTCTACGGGTCAGGCGCTGTGCTAAGCAAACTGTATAGTAAGTGGTCGCTCTAGATCTGAGTACACTGTTATACCGATGTAGCAGATGAGGAAACTGAAGTATAGAGAGGAGAATCACACACTAGTAAATACTGGTAAAATAAATAAAATAAAATAAATAAAAATACTGGTAAAATAGTAGCGCCAAAATCCAAACACGGATCCTGTGGACATTTTTTGTCCTCTGAATCACCATGATTCTCAGTCAAGTGGCAGTCCAAGCTGCTAGAAGGGCCAGGC
Source organism: Hyaena hyaena (assembly GCF_003009895.1). Lineage (NCBI taxonomy): Eukaryota > Metazoa > Chordata > Mammalia > Carnivora > Hyaenidae > Hyaena > Hyaena hyaena. Next base: position 288,780 of record NW_024080781.1, read on the forward strand.
AGGCAACTGAAAGGAATGAGGTGAGTTGGTTCAGGATGGTGGGGTGTGACAGGGCTGTGAACAAATGGAGAGAGTACGACTTGGGGAAAGAGAGTCAGGCAGCCAAAAAGCTGGAGTTTGAGTAAGAAATCTCCCACTTGTAAAATGTTGGCACTTAATTTTATAAGGGTAGTCTGCACGCTGACAGCAGCTCAGGCTGATCTCGTCTTGCCATCCACCGCCTCTGCTCCACGGGCTCCCATAGCACAGCGTGTCCACTGAGCGTGCTTGCTCCCCAGTAGTACCCTCTGTGTGGAAGTGCTCCTGGATTGTGAGCTCTGGTCCTCTGCTTGACTTTCTGAGCTCATGCTGTGGAAGAGTGGAGAAAGTAGGTGTCCCTGCCCATTGCAAGTTATTCAGCTCTATTTCAACTGCGCCCTTAAGCTTTCCTGTGTCCTCATGGCCAGGACTGATGTCCTCTTGGCCTGAGTTCTCATGAGGCTTTGGACTGCATTGGGTTTGGATTCTATCTCCCTCTTGCCTAGTACTATCCCCCATCTTTCTCTAGCACAGTCAGCCTCTTGGGACAAGCTCAAGGTCTTACTTATAATCCTATCCTTTCCACCATACCCCAAGCCTGAGCTCAGTGTTTAAAAGTTAACCTTTCAAATATTCATGGAAGTAAATATAAAAATTGCAGTACAGGTGAAGCTTGTCTTTGTATTCTATTAGCTAGGAGACAGGTTCAGTTGCTTTAATAAAGAACTAAAAATACAGTGACTTTGCCTCTTCAAGCTTGTCTTTTCATTTGTAAGATGGCAGTCATTACTAACTCTACAGGAATCATTTAAGAGGTGTAGACCGCTTAGCACAGCATCTGTTGAATAGAGGCCCTCGACAGAGGTTGGTTCTCACTGTTGTCACATAAGTTTCACAAATTGTATATGGGATTTAAAACAATGAAGCAAGGAATTACTAAACATTAGGGGTACCATTGCAAGTGGTCCTCACGTCATGGGTTGAGATCGAGAGGAATTTGTAAAAGGTCTCTTCCAACCTAAGACTTAGAGACTCACACATACTTTTGTCAACTCTAATAGTTTGCCTGAACCTAGTTAACACTATTTTCTTTCTTAACAGAAATATGCACCAATCTAAAGGATGAATGTGCTAATTACTCTCTGTTCTGGCTTTTCCTCCCCCAAATTTACATGCAAAGCCCTAGCCCTCAGGACTTCAGAGTGTGATGTGTCTAGAGTTGGGCCTTTGAAGAGATAATTAAGGCTAAATGAGATCATATGGGTAGAACCTGATCCATTCTGTCTGGTGTCCTTATAAAAAGAGGAAATTTGGACATGCAAAGGGACACTGGGGATGCACTTGCATAGGTAAAGGATCCTCTGAAGACACAGAGAAAATGGTCATCTATAAGCCAAGGAGAGAGGCCACAGGAGAAGCCACGCCCACTGACACCTTGTTCTTGGACCTCTGGCTCCCAGATCTGTGAGAAAATAGATTTCTGTAGTGCTAGCAACCCAGTCTGTGATACTTTGTTATGGTGACCTCAGAGAATTGATGCCCAATGACTGATGGGAATGGGAGTATAAATACCCCAGCTTCCTCATCCTTAAACAGGATAAGTCCAATAACTTTATGTTGGCTGCCAGAGTTCTCCAACAGGATTAAGCTCCCTTAATCTTTCCTGCACTTTTTATTGGTTCCCTTCCTATCGATGTTCAAGCTTTCCATTCTTTTACTCCATTCTTTACTGGGAGAGCATCTCCCAAGTAAATTACATGCCCTAGAAGTCTTATTTCGGGGTGTGACTCTGGGGAACCAGAACTAAAGACAACCTGCTTTCTGGCTACCTGTGTGTGCATGTGAAACTTCCATATTTAAAGCTGCTGCTGTGGTTCCTAATTTAATGAGCTGACACACTGCACTGGGTTCTTTCCAGGGTAGGAAGTCTACCCACTGGGAACTCTTAGAACCTCCCCTTGCAGGGAGGGGTGCTCTCCAGTCCTGCCTCGGGTAAATGCCTTTGCCTCAAATCAGCCACTCTGCATTTTTTCTTCCATAAACACAAAAGCCCAATCCTTTCAATGCTTATGGGCTATTATTAGCTTGTGCTCTTGCATCATATCTGTATGTTTGGTAGGTATGTTCACATCAGCGTTGGACAATTTTAATAGATTGTCTTGTAGCTAAGCCACATATTTCCGTATGGATGGCCTCAGTAACTGCCGTGCAGTTTGATTTATCCATAGGGGTTGGGGAGGTTGATTCTGAATAGGAGTCCAAGAGATTGTGACAGAAGCATACTTCTTAGAACAATGCAAGCCACCCTCAGTGAGCAGTAAAGCTTCAAATAAAGACCACCAACCCTAAGGTTGTTTCTCTTTTACTTACAGGCTGATGGAAGGTATGTCAGAAGGTTTAGGTCTTCTGAGCAACTACTCGGGACAATGCTAAGGAAACTCCACGTTAAGCAACTTGCAGCATTCTGGGCTCCCTTAACCTTCTGCAAACTATTTGCACCCAAACCCCAATGTTTTGGACTAAGGACAGCTCTGAGATAAGGCTGCAGATGAGCGCAGTAGCAAAGCCTCACCTGACTATGCTTTTAACGTTCTCAGGCATTTTGCTGGTGAGATCACTCATCTTTGTTAACTGTGGAAATATTTTGTCATAGAAGCTGGTTTTTGTTGTTGTTGTTGTTGCATCTTTTGTGAATTTTTTTGTTTTCCTGTGTGAATCCTAAGAAGCATTTCTGGCTGAAGGGATTTCTATGAAGCATTCAGGCCTCTACCATCTCAGTGTTGAAGCAGCAGCCAGTGCTACGTGGTCATCAGTATAGGACTCTAGGCCAGAACTACAGTTTTAAAGGGCTGTGGCTGACTCATTCCACACATCTCAGCCAACTTATTTACCTTCTGCTCATTTACCAGTAAAAAGGAAATAATAAAATTGTGTGGTACTCCATTATTTTCCATCTAATTATCTAGAAAAGCCTCCCCTATGAACTGATAAAAGTATTAAATAAAGAGAAGATTCCAAATAGTCTCTGGGTAAACCTACTAACTTGTGTAAATCCACCCATTACATTTAAATGGACTTCCTTTGAAGTAGGTCATTCTGTAAAATGATGAGAGCCTTAATCCTGTCTTTAGTTTAAACATGTTCTGTAAGATAATTTCTCCTAGCAACCTGTTGGGGTATTAGGTTGGCCCTGATGCAAACAGAGTGAGCAATGAACTACGATACACAAAATCCCTTGTTTGGTTTCCCAGAATGTGCTTCCTAGAAGATAAAAATATTTTTGTTTCTTGTTTTGCTTTTTTAATGGGAAGTTAACTTATTAAACTGAAGAATTAGCATTATCTTATTCTACAGAAGGGCATTGGGCACCCAAACTGCATCGGGCAGCCCATCAAAGGCAGGTGTCCTCTTTCCTGGAATCCTCTCTCACCTCTCAAGCCCCATATAATCATTCTAATAGGATCAACAGATTAGGCTTCATTTCGATATGCCCAACTCCTCTTTTCCTCTCCCTTCATGCTTAGATTGTTGGTCATCACCTCACCCAGTGTCACTATATCTCCAAGCTGGCCTCCATGATCCTAATTCTTCATATTCCAGGCAACCCTGCCTCCTATCTCTTGGCTAACCATCCCTGAACATGCTTCCACCATGTCCCTTTCCAACTCAGAAGCCCTGCTATGCTCCCTATGGCTTGCTATGCACCATCCAGTGCCCTCTGCCGGACTTCTGCTTCCCTCTGCAATCTGCTGCCCCACACTTCCCAGCATACTTGCGGGTTTCACTACTCAACATGTTTTGCTTTTTCCATTTCCATGAGCAAGCCATGATCGTTTCCAATGGGTATGCTCGTACAGGATGCGCACTTTTGTATCCAAGAGCATTGTTCACATTGATTATTGCCTAAATGATGGCCCCTGGCATCGTGCATCCTGCAATGCTCATCATTTCTATTTGCCTTTTTTTTTTTTAGTTTAATTTATTTTGAGATATAGCTTGCATGTGTAAGCAAGGGGTGGGGGGAGAGAGAGAGAGAGAGATAGAGAGAGAGAGAAAGAATCCCAAGCAGGCTCCATGCTCAGCAAATGTGGGGCAACATCCCCAACCACGAGATTATGACCTGAGCCAAAATCAAGAGTCGGGTGCCCAAACCCTGCCTGTTTTTCTTCCTTCCCGTTGCTTGTCTGTCTAAATCCTTCTCATCCTTCACAGTGTGCCTTAGCAATGAGGTCTTTTTTTAATTTATTTTTTTAAAGTTTCTTTATTTTTGAGAGATAGAGAGAAAGAGAGACAAGCATGACTGGGGGAGAGGCAGAGAGAGAGAGAAACACAGAAACCAAAGTGGGCTCCAGGCTCTGAGCTCTCAGCACAGAGCCTGATGCGGCACTTGAACCCATAAACCACGAGATCATGACCTGAGCCAAAACCAGGCACTCAACCAACTGAGCCACCCAGATACCCCCCCCTTTTTTAAGTTTTTAAATATTTATTTTTGAGAGAGAGAGAGAAATAGAGCACAAGTGGGGGAGGGGGCAATGGTGTCTTAACTATGCTAAGCCTCACTTGTGTCCTTCTTCTTTGAATTTCTAGAAATCATATAAACCTTTACCCCCAAAACAGTTCCCAGTAAGAATACCCCTGCTACAGAGGACATGAACCCTTTCTGATTCATCTTTCCATCTCTACAGCAGAATACAGTGGGGCTTAGTGACTATTTAATAGTTTCCTCTTTCTTCAAATGTGACTATTTTAACTCTCCCAGTTAGTTTCTGAGCTCCTTAAGGGAATGGATGCTGCCATCCACATGTGTAGCTAGCATGGTGCTGAGCACAGGATTGGTATCCTATAAATATTGATTGTCTGATTCCTGGACATGGTCTATGATCAAACTAGAAAAAAAAAATCAAGGGTTGATATATTTCTTCTTTTTTTTTTTTTAAAGGGTTGACATGTTTCTTAAGGCAAGACCAGCATCATCTCTAGTTTGATTCCAGAGATATCTCATATGAACCAAATGTGATCTTAAAGCACTAAGACTCTTTCTTGGAAGTTGTCAAAATTTTCCAGAGAGAGGAAAGAATTCATCATTTTTTAACTGACAATAATAAAGTAGATTTCAAGCAAGGCGGCTTCAATTATTTAGAGCACCGAGTAGCTATTCAAGGTTATTAATATGCAAACCGAAAGGCAGAAAAGCTAGGAAAGCAACATCTCTCCTCTTGTTAGAGATTGAAATTTTATGAGGATTACCTGTTGTCATGGCAGAAAATTATCCTAAATACATATCTAACAGTAACTACGAGGAGTCGTAAATTCTCCAGTAAATGCTCCAGAAAACACAGCCACAAAATTCTGTCATCCCATCTGTCTTTTTCTTCTCATGGAGGATCTGTGCTGCCTCAAAAGACAAATGCAAAACTGGAACAGAAAGGAAAGTCACCTCCTGCAATAGCCTTCACCGGGCCTTTTCCCCTCCATCACTTACCTCTGCTTATCTGATCCTGTGATGATTGTCACATCTGCAGGGTATTTTTAGGAGTCAAGCATAAACAGATGTGATGGATTTCCATTTGTTTCACCCCTTCCCAAACTGCCTCCAATCCCTTCAAAAAATCTCCGTGCAAGCAGCTGTTGGTCTATGTCACACAGGCCCGCATGGTGTGTTAACCTTTGTTCATTTTCAGGTTTGTATGTTTTAGGGGCGGGGTTGGGGGGCCCCAATCTGTAATTAGGTGTTCACTAAGAGAAGGAGCAAGCCTTTCAATCATAGTTAAATTCATAGTTAACATCTCTTAGTGTAGATGGGCAGCTTACATCTCTTTTTGTTTTTGGTCTGTCTCTACATGCTCATGTTTAAGAAGTTAGACTCTAACCCAAATGTGATAGGCTTTAGAGATGTCGCTACTAGATTACCTACTTTGAAAAGCTGATGAAGCCTATGTTCCTTTAATCAGAAAAGTGCACGACATTTTTCATATAATTTCAAGAGGTTGCCTGCTGTTCTAAAGCCTATAGACCCCTGATTGAAAAGAATACTAAGGATGATCTCTAACACATCTGTCCTTCTGATTACACAAACACCAGTCTAACTACACAAAATAACTTGTTTATTCTCCACATGGGTCTAATGAGGCAGGTCCTGTGTGTATCCTCATTTTACAAATGAGAAGAGGCTAAAGATGTGGCCTGTGGAATTTCTTGGGACTCGTAAAGGCAGTGGGAGCATTTGAACCCAGCCAGCCTTGCCCCAGAGACCACCATACTACCAGGGTGCCCATCTAGGACTCCTGAATTAGAAATCATAAGGAAAGTTGATAAGAAGTGAGTTATTAAGATAGAACACCCAGTGCTTCCAAATCTTTCCTATGATTTCATGGACTCTTGACCTCACGGGTTTTTTCTAGTGTCTCCATCATAAATAGAGATCTAAAAATCACCTTGTTCATATATCTTGGGAAAAATTAGGACAACTCTACAAATATAAAGCCTTATTGACCCTCTGAGTGTCCTGTGTAAGTAAATACGACATTTTGTTATCATTATGAATGGTGTCTAAAAGAATGTTTCAAATCTACCTATTTGAAAAGTGAAACATTATCAGTTTGAATCTGGCATTATAAAATCACAATTTCCACCATGCCCACCGTGCAGAGAGCACTACAATAAGGAATGGGGGATTTAACTGATATTCAGAATGACCTGACATCATTCCTTAGGAATTTCACAGCCAAAGAGGAGTCAAGGCAACAAATATGCAGATACCCCAGTCGACTGTGACCAAAACTGGCTGGTCCTGAATTGACTGGAAAATTGAGTCAGATTCTCTCAGCCCTGACAATGCCGGTTTTAACATTTCACCAGGAGTAAACAGAAACTTTATGACTAGCAGATTTCCCTACTCCTAAATCAATAGACATAAAAGAGCACCTGTTAGGATTTAGCCAGCAGCTCTGCTAATAGCAGTTATGAATTATTAACTCTTCATTGTCTCAAAGCTGTCCTTTCCCTCCCAAGGGATCAGGTCATAGGGAGAGAATCAGATAAGCATCACGTTTTAATTTTTTAAGAATTACTTTGTTGCTGTTCTTATCAATATTACCTCTTTTAAGTAGGTTTATTTAGAAGTAAAGATTGATTTACCCCAAAGTTTCTCTTTATCTGGGTTTCACATAAAGCTTTAGAATAGAAAAACCAATTTGGGGGATTGCCCAGAACACATTCACAACATTTATGTGCTTGTAAAAATAAGTGTAAATTTCATGTTAATTTCCAACAAATATGTACTTGTGTGTGTGTGTGTGTGTGTGTGTAGATAATTTGGATTAAATATTCATTGTGGAATTTTCTAGGCTAGACCAATTTTGAGCACAGAATAGATGAGATTTATTAATGACAGACAATTTGCAAGATTTTTTATAAGCATTATTTACTTTAGCCTTTAATCGGTTATAATTATTATATACATTATAATTGGTTTTATTATCCTTTTTTATAGATGAGGAAACAGGATCAAAGAGGTGCAGTGCTTGGCTAAGTTCATAGAGCTAATCTATCAATCAGTGAACACAGAGCTAATCAGTTGATTAATCAATGTGGGACATGGCCTGGGTTTTAAAGTCCGTGTTCAGTATTTATTCTGCTATCCCACACCTGTGTTCAGAGTATAAAGGATGAGGAAGTTATATTTTGATAGTTGGCAGTAAAGAAGGTGCTTTAGGAATAACCTATCTAAAGCTTTAGAGTTTGCCTAGAGAGGAAATATGTGGGGAAAACTGGGGAAAATCCTAACTAGACCAGTCACATTATGCAATCTCCCTGGGGTTCAGTGGGGATCACAGCTCTGGCTACATGGAGAGCTACAATTTAAGAGGCATGATGTTGGGTTAGATCCTTTATGTATCTTCTCTAATCTTCCCAACAACCTGGTGCTATAAGTATTACACAGCACAGTACATAGATACTCAGAGAGGCCAAGTAACTTAAGGCCACACAACTAGAAGATAGAAAAATCTGGATTTAAAATCAGGCACATCTGATTGCAAAACCTGGGTCTTCCCATTTCAGCACCCAGCTCCCTACCATAGCCACCTTTGAGGAAATCACTAGCTCTGTGTCAGGATAAAAGTGCTATTAACTTAATCAAGGTACTTGGGAAGAGGGCAAAGCAGAAAGCCGTTTACATCTTCTCCCTCCTTTCTTAATATTAAAGATAAATCCTTTTCTGAACATGTCCCATAATAGCAGTCTCAGGCTTTTTCGTTTTAGGATCCCTTTACACTCTTAAATTATTGAGGACGCTAAGAGCTTTTGTTTATGTGGGTTATATTTATATATCAGGCACAGAGCCTGATCCGGGGCACAAGCTCACAAACCATGAGATCATGACCTGAGCTAAAGTCAAGAGTCAGACACTTAACCTATTGAGCCACCAGGTGCCACCAAACAGCAAAATTTTAAAATATTAATTCATTTAATAATAAACTGATTATATGTTAATACAAATGATAGGGTTGTTGAAAAATAACTGTTTTCCGGAACAAATAAAATTTAGTGAGAAGAGTGGCACTTGTTTACATTTTTGTCAATTTCTTTAACATCTCACTTAATAGAAGTGGCTATGTTCTCATATCTGCTCCTGCATTCTGTCAGTTGCAACATCATGTCTGTAGGCTCTGGAAAATACCAATGTATACTCATGGTAGAATAACAACAAAAAGGGCAAATAACATTTTGGAATTATTAAGATAATAGTTTCAACCCTGTGGAATCCCTGAAATGGTCTTGAGGGGGCCCAGAAGTCTCCAGTCCACACTTCGAGAATGGCTGTCCTACAACAGTAGTTGAAATAATGGAGTCTTCGGGTTGGAAGGAACATTACAGGTCACTGAGTCTAATCATCTGATGAAAGGAAATCCCATGAAATCCCGTCTCACCTTCCCATTTTGTGAGGATAAGGAATATTTCATGCCCAAAAGGACTTTAAATGGAGGGGAAAGACTTTATTATGGAGAAGAAACTTTTTTCTCTGTGGTTTCCCTCTTTGGTCTGAGCTATGTATAGAATGAACCCAATTTCTCTTCTACATGCTCAAAATATTTGAAAACAACTACCTTACCCCATCTTGAGTCCTACCATCATCTTCAAGCTAAGGGCCTTCTCTGTATTTAAGAACTTTGGAGACCTTCTTGCTTCTGCAGGAAGCCCTACCTCTTCGTGGTTTTTAGCCCCATATCTATATCTTCAGAAGCCAATTTGAGCTCATACGATGTTGCCAGAAGCCTCTAAGGCAGATTTTCTTACGGCTTATTCTGTAATGGGCTTGGATCAATGCTACAAATGCTTAATATTCACAAGCAGGAAGCAACATATTCTCAACAGCCTTTGTCTTGAGTCTGAGCATGGTCTTCGACACACTGTTTCCCTTCTATCATCCCAGGACAGGCTCTGCTTTCTTCAAGGCATCATTTCATCTGTCCCTCCCTTTCTACCCCCACAGAAAGGCAGTGTTTTCTGCGCAGTGCTTTAAAGTGTGCAAACAGCTTTATAAACATCAGCTCGTTTAATTAGCACAGACACTATGCACAGAATGCACCCATGCAAATAGTATAAGGAAAACACCAAAGTTTCCCTCAACTCATTTTTATGTATTACATTTTAATACTTCATGCCTGGGATCCTGGAACCTGCTTTGCCGGGTGCCCAGCTTTCCGAATCTCCCTATTCTGAAGCGCTTCACATACTGATGCTAAAATCGTCTTCCTTCTCTGCTGATCTGAACATGCCACCATCTGGAGTCCATTTATAGCCTCCCCTCACCCTTGGGATAATGTATTTTCCTGCGACCTCTGAGACTCTGCATCTGTTAAGACCTCGCTCTTGCTTTCTTCTACTTAGGATGGCAGTGTTTAGCAATCATGATTTTTTTTTTATTCGCTTGTTCATCCGGCAGTCACTCATGCATACATTCATTAACTTAGCATCTACTATGTGCTAGGCACTGCTGTAGACATTAGAGGGGAATGCAAATATGGGTAACTTCTGCCGTCAAGGACTTTCTAACCTCACATAGGTCTTCAATGTAAACATTTAATTCAAATATAAGGCAGATATTCAGACAGACTTTTATAGGAGGGGTGGTAAAAGTAGACTCACAGTTGTAGGTAAGCCCTTACAGTTAGCTGAGGAAGGATTAATTCCAAATGGGAAGAGCAGAAAAGATTTCTAGGAGGAGGTTTTGTTTGATCTGTGTAAGATTTCTGTAAGTAGAGCAGGGATATTGGGACATGACTGGCATGCCTTTCTAGCTGACTACTGGCCAAGTTAGGTCTTTTACTGGCCTCTTCCTCTGTCTTCTTCAGTATTTGATCACAAATAATTTTTTTTCCAAAAGTGTCCCAAGCACCAAAAGGCCCAGTAAACTTGCATACCTGGCTTTACAGAAAGAAACTTCCACAATGCTAATAGTAAATTACATACGAAAGGACATAAACAGATTTTTGTTTCAAGATTACGAGTACTATCAGCAGCAGAAGAACTTACAGTGGCATCCATCTTTATCAGCCAGTCTCTGGCTAGAGCCACCAATGCAAATACTGTAAGGAAAATGTCTAATTCACAAGGGAAATACTTGTGTACAATGCACTACAAAAATAATAGCACAGCATCACACTGGTTTGTCATGAACAGTCTGACAGCATACAGTTCTATTTATGATTCTTGAAAACTAAAATAAAGTGAGCCTTAATATTTTTAGTTTTGAAACAGGTTTCATAATTTTGCTATATTTCTCCGAATTGCATATTCATTCCTTAAGAAAATATAAAAATAGCGTTAGTATCAAGTCCACCAACCGTTATATCCGGACTTCTCAGTAGCGGCAGTATGGGCCGTACTGGGTTACTTGTGCAAGATCTGCCTTCTGAGTTCCCACTGCTCAGCCTTGGCATTTGGGAAGGTCAGGTTCAACCCATTTTGATCATTACCTACTAAAGTGTTGGCAGGCTTCCATAGGGAGACAAAATTGTATTTAGGGTTTTTTTTTTGTTTTTTTTAGTTTTTGAGAGCTGGTAAGCAATGCAAAATATCTTAAATGGAGGAAAAATTAAACACAGGAGATGCTGGGAAGGGATGAACTCCAAGGAAGACTCCTCAAAGTCCTAATAGCAATGGTGTTAGGAGACTCATTAGCATGACATTCCTTCTGTACATTTGTCAGGAGATAAGCAGGTGCACAGGGTGTGGAAGAACACAAGGGAAAGCTTAGCCAATAGATACTGCCCTTGGTATTCCTGGTAATCATATGGGACCACAAAAATTAAAGTGGAAAAGGCATGAGAATCATTATTCCAAATTTCACATAACTGGAAATGGAAAGTCATCTACTGCGTGTTCTCCAAGGGCTCAGCTTAGGAAGGGGAAAACAGTCTCTGCTCCTCCTCTGGGCTCTGAGCACCTTGGGTTAGCTCCGCTCTTTACTATCAGATTTGTTAGTACACTGGCACTGGCTTATCTATCTCTCCCGCCTCTCTCTTGAGCTCACCCTTTGCTCACTGGCCAGATTTTCACTCAGGTACCCCTAGTTTAGTCACTTAAATGGCTGTGATAAATGAAATCCTCAAAACCAGCTCCTCCCACTTCCCTGACTTTTCTAAATTGAGTCACTTAAAAGATTTAATTTCTTTAAATAGGTAATACGGGTACATGTTTTAAAAAAACAAAAACCATAAAAAGTTACACATGAAAAATCTCCCTTCTTTCCTTTCCCCATGTAGCCAGTTCTGACCACTTGCAAGAAATTTCAAGTTTCTTCACACCTATAGGGGCACCTGGGTGGCTCAGTTGGTTAAGCGTCCGACTTGAGCTCAGGTCATGAGCTTATGGTTCATGGGTTTGAGCCCCTCATTGGGCTCTATGCTGATGGCTAGCTCAGAGCCTGGAGCCTGCTTCAGATTCTGGATCTCCCTCTCTCTCTGACCCTTCTGCTCACGCTGTCTTTCTCTCTCTCAGGGGAAAAAAAAAAACAAACCCTACAAATATGAATGCAAATTTTCTTCCTTTGTATTCCCAACGGAATAGTGTGCTCTTCATACTTTTTGGAACCATGTGTATGGTCATCTAATGTATAGCAAATACTTCTCAACTTGGTGGCTTAAAACAACTTACTATTGTCTCTCACAGTTTGGTGGGTTGATTGGGCTCAGCTGGGTAGTCCTTGCTTTTGCTTCTTACATACCTGTGGTTGCAGTCAGATGTTGGCTTCTACAAAGGTGACATGCTCGACTGGGTGTCCAAAATGGCTTACATATGGCCAGCTATTGATGCAGGTTGTTGGATGGGAGCTCAGCTGCCAGGCCACCTCTGCACGGTCTCTCCAGGTGGCTTGGGCTTCTCACAGCAAGGGGCTGGGTTCTGAGTGGGAGCTCCCCAAGAGTAAGCATTCCAGGCCTGATTAAGGGCTACTTACAGAACTGTCCCTGTTACCTTTGCTTTATCCTATTGGCCAAAGTAGTCACAGGGTTAGCCCAGGACAAAGGGGATGGGGTAATAAACCCTGTCTCGGCATGGGGGAGTGGAAAGATCATACTGCAGAAAAGATCTTGGGGGATATGAGGTCTTGAGTTGGTCATCTTTGTAGAATACAATCTGTAACACCATCTGAAGTGCTTTTCTACTTCTAATGGATGTTAGGCCTGAAGATCTTTCTTTGCTATGTCTGACATCTAACCTCCCCGAGTTTCTACTGACCCCACTAATTCAGACCCTCATCTCTTTGTAGCTAGTTATATGTCAGTTATCTTCCTGATTTCCTATTTCCCCTCGCTGCAAATAGCCAATAAAATTTCTTACATAGGTATTTCCATAAACTTTAGCTTTGATGATTGTCATTCTCCTAAGTAAAAGACTGGCTCTAGTACCTCAGTGGCTCTGTTTGACCTGGGTGATGTTGGCATGTATAGGATTTGCATGTTTTTGAAAAAACTTCCAGGGGCGCCTAGATGGTTCAATTGGTTAAGTGTTTGACTTTGGCGAGGTCATGATCTTATGGACTGTGAGTCTGAGCCCCACATCAGGCTTGCTGTTGTAAGTGCTGAGCCTGCTTTGGATCCTCTGTTCCCCTGTCTCTGCCCCTCCCCAACCCATGTGTGCTTATGAGCACTCTCTCTCTCTCTCAAAAATAAATATTAAAAAATAATAAATAGAGGTGGCTGGGTGGCTCAGTCGGTTAAGCGTCTGACTTCAGCTCAGGTCATGATCTCTCAGTTCGTGAGTTTGAGCCCCTCATCAGGTTCTGTGCTGACAGCTCAGATTCTGTGTCTCCCTCTCTCTCTGCCCCTCCCTTGCTCTCACTCTGTCTCTCTCTGTCTCAAAAATAAATAAACATTAAAAAATTAAAATAAATAACCTCCAATATTGCAAAATTGGAAGATTTTCTGTAAAAATCCAGATTAAGCTCCTTTTGAGCAACTGGATTCTCATATGTGAAAAATTCAATTCTTCAATTAGTATGCTCTAGATAGAGAACAAAAGGGGGAAAAAAGTCCAGACCCTTGTAAAATATACATTTTTCTTGTGGAAAAACAGGCAATAGACAAAATGAATAGGTAAAATACATAGAATCTTGGATGACAGTAGGCTCTGTGGAGGGTTAGAAGGAGATAGAAGAGTGGATGGGAAGGGCTACAATTTTAAATCACATGATCATGGAAGGCCTCACTGAAATGGAGACATTTTAGGTAAAAAAAAAAAAAAAAGGAATACGTAAAGGGAAACATGGATTTCTAGAACCTTGCTTTCCAATAGAGTAGCCCAGAGCTATATGTGGCTAACTAAATATATATTAATCTAAATTAAACTATTGTCTGTCCTATACTATGGCTGTATGGCAATCAACATTTATCACCTTAACCCAAGCCAACTTTCCAAAGGCCCTTATGGATATTGAGTTTTAGACTCTTGACCAATGCCATAGAATCCATGGGATGAAGTCCAAACTCTTTGGTCTTACATTGAGAAGCTATGTAAAAGAATGTCAAGACCAGGAAACTGGGATACAGAACAAATGTGTTCTATTGTGGAGCAGAGTAGATTTATGCTGTGACTCAAAATGTACTAACCAGGGGTGATCTGGCATAAGCCATCACAAAGTTCTAGCGACCAAAAGTGTCCTGGAGGACCCCTACGGGATCGGGACTAAAGGTCTAGTGGAACTTTAGTTGGTGTTTCAGCAGGAAGTTTGGACTATGGGGTGGAATTATGGGAGTCAAGACAATGGTCACCAAATGGGGCTGAGGTATTTAAACAATATATAAGCTGGTATTGTTTTGTATAATAATACAAGGGGATTCCAGTCTGGAATAAATATATGTGATAGGTATTTGGAAACTGGAATGGACTATATAGTTTATTGCAGAGCTCTTTGCAGCAGACACGCCTGTCCTAAGGTGACAGGTTTTAAGGCTTTCTGCCGTGTCTGACCAGTATCCATTCTGGTATTTTTTCTGGCTTCCCCATGATGCTATCCCTCTCTCTCACTAGTATGACATATTCAGTGCCCAATAGGTTCTGTGTCATTCGACCTTGGTGTTTTTCTCATGTTTTTCCTCCTTACCTGCAGGATCCTCACCCTCCTTTCTGCATGATTGAATCTTCTACACGCGGCCTTACGGCACAGCTAAAACTCCCTTCATAGACTTTTCTTTGCCTGTCCCAACCCAGAAACATTTCTCGCTTCTGTGGCCTGGAATGCTCATTATCCACACTCACTTGGCAATTACTAAAAGTACAAGGCAATATCTTTGTTTTTCTATATGTTTTTCTACTCCTGGGTGAAATCCTAAGTTCCTTGTGGACAGAGATCACAGCTCATTCTTTTTTTCCTAACGTGGCCATGTTCCCATATACACTTGCCAAGCACCTACCATGAGAGGGGCTGAGGGTACAGTAGTAAACCAAGTAAGAACCCTGACCTTATTTGTCAATTTTTTTTTTTTAAACATGAATAAGCTTATTCAATCTTATAAGTCTGGGGCAAAGATGGAGATCCCAACGTCCTCCTGATAAGGAGTAAAAGCCCTTGCTGGCCCTTGTTGAAGACAGACTCAGTGGGGATGTGAGGATTCACAGCCATCTGGATTTTAAGGACTTGCTGGAATAGTTTCATTCCAGATGCTCCACTATTCCCAGCTCCTGGAATGATGTAAACAGTGATTCACGCCATGGTTAGGCCTATACAGTTTACCAAGCACAGTCATCACACGCATCAGGCTTTCAGGGAAGGTCAGGTTCCAACATGTTAACTGAGATTCACCTTCAGGTCACCAGACGTACATCTATTTTGCTAAACACCCATCATCGCCAACGCAAGTTTTCTCCTTATTCTTCCGTGATGAACGTGTCAAAGAGAGGACAGTGTGGGGGCAATGGTCTTTAACTTGTAGCAGAATATAGAGGATATTTTGAAGTTCTTTGGCAAAACGTATTTGGAGGAATAGCGATTATGATTTGCGTCTGGGCTGTGCAAAAAAGCAAGGAGAGGCTGGAGGAAGGAGTGTCCCCGACTTCCCAGTTCACATGGTCGAAGTCCAAGTCAACCCGGGCTGTTAGGGAAAAGGCCGTGAAGGGGGACCTTTCAGCCTAAAGGGAATTGGGGGTGGGGTGGGATGGGCAGGAGAGTGGGTTTGGTGGAGGATTCTGGGAATCTACACCTGTGGACGAGCGGGTGCCCAAGGTGTCCCACCCTCTTCCTCTAGGGTTCCGGGAGGGGCTGCGGGGCGGGGGGGGGGGCAGGCCGCGGGCGGAGGTGAGCCGCGCGGGGGGTTGAGGGAGGCGGGGCGGGGCGGGGCTCGGCGCACCTGGGCGGGGAGGGGGAGGTGCGCGGGGCCGAGCCTGCCGGGGGCCGCGGCGCGCGCCAATGGGCAGCGGCTGGCAGCGCGCCCCGCGCCCGAGCCGCAGTCGCGCCCTCTCGCTGCCTGGCGAAGGCGCGGACGGCGCGCGGAGGCGAGCGCGGGGGAGACGAGCTGCCGGCGCCACAGCCGCCGTCAGGGCATGAGGATGGCCGTGGGCTCCGTCAAGATGCAGCCGCCGTGCGAGAGCCCGGCCCTGGCCGCGGCGGCGGCGGCGGCGGCGGCGGCGGCGGACGGTGCCCTGCGCCGCAGCCCCAGCGCCCGCGAGCAGGCGCGCGAGCAGCCGCCGGCGCCGCCGCGGCCGCGGCTGAGGGACCTGCCGGCGCTGCTGCGGAGCGGGCTCACCCTGCGGAGGAAGCGGAGCGCCGCCGGGGCCCGGGTGAGTGGCCCGGACCGGCCGGGCCCCTGTGGGCACGGGCGGCGCGCACGTGGAGCCCGCGCCCACCCTCCCGGGCCGCAGAGGGGGCATCTGCAAGTTGGGGAGGTGGCGGAAGGGGCGCCCTCGTGCGGGGTCCCGGGACCGCAGGGTCGTGGGGTGATCCCGGCGAGCGACGGCTTCCCCTTCCCCTAGATGCACCTGACTTGACCCAGGGGCACCTGGATTGAGAGCTGCGGACCGTGGGCAACGCCGGAAGAAGGGCGGTTTGCCTCTCCCCAGAGGGGAAGCTGCAGGTGTCCCGTACCTAACAGTCGGCCAGCCCTGTCCCGACAGCAAGCCTCAGGCCCCGCAAATGGGAGCCCACTTTGCCGGAGGTGTGAGACCTGTGAGCATGTCTGGGACGCCCCGTGGCAAGCTCTGGGCATCAGGACTGGCTCTGGCCGCCGCCGCCACCGCCGCCGAGGTGGAGGCACAAAAGTTCCCCAGGCGAGCTTTTAGCTCCGGGGTTCTGGAGACTCCAGCACTTAATATTTGATGACGCCCCCTTGAGCAGAAGGGGGCACACCCCTCAGAATCTTAAATATTGACTTCCTGATGGTGTGTTCAGATATGATTTCCTGGTGAAGGAGTGTCCTTGGTGGTGCATCTAAGCGCGTTTAATGGCCTGAGCGGGTCGGACATGTTTTGTTTGTTAAGAAAAAGCGGGATGAGCTGATGATTTTCTCCTGGGATCTTTCACAAGCCACTCAGGAGGCCCTAATGGGGCCTCTGGCAAAAGGGCTGACTTACTCAGGTTTTTCTGCCCACCAGGGTTTTGGGGCAATTTTGGTATGTTCTACTCAGTTCTTTCGAATTTGTCACCATTAAGGAGTCTTTACCGAGAAGCTGCAACAGTGTCGTTTGGGAAGGGAGTGGAGGGGTCCCGTAATAAATTGAAGTCTTGGTTGTCTGCTTTAAAAGGAGACCTTACTGGAAGACGCTTAGCTCTTGCAAAGATCGGTTTGTGGAAAAGTGAGAATTGGCGAGAAACATTTGTTTTGGTGTGGCTTCTTTGAGCAAGGAAGGATCTGAATTTGTGTAGGTCTTCAGTCTGTCCAGGTTGTGTTTCTCCTTTCTAACACATTTTCCTCCCAGTGTAGGGGATGACTGTACACGATCTACTCAGAAGGATATTCAGAGGATTAGCCAGGTGTAGGGCGTCTTAAAGTCCATGACCAGTGGAGTTGAGGAATTGCCCACAAGTGACCTTAACATGGGGCATACAAGATTGTTTGCAAAGAAAGCAAGGAAATGTGTCCCAGAGACATGATAGCTGAATAAACACAAGAATCAGAGTTATAGACTTTGCAGGAATCTAGGGGAAAGTAGGTCAAATCGTGTTCCTATTATCCTTGACAGTTACTTTTTCATGGCACAGACTAGGAAGACGTGAGGGCAGCCAGGCAATCTGTGATGGGAATTGCTGAGGGTTCCTGTATAAATAGATCCGTGTGTTCATCTGCATAAGGCCTTGTGTTTCTTGTTGCCTGGGCTGATGTCATCCGCCTTGCCAACGTAGATATTTACTCTTCTTAATTATTCTGAACGTGGTTATTTCCAACAATAGATACTTCATTAACCCTTCTGTGATCCTAATCCTGTATTGCTTTGGGACATTCCAAACACATTTCCTAAGTGCATGGCTAGTTTCTTACTGGGGAAAGATTGTCAAGTTTTCCAATGTTGGAAACCCATACTTTTCCACTGTTTCCCCTTCCTTCGGTTTTGGAGCCATTTTTGTGATTTTGGAACCTTCCCTAACAAGGAGAGAAGAAGGAATTTGAAAGAAAAAAAAGCAGGTGAACTATGTACCCGCATTAGTCTGTCAGGCTGCTGTAACAAAATGCCATAGACAGGGTGGCTTAAACAACAGAAATTTGTTTTCTCACAGTTCTCGAGGCTGGACAGTCCAAGATCAAGGTGCCAGCAGATTTTGTTTCCGGTGAGAGCTCTCTTCCTGGCTTGCTTGCTTGGCGTGCGCCATTCCTTGGTGCACATGGATGGAAGGAGAGCTCTGTCCCGCTCTTGCTTTTCTCTTGAGTCCTCTTAAGTTTCTCTTAAGTCTTTTCTTTCTCTTAAGTCCACTAATTCCATCCTGGAATCTCCACCCTCATGACCCAGTCTACTTCTAAATACCTCCCAAAGGCTCCACCTCTCAATGCCATCACAGTAGGGAGTAGGGCTTCAACATATGAATTTTGAAGGAACACAGACATTCAGTCTATGACAGAACGTGTATGTAGGAAAGAGAAAAACAGGTGGGATAGGTATCAAGCCAGTTGGTGATTTGCGAGCATCTGGGGTTATCTGGTTAGCTCTTTAATTAAAGCAGTGATGCTCATGCAAACAAGTCATGACTTAGAACCTTCTGTGGACTTTTAATTTTGTATTCTATGAGCTGTACCTCCAGGTTACCACTGAGTGATTGTAGGGACCAATTAACACAAATTCATTACCTCTGGATTAAAAAAAAAAAAGGCAGTTCTAGGTATCACACAAGTTGGTAAGAAAGTTTGCAGTTTCTGTATTGACCAAGATTTGATTTAGGAGTACCTGTGGTACTTGTCCATGCAGCCTTGGGCCCTCACAAATCTGGACAATCTGACATCAGCCGTCATCAGGTAAACTCTTTGTAGGATGTGTTGCCCAACTCAGGTGCCTGGTAGGCTGTCTCTTACTGGGAAAAATTATGCTGACATTTCGTTAATATTGCAGAACTCCTGTGTTCCTCGGTTCAGTCATTTCTAATCATATTGAACCCCGACTGATTAAGACTCTGCTAAGTGGAGAATGTCTAAATTTTGCTTTGTGGGAGGACCCTAGCTACCTCCTAAAATCAGTAGTAAAGTAAGGCGCGGCTTGAATTCCCACCAAAACCCTTCAGTCATTTTTGAAAACTGTGTTACGGAGATTATGAGAAACACCATGCTAAATACCCAGGCTTCAACAGTTATTAACATTTTGTCAGTCTTGTTTCATTTATTTCTCTTCCCGGTAATTTTTTTGTGGGACCTGGTGTATTTTATTCTATTTTAAGTTTGTTTATTTATTTTGAGGGGGGAGGAGGGGCAGAAAGAGAGGGAGAGAGAGAATCCCAAGCAGGCTCTGTGCTGTCAGTGCAGAGCCTGAGGTGGGCTCGAACTCATGAGCTGTGAGATCCTGACCTGAGCTGAAATCAAGAGATGGACCTTTAACCTACTGAGCCACCCAGGCACCCCTGGGGATGGTGTATTTTAAAGCCAAATCCTAAACATGTTGTCATCTTACTCATAAATGTGTCAGTGTACATTTCTGATAAGGACTTTTTTTTTCTTAACAACAACAACAAAAGACAAACCCAAAGATATCTATGCCTTTTTCTCACCTAAAAATATTAACAATGATTTCCTAATATGATTCCCATAGTCACATATTCTCAAATATGTCTTTTTACTTGTGATTTGTTGGAATCAGGAGCTAAACACAGTCCACATTGTGTTGTTAGGTTTTTAAATCTATTTTATTTTATAGTTGTTCCCCTTCCCTTCCTTTTTCATGCCACTGATTTGATGGAGAGAGAGACCACAGGTCTGGTAGAATGATCTGTTTTCTGGGCCAATTTCTCACTGGTGTCATTTAGCTTGTTTCTCTCTTCCCCATGTCTCCTGTACTAATGTAGTTAGATATAGAGGGCTGATTAGATTTAGATTCAAAGGCAAGCATCCTTTGTAGGTGGTGCTGTGTAAAATCTGTTGTATCACAGTCACCAGACCCATGATGTATGGATGTCTCTTTGAGATGTTAAGATTGATTAGTGGGTTCAGGTAGAGTCAACTTGCCTTTCACCTAATGATCTTAGCATCCATAGATGCTTGTAGCCTAGATGCATTTCATTAGGGATTGCAAAATGGTGATGATCTAAATCTATCATTTCTCTTGCATTTATTAATGGGTATTTTGTCTGTAAACTTACCCCCCTAACCTCCTGAAATGCAGGTTGTGTGGGAAAGACAAAGAAACATTTTTTTTCCCTTTTATCAGTTTGCTGAGTAATGATTTGGTGTCCTAACAGTCTCTCATGATAATCAATGAGTTTTTCTTTTTTAAGTATCACTAAGAACTTGTAGATCTCAATGTAGTTATTTCCATCCATTGCAGTCAATATTCTTTTTGACCCTTAATTTGTCTTTATCTGTTGTATACTTTTTACAAGGGCCCAGTAGTCTGTGATACCTTTCTTGCTTTCTGGCACAAGATATGGTAAACTTATCTTGTCCATCGTGTGCTCTAGATCTGAAATCAGCCATTTTCCCAAAGGGGACTAATTTTTTTTTTTTTTTATTGAAAACTTCATTTCCCCCCAACCTTTGCCTCTCTTAGCGATTGCATTATTTTTTACCTTGGTCTTAGATCTCATATCATAAGTTTTTGTTTCTTCTTAAATTCTTCTCATCAGGCTGCTTCTAAGACAGTCATTTTCTCCCTCTAATAAAATAGCTGGTAACTACCATTCCCTTTTTCTATATATACTGTCAAATTGCTGGGACTGACTTATTTTGGGCTTTGGCGGCTGTGATCTTTTCTGCAGCATTCTACCTCTTTCATCTCAGAATCTGTTTCATTTTCAGCAGGCAGAATGATTCACCAATTGTGCCAAATTGTTCACCAAACAGTGACGGTCAGCCTTCAGCTTATTAGTCTTCTGTCCTCTGATTTCTTCTCACTCAGGCAGAGTCCCTGTGGCATGGCAGGTGCTCTAGAAACTTGGGAAATTGGAAGAACAGCTAGTGGCTCTCTGCATGAGGTTCTCTCTGTTCAGTTGGAGTCTCTACTTGGATGATTCCTTCTCAAAAAAGAACAAGGGAGCCCATTTCCTTTGTCCAAGATGGAGTGTTTTAAGTGTATTTAACACCCTCCTCTGCTGGAAATAAGACCTTGTCGATTGAGAAACACATGCTGCTTCAAGTTGTACCAGTATGCCCAAGTATAGTCCTTTTGTACACATACCGTACAGGCAAAGTATGTAATTTCAATTTGTTCTTTGCATTTAAATTAAAATCGGTTGCTGACACTTCATAGCACTTAATTATGTGCCATGCATGTTCTGATATAAACTTCAGCCCTCATAACGAGCGTATGAGTTAGATGCTATTTGCATTCTACAGACAAGGAAACTGGAACACAGATGTAAGTTGCCCAAGAATGTGGGGGCTGAGGGAGATTTGAACCTAGCCAGTCTGGTTCCATAGTCTCTGATCTGAATTGTCTCTCTGGTTTTCCTCAAATGCAAGGAGGACAAAGGGTCTATTTTAGTCTAAACTAATTAGCCTACAGTACCTGTTGATATTACCTTACAACTCTGAGAGGGGTCAGTAAATGCTGTTGATAACTAGCTGTTAATCTTTCTTTCATTTGAGCGCTCTGAGGCTTGTGATAGACTTACTGGGTGTGGGGGCAGGGAGGGAGGGGAAATATTGTTAAATAGCTACTAATATTGACTAAAATTGAAAGTGGCATTCAGTGTGTCATAAGCAAAAATCACCCAGGCCCACCTTGATCAAGGCCAATACAAAAATTTGTGGATTTGCTTGCTTGCTTTTTTCTTATCTGCTTATGGTAGCCTGTCAGAGATAAGGGCCATTAAGGGAGGCATGCATTTTCCAGGGAAGGTGAGTCAGATCAGATAGGAGGGACATTTGATGATCTTATTTGAGAAACATTGACTTTGTACAGCTCGAACCTTGATACCATAAAACTATGTGGACCATGGCTACAAATAAAGTGAAACTACACAAATGCCACCTCTAAAAATATTTATTTGAGAAGAAAAGAAATTATAAATTCATTTTTTCTACTTTAATTTCATATAAATTCTAGTAAAGGATCTCAATGGCAAATTAATGCCCTATTTACTTCCTTTCTCTCTCCTCTGACTCCTGGCATAGGCTTTGGTTGCAAAATTAGATCCAAGGAAAAGAGCATGCTCTGTGGCTTCAGAAACTGGGTTTGGATTTTAGTGCCATCATTTTGTAGCCTTATGTGAATTATTCTTGGAGCTCTCCAAGCCTCCTTTCTTCCTCTAGAATGATATACATCGTAGATCAGGTTTTTCCAAAAATAGAGACAATGTATGGAAAATTTGGGGTGTGTTGGAGCTTAAATTTTTCCTTCCGCAGCCAGATGCTTATTCTGAGCAAATTGACATTTATAGACGTATTTATAGGAGTCTAGTGACAACATTTTTTTGCTTTTGCATGCAATGTCAGGTTCCATGTTTTTTAAAAACGTGATATCCTAACATTTAGTGAATATTTTAGATGTTATCTAAATACTGGTACCATAACAAAATATCCTCAGTTTCACATTTGCACTGTTTCTTAAATTGACTTGGCAGTAATGGGTAGCTTGTGTAGCTGAAAATAGATGGAAAGGTGGGAGATAAGTCACTGGTGATGACTTTGAGTACTTGTGATTTTTTTGCATCAATGTTGCATAACAACCTTTATTAGGAACACTGATAACCCCAGTAATGGTATGCAACCTGAGAGTAGTTGGTGAGAAGTTAGAAAGTTTCATGCTAAGGCAAAATAGTTAAAATCAATGACTTATTATTTTGTGGTGAATTGTTATTGTGATAAATCATTCATAAATGGATGTGGGAAAGGGATGGTCAACAGACACCAGTGTAAATACTGGCACATCTTTATCAGATTAAAACTTCAATAGTCTCCTAAAGGGAGGAGGTATTTTCACCTATGAGGAAACTACAGCCCAGAGAGGTTAAGTAACTTTTCCATGGTCACCCAGCTAGAAACTAGTAGAGGCAGAATGGAACCCAAGATTGTCTGATTCCAAAATCTATGGCCTTTCCTCAGTACCATGCTGTCTAAGATTTTGACATAATTATAGCCTGTGGTATATTGAAACAGTAGATGTATAAGATGTTTCAAGTCAGTACAAAACATGGCTCATTTTCTTTCGGATGTCTTCAGTAAATGGCTTCCAGGATCAGTCTTTAATTATTCATAAGGTTGACAGTGGCTTGCTAGCAGCTCTTCCTCATCTACCAGCAATACCAGTCATTGTACAAGAAAGAAGGTTTGATGTGACTCATCCCAGAAGCCATTGTTTTCCCAGGAGGTTTGGAAGCTGCCTAGCTCCATAGTACAAATGTACTTGGACATTTATAAAGCAAGCAGTTTCCTCTAGAAGATAAAGAAGAAAAGGAGGAGTTTCTTGTAACTCAGGACTTGGGTTCCCCATTGCAACTTGTTTGCTCTTTAAGAAACTTCAAGAAGGGAGAAGTATGCATACCTGTCAAAGTAGCTGAATCCATTTACAATTGAATAAAATCATTGAGAATATACAAATATACTAATAAAATTAAACTTACATATATTTACCTTTTAATATGATATTACTACCATAACAAGTAACTCTTTTTAAAAAATTCCAGACCTTTTTAAGAATCAAAGGATAGCATCCCAGAAAAATGCACATACTGATGTAATTTTTGCATCTCATTTCAGAGGGCTTATGGATATTTTGAAGCCTGGTTACCACATTCCCTCTAATTAAAAAGCCCTTCCCTACTCTGACTTCTAGAGGGTACAACCATGGTTCTATCATTATTTTACTTTTTATCTTTGTTTCTTCTAAACATTTAGCATAGCATCAAGCACTCATTTAGTTGTCAGTTAAATATTTCCTTGAATGTACACATTTTTTCAGTGTGTTGAATTAGAAATTGTTTGCCTGTGAATGTAGCAGATGCTACCAGTGATCCCAGGTAGATGGTGGTAGTGATAACCTATTATTGTTGAACAAATCCTATCATATTTATGGTGTTGGGGTTGTTTGGAATACTTTAAGACTATAAACCCATTTAATCCTCATAACAACATGTGTGGCAGACACTTTCCTTGTGTTCTTTCTTCCCCAAGAGGGGAACAGAGAGGTACAGAGGTATTTTGGTACTTCCCAAAATGAGGTGCAGAGAGGCTAAGGAAGATGCCTGACATCACCCACTAAGTGGAAGAGCCAAGATTTGAACCGAGGAAGTCAGGCTCCATATTATGAGGTCTACCTATTCTGGTGTATCCTCTTTCTAAATAAAATAATTAATTTATTTCCTTAACTACAGTGTATCTTTTAAAAAAAAATTCAACGCTTTCGAAATAGGGATGTGTATTAAAGTTGATGTGATGGTTTGGGATACTTCTTTTCCGCCCTGTAAAACTATTATTAAATTGATGGTATGTCTCAAAATTTTGCTACCATAGAATAAAGGAACTATAGTAAGTTCTGTTTTAGTTTTTAAATGTAGCTTCATACTTTATTTGCAGAAATATCGAAGTAAATCACAGCTTTAAAACAGTACATATAAACACAACCATGTCTATTTATGAAGTGTGCAAGATGTAAGTTAAGATTATATTAACAATTTATATGAACTCTGATATTGCTTGGGTAACAATTTAAATGTCAGAGGAGAATAAGTTCAAAATTTTCCTACAAAAAGCATGAGTAGCCTCAGAGTAATGTTGAAGATTTAAGAAACAAATTCTTCTAAGTGGAATTTTATGTATATGTATATTTTATATTATATATTATACATAATTTATATAGTTTATATAAAATAAATTTATATTATGTGTGATTATATATAATTCATCATATGTAATATGTTATATAATTTATTTTACAATTGTATTTACACTTAATGTACATTTTAAATTATATTTATATTTAAATTTAATTTATGATTTATTGTATATAATGTTTATAATGTATAATTATATATATAATTTGTTACATAATTTATATATAATTTAATGCTTTCTTCACAGGTTTTTTACAGTAAAATTTAAAAGTTAAACTTATATAAATTTATTAGCTTTTGAGCTAAGAACTATGAATATACCCAAATGATCATAGATTTAGACTTCTTTGAGTCACTACTTTGTGTGTTGAGTTGGCCAATTTTACCTTCTGTGAGTCAGTTAAACTTTAAAAATTTTATCTGCTTTGTTCATAAGGCATTGGCTTCTCCCTTAACATGCTTTCATTTTGCACTATTTGTGTTATCTGTGGAAAAAAACCTTTACTAAATTAAAGAGTTCTGAAAGCCAGGGCTTCTGCAATCCAGCCGGTTGTCTTCCTGTATTTTTTTCCTAACTGGTCTGGCAACTTAAACTCCAGCCCCATTGGTGGCTTTGTTGTTTAGTTGAATTTGACTTTGTCAAATCATTTACCTGCAGCTGTTCTGTGGTGTACATGCAAATACTTGTGATTGCCCAACACTTACACCTTTGGGTGCTGACTGTAAATTTGCTTTACTCTCTCGTGTTACTATTGCGGGAAGTGAACAGCTTATCACTGCTGTTTGGTCTAACACTCTAAATGTTGACTATAATGAACAAACACTACAGATGATTTGCTCCATCATTTTGTGCTGTGAATTTATATATAGGTATGAACTCTTTTGTAGAGAAAAAGTAGGAAAGATGTGTCATGATACCTTTTAGAAATCAGGGCAGGTATTATGCCTATTTCAATCTATTAAGATAGAATTTGGGTGGATCAGTAGTTAAGAGTCACAACTTTGGCTCAGGTCACGATCTCAGGGTTAGTGCGTTTGAGCCCCACATCGGGCTTCATGCTGACAGTGTGGAGCCTGCTTGGGATTCTCTCTCTCCCTCTCTCTCTGCTCCTCCCCGACTTGCACTTTTTCTCTCTCCTAAAAATAAATTAAAAAAATAGAATTTGGCTATAATACATAAACATTTTTCTATATGTTTGTCACTTAGCAATTGTGTGATGTGGAATAAGTTAAATACCCTTTCTGAGTCTTTATCCCTAATACCATTGCTCTGTCGTGGGAAACGATAGTGGGATAAAGGTCCAATTTTCATTTCTTGCTCTTTGTCTACCAAGGTCTGAGAAGTGGCCTTTCTCTATTGAGATGCCAGCTCAACCCCGGAGCACTTCGGGAGTCATCTTAGACAAATGGGAAGATGGATCATTAATATGCACCACATCCCTTGAGTTGGGGAGGGGAAGATGGTACATTAATAGAAAGAGCATTTGAACAGGCAGGAAGAATCTGATTAAATTAAGAGTCTGTCATATGAAAAGGGTAAAAAGAACATATCTATAAATCTATTTCTAAAAGATTAACTTATTTGGCCATAAACAGGATTCTCTGAGAGGTGTCAGAAGAGAACTTGACAGCCAACTCTTTGTGTCTGGGGAGATCTTACCAGGTAGTTTTATCTTCTTTTAGATAAGAGGTTTGTTGCTATTTCTTATCCTCACTGAAAGCTGTTTCTTTGCCTCAAATCGACATCAGTATTTATTTTCCTCTACTATTTTAAATGTATCACTAATCTTCAAATAGCATCCATTGGTGCATTCAAATTTCCTATTCTTCTTGGCACGTAATTCCTTAAAAAGAAAGCAGCCTAGTCATATTTTAATCTAGAATATCGTATGAATTTTGAGCTTAAAAAATAGCAAATTGAGTTAATAGTTGGCTGTTCACTCTGCTGTCTTTTATATCATGACTTACATTTACATAGTGATTTCACATACATTCTTATTTTAATGTTTTCATAACTCTGGATTAAAGTATTTTTTTTCTTATATAGATTTGAAGGCAAGTTACAGAGTTTTTTTTATATGCCACAATCTCACCATCTGTGAAGCAAAGATAGGGTGGTGAGACTGAGTAAATTAATATGTGAAGGCTATTAAGAGAGGTAGTTATGCAGAAAAAACTTAGTGTGAGTTGCTGCTGTTGTCATTGCCATCATCATCATCAACATCATCATCATTGCCTGAAATGACAGATGAGCGAGTCCAAGGTCCCTTTGAAAATCCCTTTGAAAAACTGAAAGGGGTCTTACTGGTTATATTAATGGCAATTAAGTGAGAGAACTAAGACTCAAACATTGCTGTCTCACTGAAGGTCATAGTAAGGAAGTTAAAAGAGTGAGGGGCTCTATATCCTAGACTCCTGTTTAGTCCAAGGATCTCTCTTAGATTATCTGTGGATTTCCTAAGGTCCCTATCTCAACTCTCTAAAACCAAAAGACTTCTAAAATTTCAGCATACTTGACGATCCCTGAAGGGCTTGTGAAAACACAGATTCCGAGGTCCCCATACTTAGACACTATCCAGTAACTTACAGGTGAGGCCCAAGAATCTGCATTTCTGTCTAGTTCCAAGTGATGCTGCTGGTCCATCGACCACACTTAGTAGCACTGGTCTAAAGGCTGCACAAATTTGGTGACCTTCAAAATCAGAAACTTACTAAGGCCAGGAGTCTCCCTGATTTTCTATTTGCCACCTCCATGATAGAAGGACAAACCAAGATGGAGAACCATGACTATGAGAATTTTATCAAATTAATAGTGTTGGAAAGTACATCGTACTGGTTTTTACAGAGTGGCAGTTGAAAAAGAAGTGATGAATATTTGAAACATAAAGAGTTCATGGTACCTTTGCCGAATATTCTGTTTATCCATCCCACGTATTTTCTATCCTTTTTTGTGCTAGTCTATGCCTTGGAGGCTGCCTCTGGGTATTCATCACTAAGGACTTTGGTTGGGTTTCAGTCAGTGGAAGGCCAGGAGGAAAAGGAAGTCAGGAGTATCTGTCCCTTGTGCTCTCTCCTTTTCAGTGGTGATGGCAGCGACCATCTATAAGTAACTACCACTGGGCAGTTTCTCCTCAATTGCTTGGGTCCTTTCCAACCTCTAGCAAAGCTGTGTCTTTTCCTAGTCCCTCCCACTTGTGGCTTTTAAAGGCTTGTCATTACTAGCTCTTATGTGCTGCAACATCACTTCTGGGGTCTCTGAACCTTACCTGCACATCTTTGATAGGCTCTTTTCTGAGAGGACCCTTGACTGATATAGAATCCCAAGGAAGAGCAGAGTTGGGAAGAGTGACAGTAGAAGGTATAGCCTTGGTGAGAAGAATTTCATGAGTGGAGTGGACATTGGCAGTGACTGAGGCAAGGAATCCAACCTAGCCCCTGAAGTTTAGGTGGAAGGTGAGGGCGAGGAGTGCCGTCGAGGAGAGACAGAGCCTGGCCTCTAAGGCGATGCTGGGATTAACAAAAGGTCCCGAGAAGTCCCTGGTAAGAAGCTGAAAATTGTGCTGGAATGTGACTGAGTGCCATTCCTGCATCATTCCTTTGCACAGACTTGGACAGCTAGAGTTCATGATCAGGGATGCTTTTACATGAGGACTTTGCATCCCTTTTCTATGGTTGCCTTAGTTTTGTTTTTGTTTTCTCCTGTCCCTGCCTTTTTCCCAGACACCCTTAACATTGCTAGTCTGTACATAGAACTTATAAGACCTTTATGTGCTACTTTGATCTTGGTTAATTTTGTTGCAATATATAGAACGTGTTCTGAAATGTCTGTGAACACTGCATTCACAAAGTAACAAACAGTTGAATAGAATAATTACACCTTCAGTTCCTTTGCCCATGGGTTCCAGGGGTGGGCGTGTCAATAAGATAAAAACTATTTTTCATGGTTTTGGTGCTCCGCCGAGTCATCTTCTACAGTCCCCTCACCATGAAGCAGGGCTACACTACAAACTCGTACCAGTTCTGTGCGTTTATTGGTTCTCTTATATTAAGATGTTATACTCAGGATAAAACTACTTCATACCCTTTGTAAATAGTTTTGGGGTAGTACAGGTTGAGTGCTACCAATGTCTAAATACTTTGTCTTGACAGATGAAACATTTAGAGACAAAACAAGTCATTGATGCCAAATTTTCTATTGTTGAAATCTTTTAGGAAGAAAAAAATGTTCTCTATGAAGGAAAAATTAACTCTAGAACTTTTCCCCTCCCTTTCTGGGATTTCATGTATTTATGTGTCAGAAAACATGGGTGTGTGACAGAGTTGGGGCTGTGAGCTCTTCGAACCAGGGCAGACCATGATGAATCTTCCCATGTTACCCGCTGTGCACAGATTCAAGGCATATGAGCCCCTTGTCTTTGCTCCATCTTCTCTCCTTTCTGGTCACTCATCCAATGAGGCTTGGTGGCTGGGCACAGGGAAAGGAACCCTGCTATGCCAGGAAGGGCATGGAGCCCTAGATGAGGGCTGCCCAGAAGTGGAAGTGTGCGAGCGTTACCTGTTCACCTGTTAGTGCAAACTTACCAGAGGGAGTTAGAGGGGTTCTAGTGCAAATGAAACTGCTTAGGGAGTCCAGATCCTGTTCAGGGAGCAAAGGGGAGCTCAGTGTGGAGGAGCGGGCTGGCTGGGGCCCACGAAGGCATGCTTTCTCATCCCCAACACTTGTTTCCACCTCTAGTCTAGAGCCAGAGTCTGCCCAATCCCCCTTACTGGGGAAGGAGCGCTTCCTTTTCTTGGGCTTCTAGGGCTTCTTAGGGTTTCTCTGGGTTGGCCCCAAGAAATCTCTGGTTAGTCTTTCACCTGGTTTTTTGAAGACTCATCTCCTTACTCACTTCCCTTGGGATGAGCCATCCATCTTCCTTTGGGTCTGGTTTCCTTTGGCTGTACCATACCTGTTTTCTTCTTCTCTTCCCCTCCCAACCTTTATTCCTTTAAGGCTTTGCTCGTGGGCTGTTTGCCCAGAATGTCTTCTCTGAACCAGCTCATCCTATTGTTTGCTTTCCTTGCTTCATTGCACAGCCCTCCTGTTTCTTCATCCTTTATTGTTTACCTGGCCTCTGCCGAGGGCTGTTTCCTATGGAAGGGGGTGCTCTTTTTAGGACTTGGGGTGATTCAGCCCACTTTTGCTTGTGTTGAAGAGAATTATGTCAAAACTCTCAAGGAAGCCCTCATCCAACCTCCTCTGACATTTTTTAAGGTGATTTACAGCATTTATTCCCTCCTCCTGCCTTGACTCCTTCTCCCCTCTCCCCGACCTCCCCTACCCCAAAAGAAGAGGGACTTTTGCAAGGGTAACCATTACCTAACTGGTATACATTATCAGATAAAGAGTTTACAACTATATTGCTTATTAGCATTACATTTTCAAAACTACATCCTTTAAATAGGGACTTCCATTCTAGTCCACAGATGTATACAAGAAGATATTGCTCTGGTAAGAAGTAAGGTTGTTAAGTTCAAAATCAGTTTTCTTTCTTAATGACTGTCATAAATGTAGAAGCTTCAGGGTGCCTGGGTGGCTCAGTTGGTTAATCATCAGACTGTAGCTCAGGTCATGATCTCATAGCTTCTGAGTTCGAGCCCCATGTCGGGCTCTGTGCTGACAGCTCAGAGCCTGGAACCTACTTCAGATTCTGTGTCTCCCTCTCTTTCTCCACTCCTCCCCTGCTCACACCCTGTCTCTGTCTTTCTCAAAAATAAATAAACATTAAAAAAAATATAGAAACTTCTATGTAAGCAATTAGCTTTGGGAGTACATAGCTAGACAGAAGACAAAGTATAGTGGATTAATGATTTTGTTAATTGTTCTTTCACTGCAAGGCAGCTTCTTGTAACCTAGCACCTGCTTTTCCCATCTCAGTCGGCCACCCAGTGCGGTCATCCCCACTTGTGTATTTCCTGGTATTTTTTCTTCCTTCTAAAAATCTGTGTTACACAGAACTATCTGATTTGTCAGTCAGCTGATCTAGGTTTTGCTGCAGTAACAAAAATACACCAAAATCTGTGTGGCTTAACCCAACCAAGTTTATTGCTTGCTTACAAAAAGACCCTCTTGTGTCTGGATCCTCTTCAGGGTAGCTGTCCTCTATGTGGTCCACTCCTTCCATCTTAGGATGTTTCCATGTCATCACCCTCCACAGTGACTACAACATGTGAAGAAAGAGCGGAGAATTTCACACGGGCATTTAAGTGCTTCCACCTGAAGTGACTTTGGCTCATACCTCATTGGCCAGAGCGAGTCCTACTGCTTCAGTAATTACAAAGTCCTGGAGAAGTATCCTCCTCCTAGGAGCTTTGAAGGAGAAGAGAAGAACCAGTATTAGTAACATCTACATTGGGCATCAGAAGCTGAGAATATGGAAATGAATAAAGCCATGATCCCAATCTTAAGTCCAGCAAGGGAGATAAACATGTTAATAGTATTTACAATCTAGTTTTATAGAACTATACAAGTTACAAAATACATAACATCATAACGATGCTATCATCTACTGTGATAGGACAGAAAGTACCCTGGGGATGCAGAGGGAAAGAACCTGCCTCCCTGAGCCTGGAGATGAGAGGAAAACTTCAGAGTGGAGGTGACATAAGGGCTGGGGTTTGTCACTTGCCAGGTTTAGATCTACACTGCCTTGGTAAGAGTGGTTTCTGATTTTATTTTATGTGCTGTATAACATCTAACCTAACACTTTGGGATACAGCTCTAGGAAATAGCCTTTCTTTTTCTGTAAGACCTCAGAAAAGAAATGAAAGCCATCAGCAGTAGAACAGATCTGCTAGTTCATATGAAATGCAACACAAAGGTCTCCTTGCAATGAAGACTTAACAAAAACTACTTTTCCTGAGCAGTTAGTTATGCTGCTGACACTTCTTTG
Source organism: Hyaena hyaena (assembly GCF_003009895.1). Taxonomy (NCBI): domain Eukaryota; kingdom Metazoa; phylum Chordata; class Mammalia; order Carnivora; family Hyaenidae; genus Hyaena; species Hyaena hyaena. The sequence goes on from NW_024080781.1 coordinate 320,631, forward strand.
ATGTCAAACATTTAAACTTGCTGTTACAGTATGACAGGAATAAAGGCAAGTGTAAAATAACAATCAAGGCTAGTTATTAGGCAACAAAGGTTGCATATACAGTACTTTGATTTGCCCAGAGATTCTGACATATTTTACATTAGATATAAATGTGAGTGGTGTGTTAACAGTGCACAGAATTTGCTTTATAGACAAGAGTCTTATCCCCAGATCTAATAAAGTTGTATTCTTATCCTCCTTCACCGCTTTAGCCCTACTGGCCTTCTTGGGGATCCTCCATCACGCCAGGCACGCTCCCACCTCAGGGCCTTTGCACCTGCAGTTTTCTCTGTCTGAACCTGATTTTCTTCAGATAACCATTCACCTGGTTTAAGTCTCTGCTCAAAGACCATTCTCTTGAAGCCCGTTGGCCACTCTACAATTCTATATAGAAGCTATTCCTATTCCACCTTCTAACATAAATAATTGACAATTAGCTTATTTGTTTTGTCCATGATGCATCTCCAAGTACGTAAGCTACCTGAGGGCAAGGGTTGCCTGTTTCGTACATGGTTGTGTTTTTCATTCAGACCACTGCCTGGAGCATCGTAGGTTCTCAGTAATACTGGTTAAGCACATGGTGGGCGTTTCCATTAGAGCTCCTCTCAACTGTTCACAAAGTTGCATACTTCTGTGAATTTCCTCCTGTAAACCATGACCACTTTTAAACTCAATATTATAATGTATCTGCTACCTTCCCCTAGGGGAGCAAGAGTGAGGCTCATTTAAGAAGCTCATAGTCTGGTGGAGAAAGTTGTTTGATTGTGCTTATAATACTTAATTAAATTTAGTGAGTATTGGAGCGCCTAATACATGTAGATATTGAATAGGAGTCCTGAGTTCAGGAAGGTTACTGTTTTTAAGCGTAACATGCCAGGACTTAAGATTTGTCGCTTTGTGTCATGAACGTTCATAAGTAGCTCTTTCATGATGTTGTTTGGTTCAGCCCAGTGGCTCTCAGATTTTCCTCTGTCATGAGACACATGAAGTGTGGTGGTGCTGCTCACATGCTTGCCCATTCCAACGGTATGTTGAATTCTTGGTCAACAAACGGTGGATTATTTTTCTCATAAGAATTCCACCAAGCTATGCATGAAGCTGCTTTTCACCTTTGGTTCGCCCACTCAGGAAAGTATATTGGGAAAACCAATGTGCTTTGATTTAAAAAAAATTATTCATAAGCCTCAGTACTTCTCTTACTAATAATAAAGTTCTTGTGGCACATAGCAACTAAGTAAAAGGTGTCATGATGGCTTATGTAAGAATAATTGGTTTAGATGATATAGACTATGAGGAGAAAGGAGCTTGATTATTGATTAACAAAATTAAGGAAACTACTGGGTAGAGGTGGGATTTGAGGACTAACTAGTTAGTAAGGACAATAGATAGGGAAGACAGTAGAACAGGTCAGAATAGAAGGGAACATGGCATGTGATTGGGACATTGGGTTCAAGTCAGGTACAGGCTTAAAGGATTGGACTTGTAAACTGAGGGAAAATAATAAGTGATCTTGAGTTTGTCTTTGTATTAACCATGTTATCAGCATGGAAAATGCTGAGGGAAAACCTCTATACTATAGACTTTTCCAGACTTTGTGTTTAATTCCCTTGTAAAAAAAAATTTGTTTAATTATGATAAGCCTAGGGGCTCCTGGGTGGCTCAGTCAGTTAAGCGTCCAACTTCAGCTCAGGTTATGATCTCATGGTTTGTGGGTTTGAGCACCATGTCAGGCTCTGTGCTGACAGCTAGCTCAGAGCCTGGAGCCTGTTTCGGATTCTGTGTCTCCCTCTTTCTCTGACCCTCCCCTGTTCTTGCTGTCTCTCTCTATCAGAAATAAATAAAAAATTAAAAAAAAAATAAAAAAAAGAATGATAAGCCTTGGGACTCCTGGGTGTCTCAGTTGGTTAAGCATCCAACTTTGGCATAGGCCATGATCTCATGGTTAGTGGGTTGGAGCCCTGCGTCAGGCTCTGTGCTGACAGCTCAGAGCCTGGAGCCTGCTTCAGATTCTGTGTCTCCTCCTCCCTCTGCCCCTTCCTGCCTCAAGCTCTGTCTCTCTCTGTGTCAAAAATAAATAAACATTAAAAAAAAAAAGAATGCTAGATAAGCCTAGCATAACGTAAAGAGAAAATGAATCACCATGTTTGTTGCACACTTGAAACTGATATAACATTGTGTGTCAACTGTACTAAAAACAAATTAAAAACCAGTAAAATGTCACAAAGATATACCGCTAAAGAAATAAAATAAGGGGCACCTGGGTGGCTCAGATAGTTAAGTGTCTGACTCCAGCTCAGGTCATAATCTCATGGTTCGTGGGTTTGAGCCCTGCGTCAGGCTCTGTACTGATAGCTTGGAGCCTAGAGCCTGCTTTGGATTCTTTGTCTCCCTCTTTCTCTGCCCCTCTCTCACTGGCACTCTGTCTCTCTCTCTCTCTCTTAAAAATAGGTGAACATTTACAAATTTTTTAAAATAAAATAAAAATTGAGAACTAGGGACTTCAAAGTTTCTTTTGCCAATTAAGGGCAGAAAAAAATTGAATAGGTCTTAAATTTTGTAAGACAAAGACATTTTAACACAAAAGAAAAAATGGCACAACCCTCTACTAAATGACTGCTCATCATAAATAAATACAGTTTTATAGAAAACTTACTACATTGTCCTGAAGGGTGCGTCACATTAACATTTGTGAGCTACTTCATACAATACATGTATGGGGACAGAATAAAGGTGAGACTATCTGTGGATAGGATCTAACAGATGTAAGGTGGCAGTCAATATCACCTGACAAAGCATTTCTTTAGAAAGATCAGTGGAGGTGAGTTGTATGCAGAATGGAGAAAGGAGAGACTGAAGGCAGGGGAGTCTCTTAGGGGGCAATGGACCAGGTCACAGAGGCCAGGGCCTGACATGACACACAGGTTTGGGAATAAGAAGTCTAAGAGTGGAGAGAACAGGGGCTAGGATCTAGTGATTTCCTTTCTGTTTTCATGGGCAGCTAAAATCCGCAAGAATTCAAAGTAAATTTCTGGTTTTGAGAGGACTAGAACTCTATCAGAAATATGTCCAACATTTATCTGTATTCTATACATAAGATCTCTTAGATTCCCGACTCCTTTTTCAGAAGTTAAGAGAGAGGCAGAGCAAGAGATCATGCATGTACGCTGGCCTGCTTGAATGAAAAATTGTCTCTGTGTAGAGGAGAAAGAAAGGAGATGCTTTTTTTTTTTTTTAAATGTTTTTATTTATTTCTAGGAGAGAGAGAGAGACAGCGTGAGCAGGGGAGGGTCAGAGAGAGAGGGAGTCACAGACTGAAACAGGCTCCAGGCTCCGAGCTGGCAGTCAGCACAGAGCCCGACGCGGGGCCCGAACCCACGAACCGCGAGTACATGACCCAAGCGAAAGTCGGACGCTTAACCGACTAAGCCACCCAGGCGCCCCAGGAGATGCTTTTTAAATGACTAAGGATGGTATTTGTCTTTAGGACATTTTTGAAGTTTTAGTTTTTTGGCTCAGGGAAGAACTGAACGGCGGTCTGCTCCCATTCTGGTGGTCCGGTCAGAGTCAGAGCAGGTGCTGCCTTATGGCCTCTGGGCAAATGGAAAGGATGTCCCCCACCCCCCACCCCAGCCTGTCCCCTCCCTCCCAACACCTTGTCCTCAGGCTGCATCTGCTCAGTGCCAGGGCTCCACCTCCAAAGCCGGAGGAGCTTTGTGCCAGCTGCCCCACACCCAGCCTTGGGTTAAGCGGGGGAGGATAAGGCAGAAGACATAGTCCATGTGGGAAGAGAGGCAGCTGACTGGATAGAAAGGGGAGTGTTTGGTTTCCTTTAATCAGTCCTGACTTTTTCCAGTTCTTAAGTTTCTCTGTGTGAAGCCCAGGGAATTGTGGCCTGAAGACACTCAGCTGCTTTTCGCCCTGGACTCAGGTAGAAAATTGTGAAGTTCTGTAGCTCTTCACATGAAATCTACCTCCTTCTGCTTAAAACTGACAATTACAAACACCACTGTTTTTCCCTTTCAAGAATTTCGGTGGCTCTTGCTTCCTCCCTTATAAGATGAAGATTTGGCTCATTTACATGACAAATACCCGCCCCCTTCCATGTTCCTCAGGTAATTGACTTGTTAGTGGGCCAGAGTACAGTGGAGGGTTTTGTGTTCACATAAGATTGTCTCTGTAATTGGATTTGGGGCTGAGTCAGTCAAGGGTCTTGATTGCAAATAAGAGAAACCAACTCTGAAATTACTAGAAGGATGTTGGAGTACAGGTCTGCCTGCAGAATTATTGGAAGACTGGAGAGGTAGGTTTCAAAAGGGCAGGAACCCAGGGCATTTATAGAGAAGAAGCCTTGGGATGTAGGGATGAAAAGCACTGAATCCAGCCAGGCTGGTTTCTCTGCCACTCACCAGCTGAATGACTGCAGGCAAGTTACGTAACCATTCTGTCCTCCCAAGGATAGTTATGAGTAATAAGTGTACTAATGTCTGCAAAAAGTGCTTGAAACAGTGACTGATCAGTATATATTAATGTCTGCTAAGTATTTCTAATTGAATGTGTGTGTATACACGTATATGTATTGGCGTTTAACTGCTAAACATAATGCCAGGCTGCTCTGTAGGTTACAGACTTTACTTCCATGCCCACAACCTGTTCTTTGCTCAGATTAGCTTTTTCCTTATCACAAAGTTGGCAACCTTTGTTCAGGACTTTGTTTCAGTTCTTTGTGGTTCCCTCAGAAACATCGATTCTGGAACATTTTTCACAACACAAGATATAATGATCATAGTCTGTACATCTAGAACTTTAGTTTTACTTTACTACCCTTAGGGATAGATAGTATAGTAAATTTTTTCTGCCACTTTGCCTTTTCTTTTTGATACTGTGTTTTCATGATCATTATTAATATCTACTTTAGTCTTTCCTCATGTTATTTTGTTAAATGAGAAACAGCCAAAATGGAAGCTCTTGTAGAAGATAAACCATCCTACCTCTACGAAGATTTCTACAGCCCCCCCTTTTAAAAATGTAGCATTAATATTTAAGCATAGTAATATTTAGTAATTGGCCCTGCTATTTATTATTAGATATTGATAATATTAATAATTATTTTTAAATAACAGATTTCTGCAATACATATTGTTTTCCCTTTTCAGTTTGGCTCAAAATTATATTATCCATTCTTTTGTTGAAATAGTCTTTCCCTTAAGTAAGAAATTAAAAGTGTTGGTTTCTTCCAGGGACTGCTGGGTGGCTCAGTCAATTAATCTTCTGACTCTTCATTTCGACTCAGGTCATGATCTTACGGTTTGTGAGTTCAAGCCTGGCAGAAGGCTCTGCGAAAGACTGTGTGGAGTCTGCTTATGATTCTTTCTCTGTGCCCCTCCCATGCTCTCGCTCTCTCAAAATAAATAAACATTAAAAAAAATAGTGTTCTGGCAAATCAGAGTATGGTCTACTAATAGAGAACTAACTTGTAATATTTAATTATTATAGAGAAGCTTTACTTTAAAAAAAATCAGTGTTTTATTATATTTTTTGTATAATATAATAAATTAAATAAATTAAAAAAATTTATATTATTTTTATAAATAATAATAAATTAAATAAATAAAAAATATATATTATTTTTTATATATATAAAAAAATAATGTTTTATTATATTTTGTGTGTTGAATTTGCTGTTTGGGGCTCCAAGATTACATGGTTAGTCTCTTTTTCTATCTCCACATAAACACACATGTAATATCTGGGCATATAGTCTGCAGTTCAGCCTGATTTTGAATATAAATATGTAAGTACTTAAATATTTATCTGCTGAATAGTTTGAAGATTCAAATGGCTAAAAAAAATGCAGGTATTTTCATTGGCAACTGAACATGAGAATTGTAGAATCATAATGAAATGTTAATATTTCCTATGAATGTATATAAAATAACAGGCTCAGAATTTATCTCATTTGGCAGGCAGTGTAAGAGAGGGAATAAAAGTGTTTTATTTCAGTTATATACATATATACATATATGGGTGGCAGTCAAAAAAGTGTGAAAGGCGGTGGTCTAAAAAAAAAAATGGTTACAGCCTCTTCCAGTTTTGCCTCTACTCACCTTGTAGTGGGTTGGTTGCTCCCGCAGGCATAGGAGAGTGTGAGAGAGCCAGAGAGGGTGGTTCAAGATTTAGTGCATCACCTGATGGCTAATAGGACCATGGTCGTGTGGAGGCAGTTGTTGTCCACCTTGAAATACATTTGGTGAGACTTATGTGAAAGGAGTTGCCTGCCCTGAGTCACAGCATTAATTTGTAATGGAAAAGCTTTCGAACTAAGTTTCCCCAAGTGTGTCAAATATAGTCAGTAGTGAGAAACGGGGATCGCCTTTTGAAAACCTTTTGTTAGCATTGAATGTTGACTACAGAAGTGTGGGTGAGCATAGAGGGTGCTTTGCCAGGAAAGAGCAAAGTTCTGTATTCTGCAGGTGGACAGTCCTCATTGTTATCTTCATGTGTGAGGCTTTATTTATATGACTCCTGTGTTGTATTTAAATATAATTGTAAGAAGAAAACATGGGCAAACACTTGAGTTAATTAACTCCTGGAACTTCCTTTGCTTGTGATTACATTTCCAACGTTGCCATTTAAAACATCATTGAGATTAAGACTTAGGTTTGACAAGGTTCAGTCTCCACATGGCATGGAGTGGGGGGGGGAGGGGCGGGGGATACAGGCAAAGCCAGAGTGACTTGGAAGAGAATCGTCAACCTGGATAGTATGACTTATGTTATGTGTTTATGTACTTTGTTTTGGAGATGATTAGTTTTAAGTAAATTTGGAAATTTAGTATCTATCAAATATGGCTTACATTTAAAAATTTTTAATCGTGGTAAAATACACACAACATAAAACATCTTACCCTTTTTTAAGTACTCAGTAGTGTTAAGCACATTCACATTGTTGTGTAACCGATCTCCAGAATCATATATGGGTTTAATGCCAGAAGGTAGAAAAGCTTTATTATAAGCCTGCTTTTACCCTAGGATTTTAATAATATTTTAAAGTGTCTTCTAATTCATGGCTTTTGAGATGTCATAGAAGGAAAACTTTGGTTACTTGCTCATTACTGAATGTACTCCTTTCTTGAAAGGAAGTCTTGGTCTTTTATTCCAGGGGACACAAATTGTATCAACTTCAAAATGGTGCAGAAATAGTAAGCTTCTGCAGGACTCATACCCTGAAGAGGGGCATAGCTCACAGAAAAAAAAAAAAAAAAAAGAAAATATTTTAATCCTGTGTTCTTTTGCAAAGATTTTGGTCTAATTCCATTTTATATCCATCTATGAGTTTTAAAATAGTTTTCCTTGTAGCTTAGGAACTACTTTAAACGTGACTATCTTAGTAATTTAATCTTACCTTCAGTGAAAGATCCATGTGAAAAACTACGTGAAGGCTCTTTAAAACCCATTTTCCTACCATGTGTTGAGAGGTTTGTCCGTATCTGCGTGCTGAGGCCTGAGTCGATACTCAGCTACACTAGCTTGTATTGAACTAGAGACGTGTCACTCAGGACTTGGGAAGGAGTGTGATGGACAATGAAGACCACGAGGCCCGGACCAAAACTTACCTTCTTGCCTATGGCTCTGATGAAGTCAGTGTTCTAATATGAGGACTACAACTAATTAAAAAATCAACGTACAGTTTGTATATCTGAGAGTAGTACCTATTATCCGGGACAGAGCAGCTTAGATTTTACTAGAAACTACATTGACCTTGTGTTTCATATCACATATTAAATGTTGCTGTCATATCATAATGCATTATGTATCTCACATTCTTTCCTTGGAAGCTGATATTTAACCTGGCTGTGTACAGACAAATCCAAACACTGGGAACCCAGAATTTACTAATATTTGGTTTGGGGGGATTTACTTCCTGAATTGTTTTCTTTTAGGTATTATTAGTTCTGAGTATGGTTAATGGCAAGAGAAAGTGCTCCCAAATACTTGAGCAAATTTGCCACAAAGCAGACACTCTGAATGCTGATGTTATTAGAACAGGAACTTTGGGCAGACCCACCAAGGGCATTTAGAAATGGGAGGCCTGTCCTGTCTTGTCCTGCTGTGCTGTTTGAGATTTGCCACTGCAGTCTCTCCCTGTCTCTGTCTCCTGTCATAGAGTCCTCCTTCCACTCATCTCCATGGGTCTCCCCCGTGCTCACATGCCTTTAGGGGAGGCAGAGGTGGCGGAGTTCCTGAGCAGAGGGGAAGTGAGGAAGAACGTCCTTCCTAGTGGAAGCTTTAACCTCGTCCTATCTTCTTGGCTCTTTACCTAGAGGTTTATCTCCTTCTCCCTGAACCCATAAATATATTAGAGCTGACTTAAGTGTGGATTTCTTTCTGGCTGTAGACATGTTCTTCATCCTTTATATATGAAGAGTCACTATTTTCATCTGTGTAACCTGGCCTTTATAGGGTTGGAGGTGGAGGATAATGGTATGAGTGGAGGTGTTATCTTTTACACTAGCTTTTTTCCTGGTTATAGTAAAGAATATAGAAAAAATGGGAAGTTTGGCAAGACAGAAACAAACAAAATTCTACTATCACTGATAGCAGTCTGTTATGTTACTATTGGGTATACATTTGTATATCCCTTTCTGTTTGAGTTTTAAGTGTATTTGACCTTACACTAGTTATTTAGTTTTATTTACTTTTTTTTCACTTTTCACCAAAATACTTCCGTGTGTTATAAGTTCTTTAAAATATTTGTAATGGTGGAGCACCTGGGTGGCCCCATCAGTTAAGCATCCAACTCTTGAATTCAGCTCATGTCGTGATCTCAGGATCGTGGAATCAAGCCCTGTGTTGGACTCCACTGGGAGCATGATGCCTACTGGGGATTCTCTGTCCATCTCTCTCTTTCCCGCCCTCCTCTCCCTCTCTCCCCTCCTTCCCCCCAGACACATACACACACACACACACACACACACACACACTCTCTCTCTCTCTCTCTCTCTCTCTCTCTCTCTCTCAATTAATAAAATAAAAATAAAATATTTGTAATGGTTGCATAATATATCATCTTGTACCTGGAGTAGGAAGGAAGGGAAGGAACATGGGCAGAGGAGGAATAGGAGCACAGGCAATTGAGGGGGGCATGGTGTGTTTAGATAAGCAAGGATTGTAAAACCCTTTTGAGTGGTAAAAACACCCTGACAAAAGGTCTCCCCCTTTATCATTCATACACATTATGTCGGTTCATTCCTCAGTCACCTACTTTGGGGATGTAGGGCACATTACTAACTTTCCATCTTTCATCTAGAAACAGATTATCAGTGTTAACATACTTTGAAAGGGGCTCTTAAAAAAACTAGGGTTGTGATTGACTCTAGCTGAGCTAAATAAAGTTAGCGAAGATAATAACTTCATTACCCAAATTTACATAGATAGAAGGCAGAGAGAGTGCAGTTGTAGGTGTTTGAGATGAAGTTGGATTAAAAGGAAAAATTGAGGGAGTTCTAAAAAGGAACCCCTTATAAATACCCCTTACAGTAATTATACTGAAAGAGGAGAGTTAACACAAAAAACTTGGAAGATGCTTTTGGCTCTTTTATAGCAGAATACAGGTAAATTGGAATCTGATGTGACTTTTTCCTCCTAGGTGGTGAAAAATAGTAAAGAGAAGAGGCAAAATATGTCCAGAAAGTTTGGAGGAATCACAGGTTTCTTTAAGTGGAGGATTTGGTAACTGGTGTTTGGCCACTTTCCCTTATTGTTCGTCTTGGTTGTATAACGTCCTGCCTTTAAGGCCAAGGCTGGTCTCTGCTTGACCTCCCCAACCGTGAAGGGAAGCGGCAACATCACACCTGAACTTGATTACTATATGTACTTAAATGTCATTGGTATACAAGCCAGAGAAGTAAGGTCTATACTTCGTAATTTTCAAATGGAGGCACTTTTTCTCTGGGGCAGACTTTTTAATGTTCTGCTTTCTATTAACACTAATAAATGTGATTGGAGATGGTAACAGATGTTTATAAAAATAAGTAAATTTTAAAAATTCCATGGTCAGATGTGTTTGAGGAATGCTGGATTACTACAGGAGTTCTTTAACATTGTCAATCTGCTTAGGTGCTTTTGTTCATCTTTAAGGAGAGAGAATGGAATAAGCAACATCTTTAAAACCATTTCACCCATATAATCCTTTTTCAGGAGGACCTTTGTTGATACCTTGAAGGGCTTTTTTATGATTTATTATTTTTTTAAGTTTTATTTATTTTGAGAGAGAGAGAGAATGAACAGGGGAGGAATAGAGAGAGAGACCCAAACAGGGTCTGTGCTATCAGCACAGAGTCTGATGTGGGGCTGGAACTTATGAACCATGAGATCATGACTTGAGTAGAAATCGAGAGTTGGACACTTGACCACCTGAGCCACCCAGGCGACCTTAGGAACATTTGTAGCAGAAATGGGATTTTGTATCGAGGTAGCATAGGTGAATGCTTTTCAAACTTTACTGTGATATGATTCATCTGGGGATCTTGTTAAGCCTCATCTACGTTGGTGTGGGATGGTACTTGAGAATCTGTATTTCCCAGAAGTGCTCAGGTGATGCTAGTGCCCCTGCTGCTCCTCAGACCACACTTGATGGAAGGGTGTAGATAATTAGTAGCATCTGAGGTTAGCTGAGATGAGACTCGAGGAAGATAATACTTGCCAGGTGGTTGTAGTAGCATTCCAGAAGCTTCAGTTGGGAGGCCTGTAATGAACAGGGAGAGCTCATTGGCAGTTGCTGATGTCTGCTATGGTGAAAGGGGAATTTCCAGAGGGAAACCAGAGAACTCAATATTGCCCTGAATTTCAGAATATCTGAACTCTGCTGTGGCAACCTGCCAGGAATGAGCCATCTTTCTCATTCTGGCTGAAGGATCATTGGTTATGTTTGCCGGGGCTCTAGTGGGCCTTTGTGTCAGAGTCGAAAGTTGGCAGAGGAGGGAAGCAGTTTGAAGAAGGGCTCTCTATGATGACTTACTAAGGAAAGAATGTGTATGCAGGTTAGAAGAAATAATTTGGTAGGAAGACAATAAAGAAGGTGATTCAGTGGAGGTATATGGACATCCAAATCAGAGTCCAGGAATTGGAAGGTGTGTGCATACAGTCAGGACCAGAAACTCAGCGGCAGCAATAACGCACAATAAGGGTTGGGCTCTGCCTGATTTAGACTGGGGACCGGGGAGAAAGTGGCTCTGTGGTCAATCTTGCACTTTTTGCAATCTGATTTCAACAAATTAAAACAAGTGAGTTAGGATGTGGTGGCTGGAAATCCTAAAAGGAAATACACTTAAGCTGAATGAAATTCTGGTTCTGTAATTTTACTGTTAGAAGGTATCAGAAAAGGAGAAGAAAGTGAAAAAAACTGGCGTGGCTATAAAGTGAGCCTTCAGTGGACCTCAGCTTTTAAAAAGTCAGGGACATGAGCAGAAGGAGGACATGTGACCCAGGATAAATAAAGTTTTACAAGCCTGTAAGACTCACGTGCTGGCTGACCGAGTGCTTGTGAAGTGAGTGAAGGCCAGCTAAGCCGAATGGTACCTGCATTCAGAGCCAGAAGACAAGGCAGAGGCCTGCTCCTGCTGGCAAATGGGAAGAAGTTGACCGAGGAGATGACATTATTCTATGACCAACAAGAGAATGATTCTTCAAACTGGAATTGCACACGATAAGCAGTGATAGTTCCCAATTGCTTGCAATGGCCTAGGGGAGCTAGAAAAATGACCTTCCCTCATCCCAAAAATCTGCGCATGGGGTTACAGCACTGCTGTTGGGATCATCTGCAAAATTGTGGAGGATCTGTGTGTCCTAACCCCACCAGTGCAAATGTCCTGAGTTTTGTAAGCCATATATGTTAAGTTATAGACTGCTGAGGTTTACACTGAGTGTCTCAAATTCTAAAAGGAATTATTAACTAAAAGATTTGGGAATGCTAAAGAAGGTTAGTGTAATAACCAGAAGATTATAAATTTTGAATGAATGACAAGATTTCCACTTAGCAGTGCTATATGAAACTCTTGTTTGACCGTCCCTAGAGCTTTAAACAGCAGTGGTGGCAGCTGGTTATTGACAGAAGCCCATAGAAATTCTCTGCCCTTTTAAGAGCAGACTTGGTTCCGAAAACCTTGTAAAAAGCTCACTGATTCTCAGTTTGTTCTTCCAGCCTTCCAAGTACAGAAAATGGGACCTGACTCTCATGGGTCATGCTTGATATGAACCCCTTGGGAAAGTTGTGGGGAGAGTTTTCTTCCCCACAAATCCTATTTTCTTTTCCAACCAGGAGGAACCTAGACTGAGAGAGGCAGACAGTTACGTCAGTGTTCCACTGGCCTTGCTTTATCACAGGTACTCCATCGTGTCTAGGAATGTGGATGAAAAACATACAATCCTGTCCTTTGAGAAGCTTACAGTGTCGAAGGGGAGACCTACATTCACAGGCGCCGTAATAGTCAAGTCTGCCGAGTGCTCAACAATGCTAGTTAACACTCACTGATCACTTACGAGATATATATATATATATATATATAAAGAGGTGGTGAGAGAGGTAGAAGTTAAATAACTTGTTCAAAGACACATAATACAGATGGGCTTTGAATCTAAGTCCTATAAGTTCAGAGCTCTGCTTGTAACCACCACACATGGCTGCCTCCCAGGAGAAGGTGCAAGGCCTGGAGTAAGGAGCTAAACTCCAAATGGTGAGAAGAGTTGAGCAAAGTATTGAAAGAGCTGGATTTGTTTTTCCTTGACAAGCATTCAGTGAGAATGAACTGTATGTAATGAATCCTGTTAGATACTGTGGATGTTTATATACATGAGCAGAATATAGACCTTACCTTTAAGATTCTAATAATGAATTAGGGGGAATCCAAATATAAGTATTTGGAATCTAAAGTACTTTGGAAGTACATAGGAAGTTCTAACGGGAGTTTTTAAGCATATAAATACATTTTAACATAAATTCTATGAAAATTTAAATGTATGAGGAGGAAGTCCTTCCAAGCAGAGACTACTTTGTGCAAAATCCAGATGTTTGAAACAAGATACTCTTGTATTTCCTAGAATTTTTGTATATTTGACCCTTAGGATCAGTCTTGTGTAGTATAGGCTTGTCTACATTATGGTATAGGTTGGAAGTTCCTAATTTAAATGGAGTTCATCAGGGGCACCTGGGTGGCTCAGTCGGTGAAGCGCCTGACTTCCTCTCAGGTCATGATCTCGCAGACTATGAGTTCAAGCTCCACGTCGGGCTCTGTGCTGACAGCTCAGAGCGTGGAGTCTGCTTAGGATTCTGTGTCTCCCTCTCTCTCTGTACCTCCCCTGCTCACAGACACACACACACTCCCTCTCTCAAAAATAAATAAACATTAAAAAATAAATGGAGTTCATGAAACTGATTGCTCCTTTTGTTTGTTTTTATCTTGGGAGCCAAAAATTGTGTTGACCTGTTTCTTGCTTTTATGTAACATGTAAATAAAGATGGAAAGTGCCTTAAACATTTTTGGAGGAAATCTTCAACTGCAGCAGGAGATAATGTGGTTCTAAATGAAAACAAATTCTTACCAATAACTAAGCACAGGAATATATTGCTGGGAATTTTATAGAGCACCTCCTGCTCTGTAAAATTGGATAATGTAGAGCAGGGTTGGTAAACTTTTTTTGTGATGCACTAGATAGTAAATATTTTGGGCAGGAAAATTGCAGGAGACTCTATGTAAACAAATGGGCACAGCTGTGTTCCAATAAAACTTTATGAAAAACAGGTGGCAGCTGGGTTTGGTCTGCGGGCTATAGTTTTTGTATTCCTGATCCAGGTTCCTACCTGACTCAAGTATAGATGAAAGCTGTGGAACAGGCCAGGTGACCTCAGGATGTCTTTTCTGGTGCTTTATTTCTGAGGGTTTTGGTATGTCTGATATGAATAACTGAGAAAGAAAACTAGAGCTAGTTTCCAAAATCACCCTTCCACCAGAAGACTACGTAATCACCTTTATTACTTTGTAGCTTTCAAAACTTCATGTGCAAATTAACAAGAAACCTTAAGGCTAATTTATTCCCAAAGATGGAAAGAAAGGTGGCTGCTCTAAGGTGTATTTCTTTTGCACATTTCTGACTTGCCAATAACATAGTAAAAGAAAAATGAACTTTTCTTCCTCTTGAAGACCTCACACAAATTGACTTAATAGAAGTGCTTTTCACTATGTAGAAACTAATTTGACAATAAACTATTTGTAAAAAAAAAAAAAAAAGAAGTGCTTTTCACTACAGAGAAATAATTGGTGTTCAAGTGTATCTTTAAGTTTTAAAACAAGCACATGAAGAATGCAGTGTGTAGAAATATACTTTGGAGGTGCCTGTGTGGCTCGGTTGAGCATCTGACTTCAGCTTAGGTCTTGAAATCACGGTTCTTAAGTTCAAGCTCTGTGTGGCGCTCTGTACAGACAGCTCGGAGCTTGGAGCCTACATCAGATTCTGTGTCTCCCTCTTTCTGCCTCTTCCTGGCTCATTCTCTGTCTCTCTCTCTCTCTGTCTCTCTCTCTCTCAAAAGTAAACAAACATAAAAAAATATATATGCACATACACACTCACACTCTGTATATATTTTTCTTGCATAGTCAACCACTTAAAACAGAATTGAGACTGGGTCCCTGGGTGGCTCAGTTGGTTGAGCATCCTACTACAGCTAAGGTCATGATCTCACAGTTTGTGGGTTTGAGCCCTATGTCAGGTTCTGTGCTGACAGCTCAGAGCCTGGAGCCTGCTTCGATTATGTTTCTCCCTCTCTCTCTCTACCCCTTCACTGCTCATGCTCTCTCTCTCTCTCTCAAAAATGAATAAACATGAAAGAAGTGTAAAAAAAAACAACAACCCAGAATTGAGAAATAAGACAAAGGAAGGTTAGTGGCAGTGGCATGGCAGAGGTGATCAAGGGTGTCACAGATTTTGAGGTGGTGATAGCACATTGACCACTTGGCCTGAGATTCTGGAACATCAGGTACTTTGACCATGGGAAGAGTCACCACTGGGTGGTTAGCCCCTGTGACACGCTGTGGAAGGGGCTTGATTTACAGAGGCATTAAATGAGTATTAGGGATTGCAAGGCTGGTTGAGGAGAGACAGGATACACCTACAAATGGAACCAGGAGGAAGTATCTTGCAGCAGCTAAAGACAAATGTTAGAGGATCTGGGCTTACATGTGCTTCATACAGCATTTGTGTGGCTCAAAGGAAGGGCAAGGTATGGAAATGCAGAGAAATGCCGGGAGCAGAAGTCATGGCAAGGGCTTAGACACAGAAGTGAGAATGTGCACAGTTAGCATAGTAAATTGGATGGTGGCCCTGGCTAGAGCGGAGGGTTTGTAGGAGAGAAGTGTGGCAGGGTATCATTGAGGGGCTCCACTGCTTGGCACGTGGTGAACACTCAGGGAGAGTAAGTTGTGTATTTTAAATAACCATTTTGTAAAAATAAGGTGATATGCAAGATGTTTTAGGGAGATGAATCTGATTCGTGTGAAGGTGCTATAGGTCAGAGTCGGCTGGGAGACAAGTAGGGTCATTCTTTCCTGCAGCCTGAGATAATCGATGGTAAGGGCCATACAGCATTTAGCGCAGAAAGAGAGGCTTGATTTTAAAATAATATTTGATTGTTTTTTGAAACTTTATTTGTGGGGAGGAAGAAGGCCATTACTTTTTTCCCCCCCAACTTTTCCTTTTGAAATGATTTCAGACTCAGAATGTCTACAAATAGCGTAAAGAGTTCTCTTCTAACCTTCATCCGGCTTCCCCAAATGTTAACATTTTACATAACCATAGTACCCTTGGTGAAAACAGTATTGCTAGTCAATTAACCCAAAATTGACCTCATTCAAAGGTTTCTCGTTGTCTGACCACGGTCCTTATCCTAGTGCAAGATCACACATGGGCTTTATTTGTGTTTCCTTTGGTCTCTTCCACTCTGGGAGAGTCCTGAAGTATCTCTTGGTTTTTGATAGTTTTGGCAGTTTTTGTGGAATTACAGTCTATTTAAATTGAAGTGTCCCTCGGGGCACCTAGGTGGCTTAGTCAATTGAGCGTCTGACTTCAGCTCAGGTCATGATCTCATGGTTCGTGGGTTCGAGCCCCGTATCAGGCTCTGTGCTGACAGCTAGTTCAGATCCTGGAGCCTGTTTCAGATTCTGTATCTCCCTCTCTCTCTGACCCTCCCTGCTCATACTGTCCCTCTCTCTCTCTCTCAGAAATAAATTAAAAAAAAAAAATTGAAGTGTCCCTCAATTTGGAGTTGTTTTGTCAATGAATTCAGGTATGCAGTTTTACAAAAATGTCCTAAAAGTGCCTTCCTCAGTGTATCCTTTCAGCAGGCAAATGATGTCAACATGTCTCATGATTGGTGATAACTTTTATCAGTTAAGGCCAGGTCTGCTATGAACAACTGAAAAGCTATTCTTTTTTTCTCCATACTCATTAGCGTCTTGTGAGAAGCCACTCTGACACTTTGCAGATAGCCTGTGTATCACATGTGTGTCCACTAATTTTGGCATCCACTGATTTCTTTCTTTTCTGCAACATTCAGTACTGTGGCATTTGCCTAATGGTGATTTTGTTTTCCTCTTACTGAATTCAGTACTCGGAATTATTCTGTAAGGAAGAGCTGTCCATACTCCCTCCACCCCAACATTTGTTTATTCAATCATTTATATCCGTATGGACTCATGGGTATTTATTTGGCGGGTTATAATGCAATACTTTGATGATTTTGCTGCCCCTATTGTGTTGGTGGGAGTGTCTTCATGTTGGCTGCTGGGGAAAGGCTTCATCTTGGAGTCCAGATGTGACTCAGGGGTTTGATGGTAGTACAAGTAGAATTCAGTAACAAGTGGAGATAAGTAAGCTTGCTAATTTAACTGTTCCAAGTCATTAGGGACTTGATTCCAAAAATGTAACGTCTTTTCTGTGACTGGATTAACCAAAGCCCACCATGTTAGGTAGAACTATTCCCTTGCTTGTAAATGCAGCAAGAAGAAAGATTTTCCCAAGAACTGAATGAAAACCAAGTTGATGACGCGTTCGGGTTTGTTTCTGTGGCACCTATTGTGTATGTTTTCCCAGAAGCTGCTGGTTCTTGCTGATTTATTTCCCTGGGTAGGCAAGATTTTGAAATATTTATAAGTATTCCTAGAACCCACTTCAATTTTCTCCTTTAGCTTTTAAGTGGGGCAAACGTGTTTATACTAGAAGAGAGTCCTTTAATAATGGGAAGTAAAAATTAAGTGTAATGCTGCAGATGCCATTAAAAGGGTATGCCTTTCAGAAGGGGTGGAGGTCCTGTGCTTTTCTGCAGACACGAAGTTTCCTTGGCTTAGGGCTGTGTCTGGGATGGGATATATATGAAACACATAACACAAATGGGTACAAGGTGGTATCTCCGGAAACACTGGCTCTTTGTTTTTACACAAGCCAGACAGAGAATCTGTCACAGATGCCAGTGCTGTTGGTCAAAAGATTTGTACTTCTACTATGTTCTCAACTCGGCCGGGCCTGCGAGGGAGGTGATGTTTGAAAAGTGCTCCACGTCTCATAGCTGAAGTGGATGGTGAGAGGTTCAAATTGCCAATTCCAGCCACTCATTTGCACAGTGGTTGCACATGAGAAACCACCTGGGGAGCTTGGCAAAAACCACCCAGGTCTGGCTCCTAGAGGTTCTAATTCTGTGGTCTGCGGTCGGACATGAACTCCTGTTTCACTTTTCTCTTGAGTTTCGCAGATGGCTCTGGTAGACATCCAGGGTTGAGAACCACTGGATCTCATGCTATGTGTGATTTCTACAGGCAGTGAGACGCACTTATTTGTCATGTGACTCTTAAATCATCGCAGTCTATGTTATAAGAGACACCTATGGAGCAGTATCTACAGATGGGTATGGGCTACAAACTTGGGTAAATTTCTTAACCTATTTGAGAGTAGTTCTGTCATCTGCAAAATAGAATTAATGATAGTATCTACCTCGTAGTTGTTCACAGATTAAGAGGCATGTTGCATGTAAAATACTTAGCACAATGCCTAGCACATGATAGAAACTCAGTTACTATTTAATAGCATGTAGCATAGTATGGCAGAGTGGAAGCTTTGGAATCAGTCCCTTTTGTTTGAGTCCTGACTCTAACTTTTCCAGCTCTGGGACTTGAAGTAAATGTCTTAATTTCTCTATCCCTTAGGCCTCTTTTCTGTAAAAATGTGAATAGGTGGGTGCAGTTACTATTATGGGAAAGTGCTTAAGGCAAAGGAGGCGCTCAGTGTTTCTGCCACTTTTCCTTTCATTTGGTTTTCTTAACACCTCAGAGGGCTTTGTGGAATAAAACAATTTTGAAAACATTATTGACTATGTTGAGAAGGTGCAATTACAAATGGCCTTTGTGGCTATGAATGACTGGTGGGAGCACATCCCTTGGAGCTCAGAGGAAATGGTTGTGGACCTAATCCTTGACCAGAGCTTGCAGAGGGAGGGTGGTGGGCCCCACCCCATGCTTCCCTTTCAGCAATTGGCTCAGGTCTCCAGCTTGCATAATCCTGTACTGGTGATGCTGTGTAATTCTCAAGCTCACACACTGGCTGCAGTTGTATCCCTTTTACCTTGATGGGGCTTTGATTGACATCGAATTGTGCCCTGGGGCTTAAAAAGAACCCACAGTCTTAGAACTCTACTGGACAGCCTGTCAGGTCCTAGCCCTGGTTGTTTCAGTCAGTAGTAGTCTCTTAACACGGGGGCCCTCCAGTAACTTAGGGAAGCCTTTTGGTTTCCTTGATTTGTAAGTAATGTAAGTGTACTCATTACACTTTGATGTCTTCATCTTCTATTTGATCACCCAGAATTGGGAAAAGACAATGGCTGAAGGTGACAGAAAGTTATGTCAGGAAGTGAATTCTCAAGGCATCAGTACATTTGATAGCTCTTGTTCGTGCCTCTTTGAAATAGAGCAGGTCGTGCTTCTGTGGAGATTGAAATGATTTGCTCTTCTTTCATTTCTCTCTCACTCAGTCACCTAAGCACTTCAACTCAATCTAAGGACAGTTTTAAGGCATGTCCTTTAAGAGATGATAAAAAAAATGTGCTGTAAGTCTATCATATAGTATAGTAAGATATTTTCACTGACTCTGGAATGAGTTCTATGCTTGGTTCAGACTCAGAATTTTGGGCCGTTATAGTTTAATTTTAGTGAACACTTAACTTGAAAAAAATGAAGGTAATACATGATAACTAACCAATTACTCTTTTGAGTTATGCCATTATTTTTTTCTAGAAGTTCGTTTGAATATTAAAGGGTTACAGTTTTCTAATACATGTTTAAACTATGAAAAGTATCTGCCGGGAATCATTTTCCATGGTTCGTTAAAATGGGAAGGAGAAGAAATAAATTTGAATTAAAATCTAATTTTATTTATTTATTATTTATTTAGAGAGTGTGCATGCAAGCAGGGGAGAGGGAAAGGGAGAATCTTAAGGAGGCCTCACGCCCATTGCAGCGCCCAGCATGGGGCTCGATGTCACAAGGTGAGATCATGACAGCCTAAATCAAGAGTCAGAGGCTTAACTGACTGAGCCACCCATGTGCTCCAAATGAGGGCCATTTAAAAGAGGATACTCTGTATCAATGGGAACAGCCATCCAAAATTATAGAGTAAATTGATTAGGAAATCAGGATCAAGGAAAATAGTTAATGGGTTTAAAGTATTCTTTAGATCTTATGTGTTCTGATAAGTGGATTTCTAAATCAGGAATGGTATCATGCACATTTATATGTTTCTGGGAGCTCTCACAGTGCCCAGCAAGGAGCTATATAGGTGCTTTGCAAGTAAGAAATGAATGGAAGTTAGTTGCCACAGGAGGGGGTCTGATAAAGCCCTAGAAGGGAGAGGAGAAATAAAACCAAGGGATTCAAAGATGGGATGAAAACAGCTGATGGTATATTAGGGAAAGAATATCGAAATGGAGAGGGGTCCTATTTTAAGAGTGTTCATGTGACACACACTCTTTCAGGTCAGTGCTGGAGAGCAATGCATGAGGTGACTGAGAGCAGCCCCCCACCATTCCTCTGGTAAAATTACATCATTTCCCAGTACCTCTTAAAAATGAGGTAATGGAGGAGTGCCTAGGTGGCTCAGTCAGTTAAGCATCCAACTTCGGCTCAGGTCATGATCTCATGGTCCCTGAGTTTGAGCCCCACGTCAGACTCTGTGCTGGCACCTCAGAGCCTGGAGCCTGTGTTCAGTGTTCTCCCTCTCTCTTTGCCCCTCTCCTGCTCATACTCTGTCTCTCTTTCTCTCTCTCTTGAAAATAAACAAGCATTAAAAAAAATTTTTTTTGACGAAGTAATGGATAGACTATTCTGTGTTCTTTTTTTCCCCAGGTCTTTGACACTTGCTATTTTGGGCCAATACCGGCAACTGACAAAAATCAGTCTCTAGAGTACAGAGTTAGGGTAGTTGTTTTAAGTTGAACACCTCAGAACTTTACAGAGTTTTGTGAGCAGCTCTGTGCCTTCCTGGAGCCCAGCTGAGTTTGAGAGCTGCCTTCTCAGAGCTTTAATGAAACAAAGCCCTCCTGGGACCAGTTAAGAGAGTGCTTCACAGGAGTTGCTGACAACAACTGTAGGTATTGTGTCCCGGAAAAGGCAGTTCTTGTTATGTTGCTCTTGTCGATTCCCTGTGGGCTAGTAGCTTATCTGTTGCTGTTATCTAGTCAGCATGGAAGAATCTCGTGGCTTTATTTACTCACCTTACCAATCTTTTGAAACGAGCCATCCACAGGGAAGTTTCTGTGAAGTAGAATTGTGTGAATGTAATACTAGTGTTAGACGGCCAGATTTAGGTTGGCAGCTGAAAGAAAGGAAATGGTTTGCTTTCTCCTGCGAATGTGCCCCTACCTAGCTCTAGAGAACTTGTTTCTACCTAAAAGCTCTCTTTCTTTCTTTCCTTTTTTTTTTTTTAAACTAAATCATGTGAAGTAGTTGCTTTTCTGAGCTGATTCAGGCAATTAGATGAGTAACAAAGACTGTCAGTCCTGGCCTGCCAGATTGATTTTTAAAAGTCTCTCTTTAAGGGGGAAGAATCACTTATGATGATTCATCTTCAAATGATAAAGCTAGTGCCTATGCAAATTTTAAATTGTTTGGTATTTCAATAAGTGACTATATTACGTAGGCTCAGACGACAGAAGGCCTCAGAAGGGCTGATTTGGAATGTGTATAGACGACACCAGAAGGGGTGGGTGGGTGTTTTATTTTAAGACATGGGAATTAAAAATGGCCTGTCTACCTTTGTAAATTTCCTTTTCTTTGAAGCCACAGCAAATCTTTAGCAGAGTATACCAATTGGCATTTCTGAATAGAGTCTATACATTCATTTCAGCTTAATTAAGATAAGTAATATGGGAGCCATGTGGAGTGGGGAAGATGTAGAATGGGAATTCCGTCTTAGGTTAAGGTTTGGTAGAAGATTTAGATGCTGGAAAACGATGACTGGCAGGGAATGTTTTGTAATTTTGCAAATGATCCTGGGAAGTGGAGGCGGCAGACTAAAGACTAAGGGATCTGAAAAGGCAGCAAGCCTCGGAATAGAGGTGTAAAGAGCTTTTAAACATAGGTTGGGAGCTCAGTAAATGTTAGTTGCTCTGTTCTTTTTCTCCTACCACAATGGGAAATGATAATAGTTTTCTATTGTGCTGAAGCATATGTGGGTGATGGTGTAGCTTACTGGATTGCTAGGTAGGAAAAGTTAGCTCCTACAATTCAAATCATTCAGTAAATACTTATTGGATAGAGAGATGTAAATATCTCTAAATAAATGATTTATTTGTGTGCAAGGTTGTGTGCTAGTGCTGTGAAAGCAGAGCCATATAAACTGCCAGCACTCCCTCAAGAAGCTTATGGATGGGTTTAGGCAAAGGCACACAAAGAACGACAGCCAACAGCGCAGAGCCGCCAGGAGCTGCCACATGACTAGGACAGAGGAGCAGAGCTGTGAAGAGGGACAAAGCCCAGCGGACTGGAGCAGGGAGAGGCGCTTCACCCAGGAGGTGACTGCGCGACACCTGGACTTCAGAGTCTGGTGGGGGAAAAAACGGGTGCCTGGGTGGCTAAGTTGGTTGAGTGTCCAACTCTTGATTTCAGCGCAGGTCATAATCTCGCGGTTCATGAGTTCGAGCGGCACATTGGGCTCTGTGCTGACAACATGGAGTGTGTTTGCAATTCTGGCTCCCTCTCTCTCTGCCCCTCTCCCACTTGCTCTTTATCTCCTTTCTCAAGTAAATAAACATTTGAAATAAAACAAAACACAAAGTCCAGTGGAATCCAGGGAAGTGTCAGGGAAGGTGGAAGACTCTGTAATTGGAGAATGGTATGAGCTGAGGCAGGGAGGAATGGGGGGCTCTCCTGATGAGTAGGTCTTGTCATGGAGGGAGGTGGAAGGAGAATCCTGGAAACCTGTTGGAGGCAGACTATGGTGGTTTTGATTAACTCACATAAGCAGTAAGAGACCCACTGTAAGTCCAGCGGGGCAAACTGGGGACATTTGTTGAGTTGAGGTTTGCAGGATGGTCTGTGGGGGCATGACCAGAGGGCAGGGAAATCCACTGAGGAGCTGAGGCAGAAGTTCAGATGTATAATGACGAAAGTTTGAGTGAGTAGGTAGAAGAGGAAATGAAAAGGAAAGGAGACAGAATCAGTATCACATGGAGATTAAATGACAAGTATGAGAGCATCCCAGTCTTTTTAATGTGCTTTTTAAAGTTAGATGAGGAGCTATTCAAATGGAATAACCTGTCCCATTTGAATGAATGTCCACCAGATGCTTAGACTGAATGCGAATAAAGATGTTAAAGCTTTATGGCCTTTGACTTGAGATTTCAGCACGTTTTTTTGGCTTGTACAGTTGCTGGGGCTGCCATGTTGCAGACATTGTCTCTTACAGTACAAAGATTTGTTTGGTTCTAATTGTTTCTCCTCTCTCTCTCTCATAATAGACTCTATCGAGAAGAATTTCCAATCCATACCTTGAACACACTCCTTCCCAGGTACGATTCTGTTCTCTTACTGCATTTTCTGAAACAGTGATTTATGAATCCTGGTGTAGAATTTTCTAGGTGCAGCAGCTCTTGCCTTTGCTCCTGGCAGGCTCTCTTTCACCTGCGGATGACACAACTAAAGGTGTTTGAAATGCTCTGATAAGTGTGGCATGGTACAAGATGTTCATCAGGCAGGAAGAAAACATATTTTCCCATCTTCCAAGTTCTTACATGGCAGAGTTAATACCTAATATATAGTTTTCAATTTGTTGTGTTGATATCCACTATTTTAAAAATACGGTGTGTCTATTTTACACTACAACCTTTGCATAAAAGGAAACTGTTTGTCTTTAGAGTTATCTAATAGTACAATATTTCTGTATGCTCATTGAAAAAAGATGGGGAAGCCTTCATTGTGTTACATTTAAAAATCAGTTGACAGAGATGGAGTTTTTGTTTTGTTTTTTGAGAAAAACAGGAGACTGAGCATTCTGAGATCTGGAACTTATGGGCCTTGTTCACTACTGTATCCCAGCTTCTAGAATGGGGCCTGGTAGCTGCTCACCAACCGTTTTTTGGATGTTTGAATGAATGAACACTGGTACCTTGTCAGGACCTGTCAGCTGATTTGTACCTCTTTTAGGGAAGTACTTTCTGTCATCTGACTTGTTGAAGGTTTTTTTAATTTGTTTTTAATGTATATACAATTTTAACATGTTAAAAATAAATCCCTTCCTGCCCTTCTCACTTTCTCATCAGGCTGTGTTTGGGAGGTGATAATAGGAATAGTAGAGAAGCATAAGATGGGGTTGAAGTGTTCCCTGTCAAGTCATAGTCAATATATTACCCATTGGTTTGCTTCAAGAGAAGATACAAAATATTGTATAGATGCACAATTGTGTAGGTGCAGAAAGAGCTCACCGAGGAACAAGTGAACAGATGGAAGCATGCATCCCCTAGTATACATTGATTTTCAATAACTTATGAAGACACTTCACTTTTACTTAGCTTCTTTTGTTTGTGAGGTAGCATTGCATTGTGGAGGAAGGTGCCAGTTACTGAGAAAGAAGGTAGGTATATAAAGTCGGACATAAATCTCTCTAGATCTAAGGAATCCCCTCCTGCATCCTCCCAGAATCAGAAATACATATGGATATGTTAGGAGATTCAAAAAGAAGTTAGATAAAATTTTTATCTGCTAGATGGAATCATGAAGTAGATGAAATCAGGATGCTTGGAATTAACCATGAGCTCTGCAGCCGAGTAAAGCTTAAAAGCGAAGCAGACCGCAGCCTTATCACGTTGTGTCACAGAGCGAGGTGTTCACCAGAAAGGAAAAAATTATTATCCCATCTTCCAAGACTTTTACATGAATCCATTACCAGTATGAGAGTCATATGTTATAAATATTCTTCAATTTGCTGTACTAACAGAAACATCTTTTTAAAAAAAAAACAACAGATAATTTGCTCTGGAAACTTTGTATAAAAGATTTTTCATGGTTAAAGCAGTTTGGGATTTGGAAAATAGTTATTGTAGCTTAATAGGACAAGTGGACCAATAGCAAAAATAAAATAGACAGTTGTTGGTCTGTAGCTACGTAGGCTAAAATGTTTTAAACTTGAGGTGGTCGTGACTTTTTTTTCTTTTTTTACGTATAGTATGCTATTGGCAGCTCACAAATTATGTTACTCTGAATTTACAGAGGATATTTGTCTTTTCCCATTTAGATTTATGGAGAGAATTCTTCTTGTGCGGGGAGAGCATTGAGGAATATTATTATCGTTCAGGCCGGTGACCTGATAAAGGACAGAGTGAACCTCAAGGGATTTTACAGGTAACACAGTTTTCTAACACCTTGTCACAAATTCTCCTTGAGGAAAAAAAAAAAAACCCAAAATGTGCTAAAATGATAAAGTTGACCCTAGAGAGGTGGGCTCTCTCAGCACTGGAAGGGTTGGTTTGTTTGGAGTGTCCATTTGGGGTGCTGATGGTGATTTTTCTTCTAGTTAAACTCAGCTGAGTGCTGACAGGAGACTCCTGGTTCTGAGGTTAGCGCACGGAATCTCTAGCCGCAGGTGTGGATGGGCTCCTGAGAGACTCTCTGTTCTGCTTCCCCTGAAATGTGATGTTCTAGGCCATTTTTATTGGGCATGTGCCGTCACGGGACTCCAGTAAATTCAGGTCCCCTCTTCAGGAACCTTACCAAGGCTTTTGGAGGGGTCTGTGGGAGAACGGACTTCTGCTCTAAGTTGCCAGGTGAGGATGAGCCGCTCCCCAGGCCCTGCGAGGAGGGGGAAGGGCAGGTGACAAAGCGCGGGCACTTCTCTGCCTTGGCTTGTGAATAAGGGGGGAAATGCATGGGCTGATGGTCGGTTTTAAAGCAGCTGGACTAAGAACGGCCGCTTAGTAAATTCAGAGCACATTTTCATTACGTGGAGCCATTTCGAGAAAAAAACAAAAGTAAATTGTCAGCTTTTTATTTTGTCAGGCAAAGGTATTAAGCCATATCAAACAAGACCAAATGACAATGATGAAAATTGAACCAAAAAAGAAAACGATGGCATTTGTTATCAGTATTTTTTCTTACCGACATGAGATTGCAGTGTACCACCAAGAACAGGAAGAGCGCTCAGAAAAAATGTTACCAGAAACACATCGGAAAGATACTCAAAATAAAGGATGTTTCTTTAGGTTAACTCACTTAGCTTTGTCACAATGCATTATGATATTCCTGTTTTTTTCCATTTGTCACAGTTGGGGAAAATTTCATCATGGCATGGATTTGGGGGATAGTGATTCTCAACCTATTTAAGTAAGACTCCCGTTTTATTGAGATACGACTTAAAATGCGCAATTCTTTTTTTTTTTTTACTTATTTTTTTACAAATAGTTTATTTTCAAATTAGTTTCCACATAACACTCAGTGCTCATCCCCACAAGTGTCCTCCTCCATGCCCATCCCCCCACCCCCCCACAACCAACAGTCCTCAGTTTTTATCAGCATTCAAGAGTCTCTCATGGTTTGCCTCTCTCCCTTTCCCCCACCATTTCCACCCTTCTTCTCCCCCTTGTTCCACCGTCAAGTTCCTCCTAATCCTCCTATACGTGCAAACATATGGTATTTGTCCTTCTCTGCCTGACTTATTTCGCTCAGCATAACACCCTCAAGGTCCATCCATGTTGCTACACATGGCCAGATTTCATTGTTTCTCATTGCCATGTAGTATTCCATGGTATAGAAAAACAACATCTTCTTGATCCATTCATCTGTTGATGGACACTTAGGCTCTTTCCAAGTTTGAGCTATTGTGGAGAGTGCTGCTATGAACATTGGGGTACATGTGCTCCTACGCATCAGCATTTCTGTATCCCTTGGGTAAATTCCTAGCAGTGCTATTGCTGGGTCATAGGGAAGTTCTGTTGTTAGTTTCCTGAGGAACCTCCACACTGTTTTCCAGAGGGGCTGAACCAGTTTACATTCCCACCAACAGTGTAGGAGGGTGCCCGTTTCTCCACATCCTCGCCAGCATCTAGAGTTCTCTGATTTGCTCATTTTAGCCACTCTGACTGGCGTGAGGTGGTATCTCAGTGTGGTTTTGATTTGTATTTCCCTGATGAGGAGGGATGCTGAGCATCGTTTCATGTGTCTGTTGGCCATCTGGATGTCCTCTTTGGAGAAGTGTCTGTTCATGTCTTCTGCCCAAAATGCGCAATTCTTAGGGGTACAGCTTGAGAATTGTTAATTATTGTATGCACCTATGTAACTCTTATCCACACCTTAGATAGTTCCTTCATGTTTTTTTCCTTGTCACTAACTGTTCCATGCTACCAACTTCTTTCTAATCAAACACTTGGCAGAACCCTCTGTTTTCTGAGGCATCATTGAGCAAGGGTAGTAGGGAAGGTAGGAAAACTACAATGAATTAATACTTTAAATCCCATATTTAATTAACCACATTAGTATAAACCTAGGTCTTGAAAAATATGACCTACATTAGATATGTGTTCTGTTGACAAAACATGTTTCTGTGTATATGGACTCAACGAAACTCTTGAAAAAAGTTTACCCTCCCCCATATAAGGAATTCACAGCTGAAGGTCTGAGAACCTTCAGTTTAGTGCCCAGGCCAAGTAGACAATAGCAGAGGGGAAGAGTGGCTATGACCACCTCACATAGAGCCTTTAATTTTTTTTTTTTTTTAACAGATGATGATGCAAACTTTAAATCTGATTTTTTTTTCATTTTTTAAAAATTAAAACTGGACGGATAAGTCTTTGGTCTAGTCATAAGCTGGCTCCTAGGATTCATTTTAGCTACCACACAAGGCTATGTGTAAGATCCATCATTATTCGCAGTTTCTTTATGTGATCTCCATGGATATAGAGTGAAAAAAACTTTAGGAGATGTACATTAATAAGGTTCATGGAAAAGAACCATCCATGCAACTTAGAACATATTTAGGGTTCACTGGTAGTAGAATGAGGAGAGAGCATGTGCTGTGCTTTTTCAGATTCCCAGTGGTTGGGCCAGCACTTCCTATCTTTAATTATCCAAGGATTTAATTAGTGCCTTGGGTTTAAACATAAAGGGCTAATATGATTGCCTAGGATGAGTCCTTTTCATTTGGTAGTAAATCGAGGTAAGATGTTTCCCATGTTCTTCATGAGAATTACTTTCAAAACTTTGAGATATTTTCTATTCCTTTTGCACTATAGGAAAAATTATACTGGTTTCTGAGACTTCAAGTAGATCTCCAAATATCATCACCTCATTTACATTTGAGATTAGGGTTCTGTTTACACTAGGATTAATTGCTAACAATGCAGCTGAAAGCAGGAGACCAGGAGAAATCAAATTTTCAGCTCCAGAAATTGGTCAAATTAATGTTTCATTGTAACAACCACACTGGCCTTGTAGCTTATCACCTCCATATCCCAATGCTCCCACCTAGTCTTGCAACTGTAGTGAGATCTACATGTACTCCAAGGGTTTCTGGATTCAGTACAAGACTGAAAATACACTGGGAATAAGAGCTGCTGCGGGTGTTCGGATTGCTCCCTTCCATCCACTCCTTTACTTCCTCGCTGCTCTCCTCTAAATCCTGTAGGTTTAGGTAGGGGAGCTGGATTATTGGAGACCTGGCCAGCAAGTCAGGGGAGTAAGAGTTCTGTGCAGGGGTGTCTCACCTCATTTTGTTTGCCTTGGTGATATTAATGATAGTGTTTATCTCTGTCCCTAATGCGTGTTCCCTGGTGCAGATGGATTAATGAGGGATATTTGAAAAATAATTTGATAAAGTTGGGGGTGGAGAGGAAAGGGATTATAGACAACTGAAACAGTAGCTTACTGGCTGGGGGTCGGGGAGCTCTTATTAACTAGTGATGTCATGGCAATATCCTGTTTGAGCATATGGACTCAGCCCTGCTGCCCGAGACACAATGAGGCCTTCCCAGCA
Source organism: Hyaena hyaena (assembly GCF_003009895.1). NCBI lineage: Eukaryota > Metazoa > Chordata > Mammalia > Carnivora > Hyaenidae > Hyaena > Hyaena hyaena. Next base: position 349,217 of record NW_024080781.1, read on the forward strand.
AGAAGGTAGAGCTGGGGGAGTGGGGCTCCCAGCATTACCTGGGCCCCACGCAGCCATACTGCATCAGAATGTACACATTAACTAAATCCCCCAGGTTCTCCTAAACACATTTTGACAAGCCGCAGTCTAAGAAACTTCTTCCCCATCACTTGCCGGCAAGCAAACCTCTTCATCCACCTAGCCACCTTTTGCACGTTGCCTGTTTAGTTTGTTAGTAAATGTTTGCTTGTGTCCTATTCCAGGTGAAAGCAGTTTGAGGACTGGATTGTTCTGAGAATAAGGATTACAATGATACAGTGTTTAAATCCATGGGATAAAAGTGCTTTACAAGCCCAAGATGCGGGCTAATTAACAGAGGCATTGAGGAATTAATTAACACTTTGAGCCTTTAACATGAAAGGTGTCTTATAGAATTAGAAGTTAATATTGACTGTTTTGTCTAATTGCCTAGTTTACTGCAATCTGTTTTCTCCTTTTTCAAAAAACATCCATTTATTTGACAGTTAATCTGTCTAATGTCTTAATGCTAACCTGCAAGTGAACATGTCTGGTATTGCCCAAATCACCTGAGAGTATCTTTCAAATAGTGACAACTAAAAAAAAAAAAAAGTTAGGCTTTATCAAAACCCAAAATATTTGTTTAAATATCTTAGCAAAGGGGCTCCATTGGTAGAGCATGTGACTTGATATTTGGAGTTGTGAGTTCCAGCCCCATGTTGGGTGCAAAAAAACTCAAAACCCCAAAACCAAATATTTCATCAAGAAAAGTTTATTTTACCTTCACAACTGAAAATATAGCACCTCATGGCATTTTCTCACATTGTTGGTTGCTGTGTGATTTCTTAGTATTGATGACTATAGCCAATCACAAAAAACAGACAATACTCTTCTGTTTTAGGAATAAAATAATTATTGACATGTTTTGGTCCTTAAATACCAAGCATAGAATAAAGATAACCATTTACATGATACATTCTTTTAAAGGAACATTTTGGTGACTTTTTTTTCATAAGGAAGAATGATTTTCAGTGAAATTTTTGCAAATGAAAAACCAAATAAGGAAGTTGTCTTTTTTTGGTTTTTCATCTGAGGCTGATAAAGATGGAAAGTAGGCATGAAAATACTGCTTGTAATGCCCAGATTGGGGCATTCTTCAAATACTGTTGTGTATTTGAAAACAAATTACAGGGAATATTTTGCATATGGTTAATGGGATCCATCACACACATCTGGGTTTATGGGTTTGTGATCTAGGCTGCTTAGCTAGATTGCTTAGACTATATTAAAAAGATTACTGGTCATATTTATTGTTCCTTGAGGCAAATTTGAGGATTTAATCTGTTTGTAGAGTGGCAAACAAAACTCTTTACCACTCTCTGTGGTCCCAACTTTGAGTAATCTTGGAATTAATTTGTTCTCAAAAAGACTAGATAAAAATCTATAAAGGTTGAACAAAAGTGTATCACCATCACTTTGAGGTACTTGTTTTAACCAAGGCAGAAGCATTATCTTTATATAAGGATTGCTACATTTATTCCTTCATTTATTCAAACATGTGTTTTGAGAATTTTCTGTGTGTCTGAACTGTTCTAATTGTTAGGGTATAACCGTGAGGTATATACATAGTCACTGCTATCCTGAAAATGATTCTGAAGTGAGGAAAGCGGATAGTATTCGCTCAGAAAGATGTACATTACTAAATGTTGGGAGATTGAAGCAGAAGCATAAGAGGATATGATTCCAAGTGTTCCTGAGAAAGTGATATTTCAGCTGAAATTGGAAAGATGAATAAGAGGTGCCAGTTCATTATTATTGAGTCCCTTGTTTAAAAAAGCCCATGAAAGGAACGATAATAAATATCAATTCTTTGGCAAATGAGTGGCAACAATGTCTTAACTATGAATGACTTTCCTTTTGTTCAGGAGGAGCTGTGTTGGGTCAGAGTTGGTAGACTGGCTTCTAGAACACTGTCCCTTTGTCCAGTGCAGATCTATGGCCATAGGGGTCTGGCAACTCCTACTGGATATGGGAATTATGTTATCAGGTTAGTATTACATGTTTTCAAAGCACAGAAGCATTATTTTGTTAAGCTACCAGAACAAAATTTACTTGTTTTTTCTAGAGGAGGTTACAATCTAGATGGAAATTATTTTTACAGGTACATATTTGCATTCTTGCATATTTTATAAATAAAAGTGACCAGTCATCTTTTGATATTTCGCACACTTTTTGTAAAAATAATTAGGTACTTGCTGGTTCACAGACTACTCTCTGTAACAGTCTTTCCCTAACTCTCCCCTCTACCCAAAAGGCTGTTCACATGGTTTTGTTCTGTTTTTTAAACATTTTTATGTTTATTCTTGAGAGAGAGACAGAAGGACCGAGCATGAGCAGGGGAGAGGCAGAGAGAGAGGGAGACACAATCTGAAGCAGGCTCTAGGCTCTAAGCTGTCAGCACAGAGCCCGATGTGGAGCTAGAACCCACGAACCACTAGATCATGACTTGAGCCAAAGTCAGACACCTAACCAGACTGAGCCACCCAGGTGCCCCTCAAAAATTTTGTTTTCTTTTGTTTTTAAATCAGGAACATCTTTATTTATTTATTTTTTAAATGTTTTATTTATTTCTAGGAGAGAGAGAGAGAGAGAGAGTGTGTGAGCAGGGGAGGGTCAGAGAGAGAGGGAGATACAGACTCTGAAATAGGCTCCAGGCTCTGAGCTGGCAGTCAGCCCAGAGCCCGACGCGGGGCTCGAACCCACAAACCACGAGATCATGACCTAAGCGAAAGTCGGACGCTTAACCGACTAAGCCACCCAGGCGCCCCAATCAGGAACATCTTTAGTTGCTCTAAATGTGTGATTTGTCTAGCTGTACTTAAAATAATTATTGGAAACTGATTTTATGAGTGGAATGTGTATGCCATTTAATTGACTAATCATGAACAATTAGAGATATGACCTATGAAAATTGGCTGTTTAAACAGAGCACACAATTGATGTTAACTAGCAACTAAAATAGATGGCAGATATCTCTTTTCCTAATGGAGTCCTGGGAATTGAAGAATTAGAAGTCAAGCAATCCCAATTCTTTACTGGGCTCTATCATGCAGGTGTTAGTCACTAGGAAGCCCCTTTTTCCCTCTAGGTAATAAATCTTAAGGATCAGAGAACATAGTAAGGTTCAGAAAGGCATACCCCCAAGTGCCAGTGTGAGAGAGGAGAACAGATAGGGATGTGGGTATAATTTCAAGGTGTTATTAACACCTAACACCTGATACTCTCATTTAGAAAATCAGTGACTATCTTTGAAGAATGTTACCAGTTTGATTGTAAGGCTCATGTTAGTAGTTAGCAAAAAAATTAGTGTTCATATTTTTTTGGGGTCAGTTCTTGATTCCTTTTAAAACAACATTGGTACCACTGATATTTTTTTTGGTAGATAATTCTTATTTGTAGGGTCCTGTCTTGTACACACAGGATGCTTAACCACCAGATGCCGGTAGCACCCTCTAGTAATAATAACAAAAAATGTCTCCAGACATTTCCAAGTGTCCCTTGGAGGTACAGTCATTCCCCCCCCCCCCCCCCCCCCGAGTTGAGAACCACTGGTTTGAAAGTTGTCCTAGTAATTAAATATATTAGTTTACTTTGGGACATGTAAAAAATTCTCCCCACTTTTTGAATTGCTACTGATTTCACCTGTGTGTGAAGCACACATAAAATACATGTGAACATGTTGGCCAAGGCCTCAAGTAATAAAAATTGAGTTGGTCAGTAAGTCTCTTTTATTTCAGTGGGATTGTAAACATGAATGGACTTAGAATATATAATTATAGTCCTATCCCTCGGTTCTCCATAATAATTAGTAGGGCTTTCAATTTATTATTTGGTTTATGACTCTCTTAATAATATACTTTTAAAAATGGATCCGCCCCATTTTTGTTTCCAACAGTGGACCAGAATTTATACTTTCAAGATACCTATGTCTTCTACCAGTTTTCATCTGATGAATGCAGCTATTTGTACTGTGAATTTGAAAGAGAAGAAGAATGGCAGAATGGTGTCAAACTTTTACTTCAACTTGTACCTCTCATTCCTGCCAAAGCTGGCATCTGTGAGCTGTAAGTAGATGTTCTTTTTTGTTTTATTATAAAATTATCCTTGTTCAGAGAATGTTTACTGTCTCCAGGGACCATGCCCTGCTCTTGAAGGCCACCATCTCCTTTAAGAAATAGCTGTCTCATTCCCATTTCTCAGATGCAAGTTCAGAAAGGTAAAAGAAATTGCTGGCAATTAAGTCTAGCTAATAAATGACTGAACTGGTATTCAAATCCCAGGAGTTCATGCCTCACTAGCTGTACCATGAGCTGCTTCTAATTTAATCATCACTATATGAGTAGTGATCTAGATTAGGAATAAATATGATTTAGCTTTGGTTGGACTAAAATAATAACTGACATATTATCCACTCTCCAAGTCGTGACTTTCCTAAGAAAGAGCTCAAAAACCTTTCTGAAAATAATCAAGAAGCAACATTTGGCAAATTAAAACACGTGAATCACTATCACATGGAGATACTGAATCACTGTATGATTAAAATGAATTAAAATTCATTAGAGAAGGCTTAGGAACAGGTCTTGAGTCATGATACAGTGCTGCTGACATGTCTTTGTTTCTCCATAGCATCCATGGTATGCTTATTTCAGAATAATGAATTTCAGATTAAAATTTGCCATCAATAACTTTTACATATTCGGTTTTCCCATACTTACTGTTGACTTTCTTCATTCTGTGATATTAGCAGGGCAAGTGGTTTTACTCTCATCTCATGGATAGGAAAAGTAGTTTCAAGGAGAAATAATTTCATAAAGATGAGTTACTCTTGTTAAAAAAGACAATACTGAACAGTTAATCTAGGCTTTTAGAAAAGAAATGTGTTAGAATGTTAATGAAACACTGTGCTAATAGGTTGATTGTAGAAACACATTTTGTGTCAAGAACTATGCTAACTACTCTATATTTATTATTTCATCTTGAGATGAATTCTAGAAGACAGTTCCTATTATCGCTATTTTGTAAGTGAGGAAATTGAGTCACAGAGGTCAGGTCACCTGTCTAAGATTACTCAAGTGGTGAGTTGAGTGTTAGGGTTTGAATCCATGTCTGTCTAGCTATAATACCCATGCTTTGTAATGCCTGCTCGAGTGTGTTCCAGGAGTTACGGGGGTCATTCTAGCTCCTTCTTTTAAGACATAAACAGAAACTATGAAAATTTTAGACTGACTCAAGAAGGGTTATGAATTTACACACCACCACTGTGTATAGAGGACCTTGGAATGGCAAAGCAAAATTCAAACGTAATTCTTCACTCAGTTTTCTAAGTATGGAAAATGTTCCTTAGTATAATATGCTTTTTAAAAAAATTGTTTTTAGTGTTTTATTTATTTTTGAGAGAGAGATAGAGACAGCATGAGCAGGGGAGGGTCAGAGAGAGACGGAGACACAGAATCCAAAGATAGGCTCAGGCTCTGAGCTAGCTGTTAGCACAAAGCCCGACATGGGGCTCGAACCCACTAACTGTGAGATCATGACCTGAGCCGAAGTCAGATGCTTAAGTGACTGAGCCACCCAGGCGTCCCATAGTATAATATGCTTTTAATGGAGGTCAGAATTTCCTGAGAAAAGTCAAAGTGCATTTTAATAAACTTGAACAAGCTATCCAAGAAGGAGTGCTGTGCTTTTGAGCTGGAGATGGCTATGACTTGCATGGACTCTGTGAAGCTGGCATTCTCCTACAGCTCTTCTTAACCATTTCCCGTCCTGAACACAACATGGAAGTGTATGCAATCCCACGGGCATACATAGGTGAGCAGGGGCATAAGGGCAGCTAAAATAAACTTGCAGGCAGTCCTCATGATTCAGCTCCAGCACTTTCTACCTGACTTAGCAAGCGGATCAGAGATGACTTTCTTATAGGGAAACCCTGTGTCTACTCTAGGTTCTAAAAATTATTTTCAAAATTTGGTTTCTAATATTAATTCCAGATTACTTGCAGTCTTTTGTCACCCCGGTCCCTGAACACAAATATCATGCCTCTGGAGTTGAGAATCACCAGAGCATGACTTGTTTATCAGCAGATTTTTTGTTGTTGGTGTGAACATGTACACTGGGAGTGGTAATTCCTCTGGGGAAATTGTCATTGGGGAGCTACGGATCCATCTGTCCCATATTATAAGTACTAAATATAAAATTAATGAACCATTGAAAGTCTCTTCTAGAGGGAGGTATATATATATATATATATAGATAGATAGATAGATAGAGATAGATAGATACACACACACACATATATATAGATACACGTATGTATATGTGTATCTAGAAATAGATGTATATATGTGTGTATCTATATGTATATATGTATCTATAAATATGTGTTTATCTCTATGTATATGTATGTATATGTGTTTATATGTATTGCGTGTATACATGTGTACTTGTGTCAGGAACTGTGTGTGCATATATGTGTGTATATATGTGTAGGTGTATATATGTGCATGTGTATGTATATGTATGTATGTGCATATATGTATATATGTGTATGTGTTTGTGTGTGTATGTGTGGGTGTATATAAGTATGTGTATGTATGTGTGTATAGGTGTGTGTATATGTATGTGTATGCATATGTGCATGTATGTGTGTATAGGTATGTGTGTATATGTATTTATAGGTGTGTGTGTATGTGTGTATAGGTATGTGCATATATGTATGTGTGTATGTGTCTATGCATGTGTGTGTATATCTGTGTGTATATGTATGTGTGTGTGCATATATGTATATAATATGTGTGTGTATCATTTTTTATATGTTAGACTTATAAGCATACCTTTCAGGGTAAAGTTTTTGGCCATATTTTAGAAAGGCCAAGTTTAGGTTATCCAGACTTGAAAAAAATTCTGGTTAGAGAAAAGGTGCCCATGGACAATGTGTTCTTCAAGCTGTAATGGCACAGCCTTCGTGTGGCTCAATGCATGTGATCCCATGGTAACTTCTGGTCTCATCTGGTGATCTCCATTCATTCTCACCCCCACCTCACACCTTTTTATTCCCTCATGCCCCTGTGATACTCTGCTCCTTCCTCTGCCTCTTTGCTTTTCTAGTCAAATTCTACCCACCCCCCCAAGGGGGAGCCCAAGTCCTACCTTGACCACAAAACTTCCACAATGTCTCCAATTTGGTGTCTGAGTTTTTGTAACTTAGGGTTTTTCCTGTTTGTATCAAGAAAAATTTCCATTCTTCTATGTCATTCTTAGACCTGTGTTGTTCATTCTGCCCTGCTAATACATTTTTATCTATTTTACTGAAATGCCTTCTAAAGTCCTCTTGATTCATTAATTTGTGTTGCCCATTCTCGAGCTGAAAACCTTGTCCTATGTTCCTATTAATATCCTTTTTGATGTTTGAAGGCTCTTACAGTCTGTGTATGCAGTTCTACATTAGGTCCCTCTAATGTGCTCTCTTCTGTATCTCTGTAAAAGTATGCAAGGGAACCATTTAATATCTCTATGTAAACACAATTCTGTAAAATGCATTTTGTGGATCTTTTTTCCATTTAGAAAAGAATATTTGAAGCAGGATGGGAAATGGAGCTGCTGTAGGTTTTTAGGTTAATTTGAGGAAACAAAATTCCTGTTCTATACAAAATAACTTTTATATCCACACGGAGTAGATAATTTGAAAGAAGTGAGTGAGCCAGTTGTCGAGGGCACTATCTCTAGGAGAAAAAAATAACAGTCATGGTATTTTATTCAAACTGAAAGCCAAATCAGGTAATCTAGAATGGACTTTTTTCTCATTCTTGGTTTAAAAAAATTTTTTTAAAGTGTGTGTGTGTGTGTGTATGTAGGGGTTAGGCCGTGTGTTCATTTGGGATGCTGAAGTAACAGCATAGGGAAAGGCAGCCTAATGGTTCCTTCAGAACTAGTGGGAAATTGGAGAATGTAGGCTGTGAGAAAGCTTGGTTATTTCAGTACAGCCGCCATTACGGCAGGTGCCTGCTTACCACGGGTGGGAGTGGCAGTGCTCTGAATGGACAGAGCCTGTGAACCTCTAGTACGTGAAACTACAGTCTCCAATTACAAGGCAGTTAACATTTAAACTGTCATTAAAAGAGTGCTAGAGGATTGCTAAATTTTAACTCCCCTACACTCAGACATGTAAAGAAGAATGTAACATCTTCTTTCTTCCTCTAAGCAATTTCTTGTTTGTTGTCCACTGAGCCTCTATCTTGTGAGATAGCCAGAAAGAAAGAAAAGAAACCCCTTGATTTTAGGCTAATCCAGTAAAATTATTCTAATAAGGTAATTTTAAAAGCCGTTTAGCACCCTTTTGGTAAAAAGGTTCAGTCTGTGCCCACGCCCTGTTCCTCAACAAGACAACCTCTGGGGTGTGGTAAATGTATGAGTCTCTTAACCCTGGTAGAGGAGGCTCTCTGCTCAGAGTGGGCCCTTTCCCATCCCTGCTGATTTTGCCTGGTGGATGGACAGCCATTTCCTGAATGGCCCCTAAGGTGTAACTGGGGTGTTCTTTGGCATCTGCTGTGGAGCCTGGGACTGGTATAAATGGGGTCTGTCCATCTTGGCTCGACCAGTGCCTCTTGGTCGCGCCTGGCTGATGTGCCCTCCTGGGTGCCTACTGGCATTGCTGATGATCCTGAGGTCTGGTTATGGCTTCCACAGACCTCCTCTTGAGCCCCTCAGCCTGTGTTGAAACAGCTCCCTCTCATGGCATCCCAGGCTGACATTTCCTGATTCTCACTATTTAAAAAGCCATATAAACAAAAACGTGTTCACTGTTATTTAGCAGTGTGCTTAACTGAATGGTATTTTAACCTTCAGATTCTTAACCAACCACCTCTAGGGAAATCTCAGTCCAGTGGATTAAGATGAATTTATTAGCACTCATGATTTCATGTTCTAGACAGAGAAGCAAATGGATACTTGAGAAGAAGGAACGGTGTGCAGGGCCTGGCATTATGGAAAACGGTGGCATGTTGAGGCAGTGCAAGGCAGCTTGATGTGGCTGAAGCAGTGAGTCACAGCGAGAGGAACTCAGACTTTGGGAAGGGTGGGGAGCAAGTCTCAGACTGATCGCAGGGGTGTGTAAACCCACAGAAAAGACAAACATTATCTTTACATTGAAGAGAGGATGACTTAACTGTACATGGGTGATACAAAAGAAAATATTTGTTGCTTGGATTCACAGTAACATTTATGTCATGTGTTGGCATTATCAACACATAGGGAGTTGATGGGTCTGTAATCCATTTCTATGTAAAAGAGCCTCCCCCCTATTTAAAAACTGGGGAAGAACTGGCTTAGTCACTAGGCATAAGCTTGCTCTGGCCATGACAACAATAAAAAATCAATAGCAGTAGTACTGGTTAATACTCCCTGCTCACAACAGCAGTTTGAAGTTACAGATGATGGAACTGAGGCAAGGAGGGTTACCTAACTTGCCAAAGGGACAGATCTTTGTAGTTGGTGACAGTTAGGTGAATAGAAGGCAGGAAGTGAACTTGGAAGTGACCTCTGTGGCAATGGTTCTCAACCATGGTCCTCTCAAAAATAAGGAGGTATAATTGGAGATCTACTATTATCAGGCTTGGGATGGACAGATGAGACCCACATATCCATACATTTTGTAAAGTTTTAGTAAGGCTAATGTACACCAAAGTTGAAATCCACAGTTCTAAAGTCAGCCGTACAGAAAGAGCTTGGATAAGTGATAAATAATGTGAAAGCTAATTCAATCAAAGTTGCAAAGTACTATGCAAAGAAGCCAGATTAATACCATTATGACAAAGATTTTATCAAACGTACTTACCGCTGCATAACTGACACTTCTGGAATTGCATACATGTAGCTTCATGAACATTTAAATTGGAAGAGAATCTGGAGTCCCTAGATAATTGAATTTGCTCCTTTCCTCAGGTAAGTAGAAGGGACAAGGAGAAGAAGGTCTGGGAAAAGGCAACCTCTTGTCACCAATACTCTTTCTCAACAGGCATTTACTGTCCGTTTGGTTTGTGTGAGGTACAAGTTTGTGCTTGACTCTGTGGTGATACGACCATACGTAAGTAAGGTCTCATTTTTTATGAGGCCGGAATTACTAGGACAAAATTCAGAAAGAGAAACAAATGTGAAAACCAGAATCTTCCTCCACAAATATTAGTAAATGGGATCCAGCAATATATAAAAGTGATAATACATCATGAGAAACAGGAGTTTATCCCAGAAGTAAAAGGATGATTCAGGGGGCCTGGGTGGCTCAGTCGGTTAAGCGTCCGACTTTGGCTCAGGTCATAATCTCGCAGTTTGTGAGTTTGAGCCCTGTGTCAAGCTCTGTGCTGACGGCTCAGAGCCTGGAGCCTGTTTCAGATTCTGTAACTCCTACTGTCTCTACCCCTTTCCCCGCTCACACTCTGACTCTCTCTGTCTCTCAAAAAAAATTAAAAAATGTTAGAAGAAGGATGGTTCAGAGTTTAAAAATCATCAATGTAATTCACCAGATTTAATCTAAAAAGAAAAACTGTATGATAAATTCCATAGATGCAGAGAACGCATTTAAAAAAATTCAGTATCCATTCATGATAAAAAAATTCTCAGAAACTGTAAATAAAAGGAAACTTATATAATCTGATAAAACCTTACATAAAATCTATGCTTGTACTTAATGGTGAGAGACTGAATGCTTTCTCACCAAGATTGGGATTAAGGCTAATGTATCTCCTTTTAATCACTTCTCTTCACTGGTCAGTGTAATAAGGCAAGATAAATAAAAGATATACAAATTAGGAAAAAAGTAAAGCCACCTCTCTTTGCAGATGATATGTAGATAGAAAATCTCAAGGAATCTACAGAAAACCTATTAGAACTAATGAATAGTATGTTTAGCAAGTTCACAAGATACAAGGTCAATTTACAAAAATTATGTTTCTAAATACTGGCCCCCAAAATGTTATGAAATACTTAGATACAATCTAAAAAAGTGTGTAAGAGCTGTACATGATACTTCCTAAGTCTAATGGAAAAAAAAGAACAAATAAGGCTTAAGTAGAGGATCTCTCCATGTTAGTGGGTTGGACTACTTAACCTATTTTGTTAATATTTATTTATTTATTTTGAAAGAGGTGGGAGGGGCAGAGAGAGAGAGAGAGAGAGAGAGGAAGAGAGAGAATCTCAAGCAGCCTCTGCACTCAGGAGGGAGCCCTGTTTGGAGCTCAGTCTCCCAAAGTGTGAGATAATGACCTGAGCCAAAATCAAGAAGTGGACACTTAACCAGCTAAGCCACCCAGGTGCCCCAAGACTCAATATTATTAAGACATTAATCCTCCTCAAACTGACTTATCTTCAGTGGCAGTCATCTCCTTATCTGTTGACTATACCTGCATAATAATAAAACCTGCTTTTGGTAGCATTGACCTCTGAACAGGGAGTGTCTTGGAACTCAGTCCTAAGCCTTCTTTCTCTACTCTCACTCTGACTGTGCCCTCACCTTGTCATGTATTTAATATCAGCCGCATAGTAATAATTTCCAAAATACAGATCCCTGTCTCCCCTTGACACTCTACATACGCCAATGCCACCACCACCCACTACCCTGTCACCTCCTGATCCTGCCTAACTTTTCCTTTTCTACCTGATGTGTAGAAGCAAGATGAGAAATGCGTTGGCATCCTTGATTTTTGACATGGTGCTGGATTAACCCCTTCTAACTGGGAGATCAACTTCAAGTCTGCTGTTCCTATGTCCCAAACCCACCTTTTATATTCCTGACTTTTCCTAATTAGATTCTCATTTTGTGCTCTTTAGGGAAGAAGAAATTAATACTGGATGAGTAAACATTTTTTTAGTATTCCTCAAAAAATTTCATAATGAAACCTGGCATAAGTTTTGTATAGGATCATAGGTGAAGAAAATTTCCATTTACTATTTTAAATTGTTTGTATAAAAACACTATAAAATCAGCTGGTCTTAGTCTTTGTTATTACTCATCACCCCCTCTCCCAAGGAAACACTAAGCCCTCAAAAATTTCCATTGTTTACAGAAAAGGCTTATTGTAGGTGTGAGAACAGATTGCATATTTTTATCAGAGAACATCTTTATTTAAAAGTAGTAAAGGAATTTTAAGAAAAATGGAACTTTTAGGCCTGGTTGTGTTAGTATTTGAAATTCGGCTGTTTAATTAAATATTAACTATTAATCCTCAAATCTTCAATATAAAATGCAAAAAGGCCATTCGTATCAATGTGGATGGAACTAGAATTTACTGTGCTAAGTGAAATAAGTCCAAGCAAGAAAAATATCTTACGGTTTCATTCATATATGGAATTAAAGAAACAAAACATATGAACATAGGGGACAGATGAACATAGGGGAAGGGATGGATAAATAAGATAAAAACAGGAAGCCAAATTATAAGAGAGCCTCAAATACAGAGAACAAGCTGAGGGTTGCTTGAGGGTGTTGGGTGGTGGAATTGGCTACGTGGGCGATGGACATTAAGGAGGGCACTTGTTGGGATGAGCCCTGGGTGTTGTATGGAAGTGACGAATCACTGGATTCTACTCCTGAAATCATTATTATACTATATGTTAACTAGCATGGATTTAAATAAAATTTAAAAATAAAATGCAAAAAGGAGATATCAGTAATAACTAATTTTATTCAGATGTATCCTGGACCCTCAGTGAAACCTGTCACAACACATTTTACTAGTGTTTGGTAAGTTGCCCCTGTAAGCCCAACTAGTAGCCTGAGCCTATGAAAAATTAACTTCTCTTTAGAAGGTCGAATAGGTATTTGTGTTCGTGATATCAAGATCTCAAGAAAAATCGAATTCTCATTCTTCCACCATCCCACTTTTTCTTTGTCATAAGAATTTGCTTTGTTAAGCAAAACAGTGTCCAGAATATAGGTGTTATAGAAGGGACAGTTCTTGAGTGTCCAGTATGACACCTTTTATATCCTCCTGGGATCAGTAGGTACTAGAAATAGTGGAGATGGAGTTTGTGATCCTTGAGGAGCATTCCCTTTGCTAGTGTCTAGGATTTTCTGTCAATGATTTCTAAGGAAGAAAAATTTCAAATCTGCCCCAGGAAATATTTCTGTAAGAGAAAGTCCCTGAAGTTTCCTTGCCTGACAGCAAGTGTGGAATGGACTCTGGGTTGTCCTAGGAGAATGTGAGCTGTGGTATTGTCAGCTGACTTACCATCATTCCTTCTCAGTTGGTGGAGGAGGGAGCCCCTCTTTCTACCCAAGACTCATTCTTCTTGCTGGGCTGTGAGTCCTGTGCCTCCCTGGAGTCTTTCCTTTCCTGCTTTCTCCATCTCTCTCTGTTGGCTCTTCTCCTTCACCAAACAAATGATTCCCTCAATCGTAATAACAAGAAACCAACCTATCTTTGATCTTATTTCTTCTTCTAGTTACTTCTCAATCCATCTTTAATTTGCTCTACAGCAAAGTTCATAGCCCTCAGCACAAGACAAAAACTCTTTAGCAGTATCAAATGAGGCCCTGACTGGTCTGGCCTTGGCTTTATCTCCTGCCGTTTCCCACTTCCTGGTCCTGATAACCCTGCTGCAGTTTCAGGGCCACTCATTACCCATCAGAACCTCACCCTGGATATCACTTCTCCCAAGAATTGGCCTCTGACAATCTTCGATCAGGCTAAGAGACTCTCACTTGTGTTGGCAGAGGATCTTAGAGATGGATTTTGCTAAACCCACTGAATGTTTTGTTTTCATATAGGTGTTTATTGGGCATCTCTTGTTTGCTGTGGGATCATGTATAGTATTGTCTTGGTTCCTGTATAGTTTGTCTTGGTTCTGGCTTTTTCCATGCTCTATAATTTCATCAGCCTCTAACAAAGGTAATCTCTGGTCTGTGATGAATGTTGTATTTCCCTCTAGTTTGTCTAAACCAAATAGCACAGGGCAGCTCAACATCAGCCTGCCTTTGGTGCGGGAGGGAAGGCAGGTGATGGTGGGAAGTAATGAACAAGACTGCCTGACATTCCCCTACAACAGATTCTGCCCTGTCAGAATTCTGATTTGAAGATAGGCGTCCCAATCTAGAATATCTCTGTTTAATATGAAGGTCAAGGTGTCATGTGTATATAAGAAACACCCCGACACAAACGAAACCCCTAGAGGACAGGAATAGCATTTTATGTGAAAGGTGGCTGAGGCTACATCTCCCATTGTTAGGGTCCTCTGTACTGGGCACCATGCCTGTGCTCAGTATAGTGTTGGCACAGGTATGTCTGGAAGGTCATGGAGAACACCTCGGCTGTTTGGCATGTGCCACGTAGGCAGTCTCCACCTCTTGAATTACTCCAAATCTTTGCATTCCAGCAACCATAAAATAGATATGTAACACAATTTCCTATAGGAACAGGGTTGTGTGGTGGTACCTCTTGGCAGGCCACATATGCTATTCAGTAGTGAGATGTACGTAGATGGATAGACAGAACATGTACATTTTTGAAGTTGTATCAATATACAAATGTAAAGTGGTATTATTTGGATACTGTTTCTATAATAGAATGCTTCCAGTTTTCCAACCTGAAATACCAGGAAATGTCTTCCAGTTAAAAATAAAGTAGGATTTTCTAACTCCCCGATGGTGTTGGTTGCTCTTGAATCTTAAGACACAAAATGTTTTGGTAAAATCTGGTTGAGGAATGTGGGTTCTATCTATTATATAGGAGATGTATGGCAAGCTTTATTTTTTTTTAAATGTTTATTTTTTGAGAGTGAGAGGGAGAGAGAGCATGAGTGAGGGAGGGACAGGGAGAGAGGGAGTGAGAGAATTCCAAGTAGGCTCCATGCTGTCGGCACAGAACCCAACATGAGGCTCGACCTCAAGAATAGTGAGATCATGACCTGAATCAAAATCAAGAGTTGGACGCTTAACCAACTGAGATTTATTTTTAAAAACCTAATTGGGGGTGCTTGGGTGGCTCAGTTGCTTTGGCTCTGGTCATAATCTCATGGTTTGTGGGTTCAAGTCCCAAGACTGGAGCCTGCTTTGGATTCTGTGTCTCCCTCTTTCTCTGCCTCTTCTCCACTCATATTCTGTCTCTCTCAAAAGTAAATAAACATTAATTTTTTTTAAAAAAGGCTAGTTGTAATGATCTCAAATCCATTATCCTAATTCTCATGAAGGAATTCTCACTAAGAATTTTGGGAAGTCCTGCACGGGTACCAGTAAAATCAAATCCAAGTTGTTAGAAATTATATTGAGCCTGACTGGTATAAAACAAATTGTGTCACCTAGATAATAGGCCCTGGGTCCTGCCTCCTAAGGCTCTTTATTAGAACTCAACACTAGGGGACTGTTTAACCCTCACAGCAGCTGAGAGTTTGTGTTGGGAGACATTCTTGGGTGGAGACTTCCTGTTCTTTTCTAATGCAGGATGAATTGTGCAAATGATTGTCAAATAGTTGGCTGGGTTGGAAACGGTCACTATGTCTGTACCAATTATTTGTTAGAGGAAGATGAGGAGGTGGGGGTGATCCTCACCTTTATTGCTCTTACTTCATTTAAGAGATTTTCAGAGTTACTGGGTCCTTGGTATTTGAATTAAGAAAGTCATTGTTGAGTTTGAATGAATAGTAGGTCACTAAAAGACAGAATTGCTGCAGGGACCTGGGAGAATGATGGAGCAGCTAAGGGAAGGTGTTTCTGAGTATAAGCAGGGTCTTTCAGTTGTGGTGACTACAGGTAACAAGCTAATACCTTGTGTAGCAGTGGTCCCAGGGTGGTGATTCATAGCAGAGCCTTTCTTGAAGGTTCAGGTACTCAGTTCATTTATTCAACAGCTTTATACTGAATACCTCTTTGGTACTAGGTTGTGTTCTAAGTGTTGGGGGATGTCACCATGAATAAAACGGAAATATCTATTCCCATGGAGCCTAGTAGGAGAGGACAGACATTTCGTAAATGACAGATTTATGTTGGTTAAAGGTAGAAACTTTATGGAGATGCATAAAGCAGGAAATGAGGAATGTAGATATGGGTCAGGAAAGGCCTCTTCAAGAAGCTGACAGAGACCTCGAGGCTGTGAAGGCATAATCTGAGGGAAGTGTTCTAGGGGAACGGTGCAAAGGTTGTGGGGGATAGCCAGTGCAGAGGTCAAAGGCAGAAGCATTAAAGGCAAAGCAGGTGTGAAGAGAGGGTGAGGCGTCAGCCAATGTAAAGACTTATGTGTTATACTGATGGACATGGGGAGTCATTTGAGGATTTGGAGCAGAGGAGAAACATGATCTGATTTACATATTAACAAGACCACTCTGGCTTCCGGGCCTGGGTAAGAGATCTGGTGCCTGGGACAACAGAGGTGGTGGTGGTAGAAGTGGTGAGAAGTGGGAGATAGCAAATGGGAGATACACCTTGAAGGTAGAGCCAGTGGGATTGCAGGATGCATACAGTGTGGAGTATAAGAGAGCAGGGATCAAGCATGGCTTGCAACTGGAAGGATGGGGTTGTCATTGATTAAGATGAGAAAGACTGTAGAGAGGTCAGGGATTGGTTTCGTTTTGTCTTCAGTGGGGAATGGGTAGAATGATAATGTCTTATGTTTGATGGTTAAAGGGACAAAGGCAGCTTTTGCTATTCCTGTGTCCTCATATTCGCACTCTTAGATACCACAGACCTCTAAAACGTCTGAAGACATCTGCCCACGGCAACAGGACTCCGCACTTTCTGTTGGAGAATTGCTGGGCCTGGCCTGGCTTAGGCCTGGCTTAGGCAGAGACCTTGAGAAGCAGCCATGGGAATTTGAAATTTGTAGTGCCTGCTGGGCCCGAGCTTCCTGCTGCCGCAAGCACTCTGGGATGGGTCTTCCTTCCTGGGGTCACTCCTTTTCTCTTTCTGCCTGTCACTTGTCACTGCCATTACCTGCTGATTCCAGCCAGGGTTTCTTTGCTTCCTGTCTCTAAGCACTGACAAACCACACAGAGCCTCTCTCTTTCTCTCCTGTACAATGATCCCGTTTAGTAATAATGGGAAACTATATAAGTATTGCAATTGATTCTTTCCTTTATTCTCCTTTGCCCTGTTTGATGATCTGTTTTGATTTGATATGTGAGAACTTTGTCTTCACCGGGTTGCAGTAACCTGTATTTATACACATAAAATCAGAATTTGTCTTATTTCATAAAAATACATTTGCTAGGGAAAGAGAGTCTGTTTTTTCTGGGCATTTTGGCATAGAGCAGGGAAGGGGACATAGTGGTGAGGAAGGAAGGTGAATGGTTAGGTGTTACCCTTCCCTCTTTCCTTTTTCTTTATCTTTTTCTTTTAATTTAATTTTACCCTTCCCTCTTTCTAAGCTCTTCCACTGTTTGCCTGTTACTACCATACCTGTTCCTAAAACCTTCCTCTATGCCAGGTCAGATGCAGTTGCCTGCTGGTGGGGGGGGGGGGGGGGGGGGGGGCGGGGGATGGGGCATGTTAGTAGGAAAGGAAGAGTATTTCTGAATTCTAGAGCTTTCAGTAGGTGGTGGGATAATGCTTGGTTTGAACTCAGAAAAGAGCAGGACCAAGTCTGAGTTTTAGAAAGATAATCCTGGTATCTAGAGCAGATTGGGCGCGAGAGGAGAAGCCAGAGACAAGCTGGTTAGAAGATAACAGAAGTAATTCATGTAAGAGAAGCAGAGGACCTCAACTGTCAGTGAGACTTAACAGGGAGAGAACTGAAGGAAACGGCCACATAGTGACCATGGAGCTGAGTCGTGAGAGGTGCTGGTAGAAACAGTGAAGGCAGGAGGCAATAGAAGTACAAGGTAAGTTATGCTGACTTCAAGGAGCCTAGAAGATCCCCATGTGGGTGAAAATAAGCTTCCTGGAATTGCCACCCACCACCCCTTTGACTGTAGATAATAAAAGAAGGTGAGCTCACAGGAGATACGGGGCTGGAGAAAGACTTGGGAGTTCTGCTCACAAATCGTGGTGTTGTGGTGGTAACAATGGGATGAGGGCTACAAGACAGTTCTTGGGGGGTCATCTGTCTGTCTGTCTTACACAGAGTTCCTGCACTTATTTCTCAGACAGTTTTGCCAGGACCTCCGGGTGGCTCAGTTGATTAAGTGTCTCACTCTTGATCTCAGCTCAGGTCATAGTATCATGGTTCTTGAGTTCAAGTCCTACATTGGGCTCTGCCGTGACAAAGA
Source organism: Hyaena hyaena (assembly GCF_003009895.1). Lineage (NCBI taxonomy): Eukaryota > Metazoa > Chordata > Mammalia > Carnivora > Hyaenidae > Hyaena > Hyaena hyaena. The sequence continues at coordinate 367,457 of NW_024080781.1, forward strand.
GGAGCCTATTTTGGATTCTCTGCCTCCCTCTCTCTCTGCTTCTCTCTCAAAAATAAATAAATAAACATTAAAAAATGCTTTTGGCATGCCAAGGTATGTCTTGTGCTGGAAGAATGACTGTAGGTAGTTCTGCTTCTGAACAGGGACTCAATTATTTGTCAATAAACCAGCAACGGCTCAGCCATTACTCATGAAGTAGGCATTATCAGTCACACACACACAGGAACTTGCCTTGGAATTGTGAGTTCCTTTCAGCAGTTTGTTGAAAACACCTTCATGACGGAATCTGTGCTGGTGCAAAATCTCTCACACCCGTGAACTAATCGCTCAGCTATGTGCTGGGGTCTGAGAGACATGAGCCGGCATGACCAACCCCCGCTTCACGGCAGGCACAGGCAGGCGCCAAAGCCCTTGCTTGGTGCTCTTGTGCCCAGTGCATTTGGCTCTTAATTTCCTGTCACATCTGTTCGGTCACCTCAGCTTAATCATAGAAACCTGGTTTGTTGGCTTAGGTTATAAAGGGTTGCAAATCTCTTCTCAGGATAACTTCGTGTACACGGAAACCTTGTGAATAGATCATTGTAATAACAAAGTTCATTGTTCAAAGTAGTCATTATGAAGGTAGCTCGCTTTTTTGGGAATAAGGGAAGTTAGAATGCTCAGTTCTCACTGTTTTTATTGAGCAGATTATTAGCTAACATTTCAAACGCTTTGCATCACAGGTAATTAAGGTACTTGACAACATCGGCACCGCTTCCTACCCGTATCATGCAGTTCTTGTAAAAGGTGATAGTTTTTCATTCACTGCTCTGATTTAGAGGGTGTTTTTTTTTTCTTGTAAATGGTTTGAAAAACATAGGAACAGGAAGCCAATGCCAGAATTGATCCAACTCGTTTTTCCCTTCTTAAAGAGTTTCTCTTTAGCCCTCCTGGCCTGCGAGGCGAGCGCTTCGGCTGGCCCACTGCAGTTTCCGAGATTGAAATCAATCATTGGATTGCCGTTCTGATAACACTGCCCTGCAGGGCAATTACCACCAATGCCTCCAAGTCCACAGAAGGTGGTGAAAGGGATTGCTGTGGAAATAGATCAGGGAAACAATTACATATATTCAGTTGGTATTAATTTTTTTCTTTGACCAGAGAAAAAATTTCATTTTATAGTTTGCTTTAAGTAGACAATTTTAGTACACCTGAAACTAGTATAATATTATGTGTCAAACATACTTCAATAAAAAAAAGGAGTAGATAATTTTATGTTAGTATATAATGTGGTGAAAATTTTTTTATGAATTACCTTGCAAAGATGATTTTCCTAAATAGACTGATCATATACTATATGTTATATGCCTCTTTAGTTATTTAGTATATGAATAATTTTCTTGGTTTCTCAACCAGGGTCAGGTATTTTAAAAAGGAGTGCTGTGCTTCTGCGGCTATTATATTCTACATAATTCCTGTCACAGTATTAGGCCTGTAATAGACCATTTCAAAACAAATCTGTTTTGGGTGAAACACAGATGTAGTGGAAAATTCATGTTTCAGATTTTCAAAATCTGGATTTAGACGAGGAGGGAACTCTAGTACCTAACCACCTTCCATTCACATCTGCTTATGCTTTGTGCATGCCCACATTTGTAAATCTATCGTGTCAGGACTATTGTGTGATATCATTAGGAAACATATACTCTATCCTCAGGATTTAATTGGTATATGATAAAGGGGTTCTTGCTAATTGATCCTGAAGGAACAGTTGGCCTACAACAGAGTTGTGTCCCCTGGCATTATTGACACCACGTTATTTGCATGGGCACTTTCACTAACATATTAAACAATAATGCCCTTATTTGCCCTGTGTTCTCCGTAACTTGGTAGATAATTGAGCAACCAAAACTAAGAGTAAATTATTCTTGGTTTTTCACAGGTCTCATCAGAAAATCGAAGACTCAGAAGAAAGCAGTGATGAAATTCTTGCACGGCTAACGTCTGCGGTAAGGCCTTGCAGTTTCCCTGCCTGAGGGTGCGGAAGATGATGAAGGCCAGGGTCTTCAAAGAGAGGCAGTATGGGTGGCGGCAGAGAGATACTTGCTCTGTGGTTGCATGTTGATATAGGAGACCCACATCAAGTCAAAAGGAAACATGACCTTGATTTACTACTCTCAATGCAGCTTCTCCAGCAAGATCATACATATTCCTAGTGGAAAGTTCCTGAAACCTTAGTGGAGGCGTGACATTTGATTTTTAAAATATAGTATGACTTAACCTAGGGGATGTTGTGACCTGTTGTACAAAGGAGAAAATATGACAGGTTTCATTAGAGGGAAAAAAAAAAAGAATTACGTCAACTAACAAAAGGCCAGATCGTTCATTTCTAATGTACTAGGTTGCAACATTTTCATTGTTTACTAAAGCCACTAATCAGAGTGGGTAATTGCCTTGTTAGTTGAAGAAAAGGTCATGCATGCCCTTCATAATACAAAAAGCAAGCTGTGGTTGCTACTCACTGAGCCCTAGTTTTTGACAGGCTCTCGTAATCCTATCTGATAAAATCTTTATCCATTGGTTTGACTTTCTGGAAACTTTTCTAGCCTTCCCAAAGATGCTTTAGTTTGTTTTAACTGCCTTATTGAAATGGTAATTGGTGAAAATTATGCTGGATTATGTACATGGATGAAACTGACTTTCACAGAGTTTTATACACCAAGTCTTAGCATCTATGCATACTTGAAAGTTAAAAGTTGCCTTTCCTACTGTTCTGGAATGTAACTTAGAAAAGTAGTTTTTCACTAAATACAGTGACTGGTGGTATAAAAACTTAATGTGAAACAGAATCTTGAAGCATGTTAAGGAAAAAATTTAACATGACCTTTGCAGGTTTTTTTTTAATTTAAATTTTTTGTATTGAGGTATAATTGACATACAATGTTACATCAGTTTTAGGTATGTAACCTAATGATTTGATGTGTGTGTGTGTGTGTGTGTGTGTGTATGAAAATGATTACCATAATATGTAATACAGAATACTTTTTTTGTGTGATGTGGACTTTTAAGATATGCTCTCTTAGCAACTTTTCAAATATCCATAGGTCACCATGCTGTATAGTATATCCCACAACACATTTATTTTATAACTGGAAGTTTGTACTTTTTTGTTTAAGTTTATTTTGAGAAAGAGAGAGTGCACATGCATGTGTGCACATGAGCAGGGACAGGACAGAGAGAGAGGGAGAGAGAGAACCCCGAGCAGGCTCTGCCCTTGTCTATACAGAGCCTGATGTGGAACTGAAACTCACAAACCACAGGATCATGACCTGAGCTGAAACCAAGTGTCACATGCTTAACCAACTGAGCCATCCAGGTGAACTGGAAGTTTGTACCTTTTGACCCCCTTTACCTAATGTTCCCACCCCTGAATTTCTCACCTCTAGCAACCACCGATCTGTTCTATATATCTATGAGCTTGTTTTTTGTGGTGGTGGTTCTTGTTTTTAGATTATACATACATATGAGATCACATGCTATTTCTCTTTATCTGATTGATTTCACTTATTATAATGCTTCAAGTACCATCCATGTTGTCACAGATGGTAAGATCTCACTCTTTTTTATGACAAAGCAGTGTTCCATTGCATATAGATACCACATCTGTTTTCGCCATTCATCCATCAGTGGGCCTATAGGCTATTTCAATATCTTGGCTATTGTAAATAATGCTTTAGTGAACTTAGGGGTGCATATATGTTGTAGTGTTTTGTTTTTTCTAGATAAATACCCAGAAATAGAATTGTTGGGTCTTATGGTAGTTCTATTTTTAATCTTTTGAGGCACCTCCATACTGTTTTCCAAAGTGGCTATGCCAGTTTACATTCCCATGAGCAGTGCACAAAAGTGCCCTCTTCTCTATATTCTCTCCAGCATTTGTTATTTCTTGGTTTGTTTGGTTTTTGTTTGTTTGTTTGTTTTTTGGAAGATAGCTTTCTCATAGGTGTGAGGTAATATCTCATTGTGGTCTTGATTTGCATTTCCCTGATGATTAGTGATGTTGAACGTCCTCTCAATTACCTGTTGGTCCTCTGTCTTACTCTTTAGGTCTTCTGCCCATTTTTAGTTGGGTTGTTTGTTTTTTTTCTGTTTCATGGTATGAGTTCTTGATATATTTTGGTAGACATGTGACTTGTAAATATTTATCAGATATATGACTTGTAAAAATTTTCTCCTCTTCAGCAAGTTGCCTTTTCATTTTATTGGTTTCCCTTTGCTGTACAGAAGGTTTTTAATTTGATATAGTCCCAGTTAATGATTCTTGCTTTTGTTGCTTTTGCTTTTGGTATTGTATCCAAAAAATCATTGCCAAGACCAATGTCAAAGGGGTTACAATGTCTAGGAGTTTTGTGGTCTTTCAGGTCTTACAGTCAAGTCATTAATCCATTTTGAATTGAATTTTGTGTATGATGTAAGAAAATGATCTAGCTTCTTTTGCATGCAGCTGTTCAGTATTTCCAACACCATTTAATGAAGAGATCATCCTTTCTTCATTATATATTCTTTGTTGTACATTAATTGGCCATATGTGGGTTGGTTTATGTCTAAGCTCTTTATTCTCTTTGATCTGCATGTCTGTTTTTATGCCAGTACCATAGTGTTTTGATTACTATAGCTTTGTCAACAGTTTAAAATCAGGGGGCATGATGCTTCCAGGTTTGTTCTTCTTTCTCAAGATTACTTTGGCTCTTTAGAACCTTCTGTGGCTCCATAAAAATTTCACAGTTGTTTGTTCTTATTTCTGTGAAAAATGCCATTGGAATTTTGACAGGGGTTATACTGAATCTGTAGATTATGCAGTTTAAACTGTTGACCACCGAGGAGTACCTGTTGTATGCAGAACCATTATAGCCATCTATTTAAAAAACACTCACTGTGGACCGGATACTGTGTCAAACATTGTGTTTGTTTGTACATACACATGTATACACATTCTGTTCAGCTTCACAACCCTATGAAGTAGGTGGGCATTATCCCTGTTGTATAGATAGGAAAGTTTGTAGAGGTTAAGTAGCTTGCCCAAGGTCATTCACTTAAAAAGGAACAAAGCCAGGATCTAAACTCAGAATTTTCTACTTCCTAATTATGTTTTCTTAACTACTATGCCTCATTTTCTTTGTAATGGAATATATTACTGGGATAGTTGCAGAAGCAGCAAAGACCTATAAGATGTTTCCTATAGCCATACCAGGAAGACAGAGAGTTAAGTTACAAAGCGATGGCAGTTGAGTACCAAGTATAGTGGTGTATAGTAGATTCAGGAACGGTAACAGAAAGCATCACTGAAGAGACTTGAACTATCGTTGAAGGCAGTCAGGATTTGAACATGTGGTAATTAGGAGGATGTGTACTCTAGCAGTGGGGTTTATTGTGTGCAGGTGAAGGAATAAAAGGGTAGAAAGGGAAAATACTGAGATGCCCAACTGGCTAGAGAAGGTCCCAGCTAAGAAAAGTGAAAGACTTTTTGAACAACATATTAACATTATGGAATAGACATTTAAGAAAAAAAGAAAGATGATGAACACCTGGCTTAGTTGGTAGACCATGCAACTTTTGATCTCAGAGTTGTGAGATCAAGCCCCTAGGTTGGGTGTAGAGCTTACTTAAAAGAAAAAAGAAAAGACAAAAAAAAGAAGGGAAAAAGATGAGTTGAAGAGGGGGAGACTGAAAGGCTGACAAAAACCTACTTTATTGCGGTATTTGTGGGAACCAAAAGAAAAATGAGTTCAAAAGGGATCACAGAGAATTTTTAAAAAAATCAGTATGACTAGGTGAAGGTGGAAGGTGGAAGAGGAGTCAGAATGAATGGAAAAGTGATGATACAAGTAGGAAGTTGAGTAAAATACTTGGAAGGAAACATATAGAGTTTGGACATACTGAGTTTGAGGACATAGAAACATAAAATATATAAACATTCAAGAAACACCTGGACATGTGAATCTGGAGCATAGAGAGGTAGGGGCTAAAGTGACAGGAATCAGTCACAGAGAGGTTGCCACTTGAAGAGCAAAGTGGTAGGTGGGGCCTTGGGGAGCATCCACAGTAAGAGAGAAGGAAGATGAGAGGACCGTGAGAGAAAAATAACTGAATGGTTTATACTATGAAAATAAAATTCAGGAGAGCCTCTGAGGGGTGCCTTGGTGACTCAATCGGTTAAGTGTCCAACTTCAGCTCAGTTCATGAATTTGAGCCTTGGATTGGAACCTGGAGCCTGCTTCAGATTCTGTGTCTCTGTCTCCCTCTGCCCCTTTCCAGCTTGCGCTCTGTCTCTCTCTCACTCAAAAATAAAGACATTAAAAAAATTTTTAGAAAGCCCCTGAAAAGGTAGGATAGACAGCAAAGTGTTTGCTATATATTTGGTTGAAGTGATCTTACTCAAATAATCTCCAGGCTAAAAGATTGAATGGATTGAGGTAAGGTATGGGAGTAGTGGTATCTAGTGATGAGAATAAAGTACAGAAAAGAAAATTTCATCTCTTTAAATCCATGGGTCATTGGTCTAGGATAGTGAAAATATCATTGAAGTGAAATTGAGGACCTTGATTCTTCCAACAATGTGTCATTGGTTAAGTTTTTGGACTAGACAGTCTCTTAAGTTATAAAAGTCCTTCATGCATTGTATAAGCGTTTGTGAAGGAATCATTGTGCCTCATGTCTTCACAATGTAGTCATTCCTATGGCAGTGGCATCAAAACTTTGTGACGTAGGTGTAAACACCATGTAGGAAGGAGAATATTTATGCACATCAATTCTTATCTACCATGACCCCCAAACACATTAAGGAAGAACAAAAGTGACATGCAATGTGGAGTTGTTCTATTTTTTTTTTTTTTACTTTTTTTAATGTTTTATTTATTTCTGAGAGAAAGAGACAGCATGAGCAGGAGAGGGTCAGAGAGAGAGGGAGACACAGAATCCGAAGCAGGTTCCAGGCTCTGAGCTAGCTATCAGCACAGAGCCTGATGCGGGACTCGAACCCACAACTGTGAGATCATGACCTGAGCTGAAGTTGGACGCCTAACCAACTGAGCCACCCAGGTGCCCCACAATGTGGAGTTGTTAATCTGTTCTTCAAGGGTTTGTGTCTGGGGACACTGCAAAGGGAGTGGTAATCTCTAGCAGTATGATTTTTTGTGCTTTTTAATTCCCCTCTTGTTATTCAAACTTGGGAGCTTTGTATATATGGTCTTACAAGAGATTGTTCATTTCTTTAACGCCAGTAGTTTATTCTTCCAGCTTTGGTTCATCAAGGGGAAGGTCCTGTCCTCTAAAAAAAACCATACCTGATGTTCTACCCTGGAAGAAAATCTCACGAGTCATTTTTTATATTCAAGGAACATAAGAAGACAGTGCATGTGTAGAAATAAAAATGTCATGATAACTCAGTCAGGTTTATAGTTGTTAAATTTACACAAACATGAATAATAAAAATGTTCTAGCCATGTTACTAGTGATTTTCAGGAAAGAGCTACTCTCCCAAGTACCTAACATCGAAAAACCTTAACAGTAAGACTCTGTAAGAAGTTTTCAGTTTAGGGGGAAAGAACATGGCTCTAGTAGACACCTTGCATTATAGAAAGTCTACAGAAACCCTCTGGGCATTATTATCGGAAAAGAGTTTCCCTGTTTGTACATATGGTTTCTGCCTCAGCACCTTAGCTGTTTTTCTGATATCTTCTGACCCTACAAATTTTGTTAACTTGAAAACCTTTTCTTTCTCATTTACTGTGGGTCTTGGTTTGATAAAGATGAACAACTAAAAAGAGCCCTTGAATTACAACCTACCCTTTCCTATCCGTGAAGTCCTGAGCATTTTTTTAAAACATGAATTCTAAGTGTTCACAACAAAAGTATTCAGAATTGATGATACAGCTTTTATGTTTTTATTACAATCCAAGGTAAATTAAATGTAGGGGAAGAATTTATAGTGAATTAAATATTGGTTTGAAAGCCATCTTAGAATGTAAATTTCTGAAGTAAGCTAAATTTTGAGAAGAACTAAGTACTTGGAAATGTTCAAAGACAGGAAATGGAAACATGAGCATCCTTGAGTAAGAGATAAAGCTGATTCTAGGCTTCTATCTCTTGCTTACTTAAGCCCAGTGTCCAAAATAAACCTATTAGGCTATTTCTCTTTCTTTAGAATAATTTTCATGATGGAAATTATAGAGATAAGATGACACAAATACATTATCTGAGCTTAAGTGAAATTTATGATTTTTGTTCACACAGTCTAATTGTCAAGCTACTCAAGTAATGTAAGTTAGGCTAGTTGTGAATTATGTATATTAGATGCCTGTTTGGTGGGATGGTTACATTAGTTGCACTTACAAAAAGAGTAGGGGGGCTTGTAGTTTGGTACTCTAGGCTGCTTGGTCCTGAAGTGAGCCATCACTTAGGTGGTGAAAAAGAACAGTGTTGAGTGTCTGCAATTAAACATTAACCTGGTAGTAGCAGTGATGGAGGGTTTATGGGCATATCTTGGGAGATGACTTAAAATTACAAATCAAGCATTGCAGATTTAGGAAGAGAGATCAATGAGGAGAGGACAAAATCTAAAACTCTGGGACCATTAACTAGACACTCTCACTACCTTGTATTCCTTCTCCCGAGTTGATTTAGTTTAACATTCTTATCAGTTTAGATGATTTCTCTGTATGTGTCTGCTCTATCCACTTGCTCATTTTCTTTAGTTCATCCAACTTTATCCTCAAAGTTCTGCATATGGTGTTTGTTTGTTTGTTGAGAGAGAGAGAGGAGAGAAAATAAGCATGGACGCATGAGTAGGGGAGGGACAGAGGGAGAGAGAGTCTTAAGCAGGCTCCCTGACATGGTGCTCAGTCTCACAGCAGTGAGATCATGACCTCAGCTGAAATCAAGAGTTGAGCTTTGACCACTGATCTACCCAGGCACCCCTGCATATGATGCTTTTAATGGAATTTCTAAATTCCTTCTCATACGGTCTTCAGGCACAGTCTCATCCTCTGAGAAATACCACTGAGCTGAAAAAAAAATCTTGCCAAATTATAAATGGAGTGTCTGCTAAAAGTTCTGAAAGACCTTGAAGCAAATGACACCCCCCCCCCCGCCAAGCAAAAATACATGTTAGGATATATAATTTTTGGTGAAAGTATAAGAGAAAAAAAACCTGCTATGAAATTTTTTACATCTCACTAGGAACAAAAAACATGGTTTTAACTGACTGCTGCCCATCGTCACTGTCACAGAAACATTTTTCCCTGCTCAGTGTCCAGAAGTTGTGGCTTAACTCCATCAGTTTTCACATCACCTATGAACTTGTTCTCACATGATTTCTAGCATTTTTGTAGTTAAAGCCTTGTTTTCACTTTTTCTCCATCTTGGATCCTACTTTCTGGTTAGAACAGACCTAGTTTACTCTCATTCACTAAGACCTGCACCTAACTTGGGCCTTTGTCTGATTCTTCTCTCAATTTGTCTTTTCCTTAGAGTTCTTGGGAAATACTTATTACGGAGACACAAGGAACTGGGTCTTAATGAACAGGCAGTACACGAGGGAACTCAAGGATGCAGACTTTTCGAGATGCTCTGCCTTGCTGGCTCTTTTCTTCCTCTGCTATTGCCTGTTCTTGTGTTCTGCTTTTGAACATTTGGATCTCCTCTCATTTGCCATGTCCAATCTTTTAATCTGAAGCTTCAGTCTTTTTCTCTAAGGATGTGCCTTTCACAGGCTTTGGGAAGCATGTAATGGAGCTAGGATTCTCTCAGTTCATACTTGAATCTGTGCACTGGGTTTGATACATTAGAGAAATTCCCTTTTGAACAGTAGTGTCTGAAGATAACAGTGACAGCTTTTTCAATTGGAAACTTAAAAAATGGTATTAGTGTAGAGAGCAGAAGTAGCCTGGGATCTGGGTTTTGAGTAATCTTTAGAAGCTCAGAATTTTAGAGATCTACTTAAGATTGTGTGCCAAATTAGCAAGGTTTGGGAACAGTCTTAGGGTAGTGAGAGTGGGGAGAGTCAGTCACATTTCACACATGATAAGCACAATCCAGTGAGGATTTTTTACCATATTTAGAAATAGATTTTTAAAACACTGAAATGGTAGTTTCCACTCACCCCTTTTTCCTGGCTATCTGCCTCTTCCTTTCTGGAGAATGGAGAAAAGGAGTGTAGTTAATCTTCCTTTTCTTAGTCTATCAGGGACTTGAGTGGGCATGTTTCCTCAGAGAATAAAAGTAAGTTAATCCCCCAGGGAACAACTAACCTTCTGTCTGGCTGCTACAGGACCATGAACATCCTGTTACCTTATATTTCTTATCTGTAGGGAACAGAAAATTCCTACTTGGAATCCTTACCTTGCCTTCAATTTTTCCAGGGGTTTAAGAGCTACAACGTGATTTGGGGGAAGGCCAGGTAGATTGAGTTTTGAGAAAAAGTGTCAAATGAGGCCCTAGACTAAGACAGACCTGGTTTCAAAGAACATCAAAAAGGCACCAGGGGAATTGTAGCACGTATCTGGAATGGTATCCATTGTTCTTGTCCTTTACAAAGAGCCAAGGGACTTGTTAGTACCTTCCTTTACTGTTGTTTAGAGCTCCACTCGTTAGCTAGTGTCTGAAGAGTCTTGGGCTGTGGATTATAGGTCTCTGGGATCACTTGGATAGCTAGAAAACCTTCAGTTTTCCTCAGATAGGATCTCACAGTGACACTTCACTAACCCGTGACTGTCAATATATTTTAAAAAAATTTTTAAAGTTTATTTGTTCACTTAGAGAGTACAAGTGGGGGAGGGGCAGAGGGAGAGAGGGAGAGACAATCCCAAGCAGGCTTTGCACTGACAGTGCAATGTGGGGCTTGAACTCACAAATAGTGAGATCATGACCTGAGCTGATGTCAGACTTGTAACCAGCTGAGCCACCCAGGCACCCACATGACTGTCAGTATTTGAAGAGATAACCAAATGATAGATTCCTATTTTTTGTCAATTAAAAATGCTTATATGATTTATATCTATTGCACATCAGAATGGTTTTCGTCATCCTGGGAATAAATCCCTAAATGCAACATGGACACACACACACACACACACACACACACAACTTTTTAACATTATTTACGGAGTTATCTCTGTTTCCAAAGAAACCATTTGCATGTACTCTGATTATATGATACTCTCATTTAACTCTAGCCTTGAGAATTTGGTTTTGATGAGCAGCATAAAACATGCCGTTTTGCCTACTGAAATGATGCCAGCGAGGGAACATTTATTTAAAAGCATTTGTTCAGAAAGCGTGAGTGTATTGAACCCATTCACCAAACATTTGTTCAGAAAGTGTGAGTGTATAGAACCCATTCAAGAATAAAACAGGTCTCAACAAATCCCTGTGAACAGGAGTAGAAGTGTGTGTTTTTGTATGTGTGTGCATGTTGTGTATTCATGTATATGATCATATTGGGGTATCTCTTGCCAAGATGAAAATCATTTTGATATGCAAAACATAGGAGACATTTTTAATTGACAAAGAATAGAAATACACCATTCAGCTATCAACTTGTATATTGACAGTCATAGGTTTGTAAAGTGTTACTGTGAAAACTTATCTGAGGGATCATTAAAGGAATGATCCATGAACATTTTGTATTGGACTGCTGCTTCATGCATTTGCTTAAAATAGAACTTCTTATAGCTGCTTAGGTGAAATGTAGGTTTGCATCCTTATGGCAATGTGAATAGCATCTTATGTCCATACACGTAGCAGGACCAGGAGACATATTAAAAAATGAAAATTACTTGAGTTTTTTGTGGTGATGGAATAAGGGGGATTTTAACTTATTTCCTGTTATAGTGTTATAGAACAGTTTACGTGAATTCTGGGTAGAAATCATGTGAGTTCCACTCCTATATTTGTAAGTGTCAAAATGATGATAAAGCCAGTAGTGAGTTGTCACTACCGTAGGTTATGTCTGCAGTTCTCTTTTTATTTATCTGATACCTGGATTGTTTGATTTGAACATAAAGACTTTGCAATTGAAAAAAACCTTCAGAGTAGAAAACACTTCTGTAATGAAACTACTCATTAGTAACTCATTATTAACTTAAGTGTTTATTACTTCCTAGGTTCTTTTTCTTGTGTGTGTACTCTTTTATGGAAAAAACAAGACTCTTTTATTTTGTGATCTGTACTTTTCACTGAGTATGTCTTCAGTAGTGAAAAGTTCCTCCTGTAGCATTTGTTGTGGTTCCAAAGCATCACATTCCATGGATTTTTCATTATCTCCTATTTTTGAACATTGTGGTTATTTTCAATCTTTTGCTATTATAAACAACACAGAAATGAACTTCTTTGTGGGGGAAATTATTGAAGAAAGTTTCTTGCAGATCCCATTTATTATCCTCTTGTTGATTAAGGAAGACATGGGTAAAGGGCTACGACTGGCTAATATACGTTGAGTTACTATCTTGTGCAGGCATTCTGCTAATGTTTTTCGTGCTCTGTCAAATTTCAGTCGTGCAGAGCTGGGTGTGCTATCCTTCACATTAGAAAGATGGAGCATTTGAGATAGGAAGTATTAATAAAGAGTCCACATGAAATTTAAAATAATAGTTCAGGGTTCAAAAAGCAATTTACCACATTCTCTTCACTTAAAATATTTCATAGTTATTGAATAGGTCTCAGCAATTTGGGTTTGGGATTTGATTATAGAATTCTCTTCTTATTTCAACATTTTTATGAAATGAGACCTATAGAGTCACATTAAATAGTATTTTAATTTTTAACTTGTTCAGAATCATTAAATACTGGTAAACATGGCTGCCTGGTTTAGTAATTGAGAAATTCATTCAGACTGATTCTTAAGGTCTTCTGGTTCCATCGTGTGAACTCAGAGGCATACTCTGATTTTATAGCATGTAAATCATGTTCCAGAACCAGGCTCTATTGGCAAGTAGTGACACGGCCCTAATAGGTGTGCAGGTTTTCAGAAGGCTACGAGGATCTGTGTTATTGTCTGGTAGCTCTGATTATTTGAAAGTTCTTAGAGCTAAAGCATGCCTTTTTGTAACTTCACTCCATTGGTCTGAATTTTACTTCCAACTTTTCAAATATCCTAAGCTCATAATCATGGTCCTCCTAAGTCTTCATTGCAGCAACTACAAACACTTCATTTATATTCTTGATCACAAACACAAATATATGTACTAGGGGGTGATACCAGGAGCCAGGGTCAGAATGATGAGTAAAAGAGTCCATTTCAGGGGGCTTGTTATACACTATTGGCGACCCCCAGCTAAAGGGGAGATTTCACTAGCATGTGATAGAGCTACAATTGAGGTAAATGTTATAAAAGTATAAGCAGGGAGGGCTCAGCCCCATCGGGGGAGGTGGGTAATACTCAAGAGAAGACAGTACCTAACATGGGACTTGAAGGACAAGTAAGTGACAGTCACACAAAGTGTCTGTGCCTGAGTTAAGTTAGAGATTAACTGAATGGGAAAAGATGGCAGGCTGAGCTAAGTCAGGGACCCCTTACTTTTTGGCTTGAGACCCTGGGGGCATGGGGTTATTTGGTGTATGAGACATAGAGCATTTTATAGGCTAAGAAGAAGAAATGACCTCACATTTGGAAATGTTGAGTTTGAGCTACTTGTGGGATATTTAGGTCCAGGAGGTGAATGCATATGGGCCTCTAGGGCCCTAGAGATGCAGATATAATTGAAGCACTGTGAGTAAATGAGATTGCCTATGGAGAATGAGCAGAAAGAGAAGAAGATCTAGAAGGATGAGGATAGATCATGGAAGATCCCAAAGAAGAGCCTTGGGAGAAGAGAAAACGTAGCCAGAGAGTTGAAAGAGAAAAGCCTAGAGTATGTGGTGTCATGAAATCCTAGTGGCTCAGAAGAGAGTAGGAAACTGTGTCAAAGCCTGCAGAGAGGACCGGGAGAATAAAGAGTGCAGCACCTGCACATTGAGCTACAAGGAGGTGGCTATGGACACTGTCTCTTATCCTCCTGTGGACACTGTCTGCTCCTCATGAACCTAAACAGATGGTACTCCACACTGAACACCATCCAGATCTTCTGGATTCTATCACATTTGAGGTTTTGGTGGTTTTTTTTTTGTTTTTTTTTGTTTTTTTTTTGTGGCCCGAATATCATGCTTCTAGTAATGTTCCTAAAAGCATGGTTACTCATTCTAAGTCATCTCATTTCCATTGTTAATTTATACCATGCTTTTATAAAAAAAAATTATCAGATCTCTTTAATGTCAACCTTTGTGAAAGCAGATGTTCTAAATATCTAAAAATTATCAGATCATCTAAAAATTATCAGATCTTTTTAATGTGAACCTCTGTGAGGCAGACGTATGCACGTGTAGCAGACTTAAATAGCAGACTTGAAAACCTTAAGTGAAGGATTTGGGGGAGCCTGGGTGGTTCAGTTGGTTGAGCATCTGACTTCATCTCAGGTCATGATCTTGAGGTTCATGAGTACAAGCCCGTACAAGCCCCGTTTCAGGCTTTGTGTTGTCAGCTCGAAGCCTGGAGCCTGCTTCAGATTCTGTCTCTCCCTCTTTCTTCATCTCTCCCACTTGCACTCTGTCTCTCTCTCTCAAAAATAAATAAACATTTAAAAAATTTTTAATTAAAAAAAAAAAACCTAAGTGGAGGACTTGATTCCAGTTATCTTGTTGATTTCCAGCCCCTTCAACTTACATATTGGTCTTTGAATGGTCAGCTGTTGTCTAGGTTATAATAAAATTAATAGGCATATCTGTATATGTTCAACAGAAAATTCTGCCTAAAAGATTTTTTAAATATCCCTAGTACACTTGAAATAGATGAGTAAGCATATTTTATCATCCCAGCATGCTTAACAAATAACATCTTTGATACGGTGACAGCAATTACCAGGAAAACAACTATTTGTTAAATAAACTATTAGGTGGAGAGCAGTAGTGTCTAGACATATGTATAAATAACTTTCTTAATTTTCTAATTATTGGTTTCTAATTATTGGTTTTCTAATAGGTAATCACAAGATTATCCTTATGTGAAGCTTGTGGCAATATTAGCTCTTTGGAACAAAATAATGAATTTGGAAATAGGAAAACAGGCCTCTAAAGAAGGAACAAAGAAAATTGTAACTTAGCTTTTGGGAGTTCCTTCATAGGACGAAAGTCTAGCCACCATCAGTGCTCAGTTGTTATCTAAAAATGTGTTAATTCACCAAAGTGGCTAAAATGAGCAAATCAGGAGACTCTAGATGCTGGCGAGGATGTGGAGAAACGGACACCCTGCTACACTGTTGGTGGTAATGCAAACTGGTGTAGCCCCTCTGGAAAACAGTGTGGAGGTTCCTCAGGAAACTAACAATAAAACTCCCCTATGACCCAGGAATAGCACTGCTAGGAATTTACCCAAGGGATACAGAAATGCTGATGCATAGGAGCACATGGACCCCAATGTTCATAGCAGCACTCTTAACAATAGCCAAAACATAGAAAGAGCCTAAGTGTCCATCAACAGACGAATGGATCAAGAAGATGTGGTTTATCTATACCATGGAATACTACATGGCAACGAGAAAGAATGAAATCTGGCCATGTGTAGCAACATGGATGGACCTTTAGGGTGTTATGCTGAGCGAAATAAGTCAGAGAAGGACAAATATCATATGTTTGCATGTATAGGAGGATTAGGAGGAACTTAATGGAAGACCATGGGGGAGGAGAAGGGGGGAAATAGTGGGAGAAAGGGAGAGAGGCAAACCATGAAAGACTCTTGAATACTGGGAACAAACTGAGGACTGATGGGGGTGGGGGACAGGGGAGGGGGGAGATGGGCATGGAGGGGGGCACTTGTGGGGATGAGCACTGGGTGTTATATGGAAACCAACTTGACAATAAACTTTTTGTAAAAAAAAAAAAGAAAGAAAGAAAAAAAATGTGTTAATTACTCCAAGAAGCATATTTATTTTTTTTTCTGGAGTTCTTAATATCTTTCCTAGCTTAAGATGTTATAGTGGTTTAAAAGTAAATATAATTGGGACTAGGACAAGGGAGAAAATTGGATAGTGTTTCTTCTTACATTTAATTTAGGAAATTGAGAACTGATGGGGGTGGGGGACAGGGGAGGGGGGAGATGGGCATGGAGGGGGGCACTTGTGGGGATGAGCACTGGGTGTTATATGGAAACCAACTTGACAATAAACTTTTTGTAAAAAAAAAAAAGAAAGAAAGAAAAAAAATGTGTTAATTACTCCAAGAAGCATATTTATTTTTTTTTCTGGAGTTCTTAATATCTTTCCTAGCTTAAGATGTTATAGTGGTTTAAAAGTAAATATAATTGGGACTAGGACAAGGGAGAAAATTGGATAGTGTTTCTTCTTACATTTAATTTAGGAAATTGAGAAGGTAGTTTTTGTGTTTTTAAATGTTTTTATTTATTTTTGATAGAGAGAGAGAGAATGGGAGTGGTGGAGGGACAGAGAGAGAGACATAGAATCTGAAGCAGGCTCCAGGCTCTGAGCTGTCAGCATGGAGCTCAACGCAGGTCTCGAACTCAAGGACCACACGATCATGACCTGAGTCGATGTTGGATGCTTAACCAACTGAGCCACCAGGTGCCCCTCTGTGTTTTTAAAACATTTCAATCATGGTACCAAAATTTAAGTGTTTGTAAAATTAATAACTTTACTAAAAACTTTTAGGAAATCTTTGAACTGGAGATTTATTCAAAGTTAGTTTGTAAGGACAGCTCTCTGGTTAGCTAAGACTTTTGCCACAATTGATCCGTCTTCTCAAAATGATCTTCGTTTTATCCAGCTTGGTTTTCAAAGGTCTCTTCCTCTATGTCTTCTCAGTTAACCTCTCCCAGAGATGCTTCCTGGCACTCAGAGTTTGCAATTGACACTTTCTGTTGCCTCTTGAGTCTTGACATTGATACAAAAATAGCTTACTTTGCATTTGATGGCTGAAGGCACTGTTAAAGATTAAAGGAGAAGAGAAGACCTATTCTTCTTGAATTTCAGGACTATTTTGTGAACATCCCTGCTGGTTATTGAAGACATTTAAAATAGTGCTGAGACACCTGGGGTGGTGTGGTTCACTCGGTTAAGCAACAAACTCTTGTTTTCAGCTCTGGTTGTGATCTTGTGCTTGATATTAGGTTGAGCTCCACACTGGGCTCTCTCCTGACAGCATGGAGCCTGCTTGGGATTCTCTTTCTCTCTCTCTCTCTCTCTCTCTCTCTCTCTGTGCCCCTCCCTTGCTCATGTGTGCACACGCTCTCTCTCTCTCTCAAAATAAATAAATAAACATTTAAAATATTGCAACGTGTTTCTGATGAGCAACAAGGGGAGAGGGAAAGTTTTTGAGATATCTTAACCCCTTAATTACCCTCAATGTAGATATTCACAAGAGCATATATACCCTGAGCTATAGATGTGTTTTGAATTATTTAGTGATCTTGTGTATTGAGTAAACTATATTTTTAATTAAAGTTTAAGGTTCTTAGAAAGTGTCCTTGCAGTTTTCCTCTTACTTAAGTAGTTTGTGTCTGTGAAACTGTTGATGTAGTAACTGAATTTTATCATTTGATTGGATTACAGCATGATTCTATACCTAAACTACAGGAAAGGCTATGTTCCTTTACAGTGGAATTAAATTAGAGGAGAACAACATAAAAAGTAAAGATGGATTGCCAGTTGAAATGATTATAAGATTAAAAGGTTGAGTCTTGGGAAAACTAAGATACCTTATTGAATATAGCAGTGATTCTTAACCCTGGAAACAGCCTGAAATCTTTAGGAACCTTTGAAAAAAACAATAGCAGCAAGTACTGATGGCTGGACTCTCCCCCAGAGATTCTGACTTAGGTGGGGCTCAGTATCAGTAGTGTGCGGAGGCTCCCCAGGTGATTCTAATATGCAGTCAGGTTTGGAAACTGCTGAAATAGATTGATAAAAATCCAAGCTAGTTAAAGAAAGCATTTCTTAATAAAGCAGTAATTCCATAGCTGTCTGACAAGAGAAAACCTGAGGGGGAAAAATGAGGGAGGGATACTTTGAGTGTACCACGTTAGTAGAGGTTTATCATCTTTTACTCAGTTCTGAAATATAAAAGCTCTGAAAAATAAGTTTCTCATAACTTGATGACAAAGTCTAAACTACACTGAACATCCTGAGGCTTCTTCTAATCTTCTGTTGTCTCATTTGGTATGAATAGTTATTTATTTCATTGCAGAAATGTGTCTGATTTTTGATGACACATTGCCACCCCAGACCTCACTGATACTGGGACATAGATAGGATCCCTTTCTGAAATGTATAAAAGTTTGAATGCTGAAGTACATCTAGCCCCAAGGGCTTCAGTCATAGTGGAGAAGGATTATGATAGAAAAGGCCAAGGTAGTAACTGTACACTTTTTCTACTACCTAGGTAGTGGTTTAGCACCCACGTTAAATAATGACAATGGCCAGTATCAGCATGTAGCTCTTGGCTCTGCACGTGTGTCTTTATTTTTTAAAGTTTATGTATTTATGTATGTATTTACCTTGGGGGGCGAGAGAGAGAGAGAGAGAGAGCGAGCAAGCGAGCATGAACAGGGGAGGAGCAGAGAGAGAGGGAAAGAGAGAATCCCAAGCCAGCTTCATGTTGTTAGCACAGAGCCCATCATGGGGCTTGATCTCACCAACTAGAAGATCACGAATTGAGCCAAGATCAAGAATCTGATGCTCAACTGACTGAGCCAACCAGGCACTCCCGCATGTGTATCTTTCTTGAGCCTGGTGTAGAAGAGTATTCATTACTGTTATAGTGAGAGAAACCAAGGTTAACCAACAACACAGGTAGATAAAGTAGAAAGCTAACTATTTTCTTATAAAAGACTCTTGGATATAACAAAAGGCCTCAAAATTTAGTGGTTTAAAACTATATATTTATTATCCCAAATAGTTCCTGGGGGTGCCTCGTTAAGCATCCAACTCTTGATTCCAGCTCAGGTCATGATCTCACAGTTTATGTGTTGGAGCCCAGTGTTGGCGTCTGTGCTGACATCGTGGAGCCTGCTTGGGATTCTCCGTCTCCTGTCTCCCTCCCTCTGCCCCTCCTCTCCTGCTTGCTTACTCTCTCTCTTTCTCTCTCACACACATAAATAAACAAACATTAAAAAAAAAAAACAGTTCCTGAATGTCAGGAATTCAGGAGCATATCATAACTGGATGGCTTTTGCTTAGGGTCTCACAGGAAGTTGTGCAAATGTGGGCGAGGGTCCTGGCCATCTAAAGCCTAGACAGTGCTGGAACATGGGATTTCTTATTCAGTGCCAACCAATCCCTTATTAGAACTTAAATAAAATTCTAGTTTCTGTTTCTGCAGTCGCTCAAAGTTTTAGCCTTCTTTTAAAAAAACTTTTTTTAAACATTTTTATTTATTTTTGAGAGACAGAGACAGACAGATGGTGAGCAGAGGAGGGGCAGAAGGAGAGGAAGGCACATTATCTGAAGCAGGCTCCAGGCTCTGAGCTGTCAGCACAGAGCCCGACATGGGGCTCGAACCCACGGACTGTGAGATCATGACCTGACCTGAAATTGCATGCTTAACCAACTGAGCCACCTAGGCACCCCTTAGAGTTTTTTAGTTTTCAATATAATAATATTTGCATAGGAGGCCCTGAGTCCTTCTAATATTCTATTCTGAAGATTCGTGCTGGGAGTAGCTTATTAGTAGGGAATGTCTTCTCTTTGCATTTTTCTCTCCCCTAGGTCCTTTCCGTGTTGCTGTTGTTGTTTTAAAGATTACTTATGCATCCACCTCCTGTGGGTCAATGAATGATCGCTGACTATTGTCCTGGATAATACCATAAATAGACAAACAGGTCCCTGCCTCAGTGGAGCTTCCATCCAGAAGACAGGAATTAGTCATTCATTTGAAAATGATTAAAAACTTGCCAGTGTGCTTCAGAAAAAAGAAAAAAGTTTCTGTGAAGATGCTGTAGGAACGTGTAATAAGATCTTGGCTAGTTTGTGTTTTTGCTCCATCAGCACTTTGTCTTTTGTGTTTTTTAGGAAGAATACCCACCTTTGGGTTTTTTATCAAAAACCTCCATTTTGGGCAGAAACATGGAAACTATTCCACACCCCACTCTGCATAAAACACTTTTACGTCCTTCCTGATGGCAGACGTTCAGGGGATTTAGTGTAGCTCTATGGAGTCATCTCATTTACTTAAAAAAATTTTTTTTAAAGCTTAGATATCTTCTCCACTTACCTGTGAAGTTCTTGTCTCTCTCATTGGCCTCTCTCCTCTCCTTCAGTTCTGCCAAAATGTTGTGTCTGTTTCTTTTGCACCCTATTCCTTCCTTGCCCCACCACATCTTTGAAAAGATGAGATACTATACAAAGTTGGGAATCTAATACTTTCTTTTTCTTTTTCCTTTTTATTTTTAAATGTTTATTTATTATTGAGACAGAAACAGAGCATGAGTGGGGGAGGGGCAGAAAGAGAGAGGAAGACAGAGAATCCGAAGCTCTGTCAGCACAGAGCCCGGTACAGGGCTCAAACCCACAAACCTTGAGATCATGACCTGAGCTGAAGTTGGACACTTAACTGACTGAGCCACCCAGGTGCTTCCTAATAACCTGTTTTTATCTGAGCTCTTTATATTTTGAGATTTATTTCTAATTAGAGAAAGAAAAACTCTTGGAGAGCTGTGAATTTCAGGTATGGAAAACTGACTTCTGTCCCTGAACCACGATGGGATCTTCCCTGGGAGGTCTTAAAGTCAAGAAGCCATTGACAAGATCCCAGTGGGTGTTTATTGTCTGCATCTTTGTCCCCATCCCTGAGAATTTGTGACACTGTGAGAGAGGAAAATCCCAAATAGAGAGGGTCATTGTACTATAAACCTTTGAAACGATTTCAAATATTTATAAAGGATGCGATAAGTGATGTTTTCATTTATGGCTGTTTTTATTTGACTACCCATGCAAGTATTCGTAAAGAGTTTTTAGTGGTCACGTATCTTTTCTCTTTCCTCTGGCCCTCTATTTCTTTTTCTGCCTAAGTCCTTTTTTTTTTTTTTTTAAGTTTATTTACTTATTGAGAGAGAGAGTGAGAGAGCAAGAGCGAGCATGCATGTGTGAGCAGGGGAGGGGCAGAGAAAGAGGGAGAGAAAGAATCCCAAGCAGGCTCTGCACTGCCCAGTGTGGAGCTCAAACCCATGATCCATGAGAGATCATGACCTGAGCCAAAATCAAGAGTCAGACGCTTAACTGACTGAGCTACCCAGTGCCCCTTCCCTAAATTCTTCAGCTGCAAACTTTACTACCATGAGCATTTTCAGAGCTGACATCACAGGGTTGAAGAGAGACTGATAGTCTTCTCAGTACTGTATAATTTTCTAGAGAGAGTCTTAAGGTATCAAAGAGGGCGCTAAATCAAGAATATGCCATTTTTCATGGCACACACATACAAGCCAGACAGGGAAAACAGGGCAGTAAAGCAGTAGGGGAAACTGTCTTCCTCAGCGGGGTGATGCCTTGCCATTGTGAAAGCAGTTCACAGTGGAGTCCCAGAGTATAGCATATATATCTCCTTTCCCCTTCAAGTAAATGAATATAAATTAGATTAATTTCAATAGCAAATCTTCTGTAACCTTGAACTTGTGAGTTTTCCCTATAAAATGTCATTAGTGTAATGTATTAAGCTGCTTCCAAACTCACCAGCACTTCCAAACACCTGAATACACATATACTTCTAAGCTTAAAAGACTGTGTCCTGGAGAGGAATGAGCTTGCTCATTATGGAAATTTTGTTGCTGATAAACATAGATATTCCAAAGATTATTATCTTCATGGTATCTTTTTTTTTTTTTTTTTTTTTAGTCATGTTATTTTTGAAAGTGACTATGGTTGGGGGGCCTGGGTGGCTCAGTTGGATAAATGTCCAACTTTAGCTCAGGTTATGATTTTGCAGTTTGTGAGTTCAATTCCTGCTGACAGCTCAAAGCCTGGAGCCTTCTTCAGATTCTGTGTCTCCCTCTCTCTCTCTGCTCCTCCCCACTTGTGCTCTGTCTCTCAAAAATAAAAACATTTTTAAAAATTAAAAGAAAGTGACTATGGTTATATTTGTTTTAATGTTTATTTTTTGAGAGACTGAGAGCAAATGGGGGAGGGAGAGAGAGAGAGGGTGATAGAGGATCCCAAGTGGGCTCCCCTCTGACAGAAGAGAGCCTGACGTGGGGTTGAATTCACGAACCACGATATCATGACCTGAGCCAAAGTTGGACACCCAACTGACTGAGATACCCAAAGGCCCTGAAAGTAACTGTGGTTATCTTTTTTGTTTTTAAGTTCGTCTTTGAGAATGCTTTTAGGAAAGGACTTAAGCATTCAAAGTGGGGGGGGGGGGGTTGGAGAGGGACAGTGAGCAAGCAAAAATCTGGACAGATAAGTGGAGTTGAAGACACTTACAGTTTTAAAGTTCATTTTGTCTATTTCCATCTCACTCTCCCTGTGAGTCAATGGCACTTGCTTTTATGTGACATATTTTCCAGAATGGTTGCTGTAAACCTGTCAGACTTCAAGTGAACATTGATTGTGTTTGAGTAGAGATCCAATTACACCAGGATCCTCTATTTTAACTTTTCTAAAATTTCTATATAAGCTAGAATCTTTGAAGAATAAATAGTATTTAATATCTTTGTCAAGGTATCATACATGTTTTAATAAGTTATTATTTTCATTCTATCTGAATATCTTATATTTACAGTTTTGAGGCTCTTCCCTTCATCATAGCAAAAATACTAATGTTTTACAATGTATACATTCTGGCAACTGTCTAATTTATTTTATGTCCCTATGATTCTTCCAGATATTTGACCTAAAATTCCTTTGCAGGGGTTTTTCCATTATACTAAAAACAAACAAAACCCAAAAAAGTGACAGCAACATAACTTTAATTGCAATAATTCTTAATTTCAGTGCAGACCTAAGCACAGAGTACTGCTTTTGATAGCTTCATTTTTCTTATCCTCATTTTATTTTTTTTCCTCCTAATATCTTATCAGGTGCAGAGAGAGCTGGCAGCTGTGATTGCTTTGAAAGCAAGGAAGTCTGGTGAGTAGTCCTTCCTGGGGCTGAGTGTGTCTCAGGAAGCTGTGATGCAGAATGCAGAAAAGTATCACTGTGTGTTTTTAAAGTTACCTATTATCCCACTAAAATAGCATAAGCTATTATATATCGTTCTTTAAAATTTTACTGCCTTGTTTTATTTCATATTTCAAGGAAAAATAAAATTAAAAATAAATACGTTTATAGTCCATTGCAACTATGAAAAAAGTCTGAGTACAGAACTCAAGAAAGCAAACCACATTGCACTTACCTACCATAGTGACAGAGGAAACTAACATAAAGGTGGTCTTTGTTTAAGGGTATGTTTTTCATTTCAAAGTAGTTTCTTCTAAAAAGATTTGTGCAATGCCATTTAAAAGGGAGCATTTCATGTAAAACTAATTGAGTGGATCTGATCCCTAATACCTATAGGATACTATCTGAAAGCAATATGTGGAGAGGTAAAAGGAGCTTTCAATTGGATTTTGAAGGAGAGAAAGCCATACACTGCTGAAATTCAATATGAGATAGAGACTCACTGAGGTAGAAAAACACTTAAGAAGAGTGTCAGAGGGAGGCATCCTCTGCTGTTCACAGGGAGGAGATCCGTGCTGAATAGCAAGACAAACAGAAGGGAGACGCTTCTTGGATCATGGTAAACTGGAATAAGACTTTTCAGACAGAAAGACTATGACAAAATCAAAGAGATGACAAAAATTGAAGAACTAAATGGAACAGAAATATCTTGAGAACACAAACCATGCATTTTACATCTTTCTTTTTCCAATTAGAAACTCTTAGGAAAAAAGAAAGTCTAAGAATTGGCTTTTCTGTCAGTTAGCTTTTGAATCAAACATCCCTTAGTATGAATTAGCTTATTATATTTGTACTATTTTTTTTGTTGATTTGGCTGCTGTAGAGGACACAGGGACTGTATGCCATAAAGGTAGAGAGGAGGATGTAAAAGAACAGCGATCTTGGCCCCCAGGATGGTGAACAGAAAGTGCAGACTGAGTAGGGCTCCTCAGTGCCAGGATTAGATCGTGTCTATTTCCATAGATGGAGGCCAAGATGGAGAAAGGACATCAGTATAAAAGTTTCGAGAGGGAGGGCTTAAAAGTAAACTGTGCTAGAGCTGCTCTTGTTTTCTGTCCTCATAAAAAGACAAAACTTACAGTTTGTTTGAATTGGAATGGCAGTGCCTTTGAGAATAGGACTCTTTTTTTTTTTTTTTCTTTTTTTAAGTTTCAGAAAAAGTTAAGGGAAATAATAAACTTCCAGTGTGTCGTGGCTGGAGAAAAACAGAGTAAATAACTTTAGAAAGGGAGGCTGGAGAAGAGGGTTTGCTAATTCCCATAGAGTGGGATGGGAAGGCCTCTGGTAAAGGGCCTTTGAGAAGACCTGAAGGCAGTGAAGGGGTGGGCCCTGTGCCTGTTGAAACAAGCACCTTTGGACACAGATGTGGAAAATGTGTTCTCTATTTCTATAAGTTTTGTCCTTTCACAAATACTAAATAAATGAATAATACAGTATATAACCATTTGGAAATAGCTCTTTTCACTTGCCATAATTCTCTGGAGATTCATTCAGGTTGCTGTATATCAATAGCTCATTACTTTTTATTGCTGTATAGTATTCCATCATAGGAATGTATGACAGCATGTTTACCATTCACCCACCAAAGGACATCTGAGTTGTTTTGAGTTTGGGCTATTATGAATTAAACTACATCTACAGACAATCATGAATCAGTTTATATTTAAACCTAAGTCTTCATTCCTCTGGAACAAATGCCCTTGAGTATGATTGCTGGGTTGTTGGGTAGTTGCATGTTCAGTTTTTTAAGAAACTACCAAACTGTTTTCCAGAGTAGCTATACCATTTTATGTTCTTGCTAGCAGTGTGTACGTGATTCAGCTTCTCCATATCCTTGTTAGCTTTTCGTATCGTCACTAGTTTTTATTTTAGCCATTCTAATAGGCATGAAGTGGTATCTCACTTTTTTCATTTCCCTAATGGCTAATGATATTGAATGTCTTTGGTTGGTTATTTGTCATCTGCGTGTCATCGTTCACGAACTGTCTCTACATGGCTCTTGTCCTTTTCGTAATTGAATTGTTAGTTTCCTGTTGAGTTTTAAGAGTTCTTTACATATTGCAAATACCAGTCCTTTGCTGGATATGTGGTTGGCAAATATTTTCTCCCAGGCTATAGCTTGTCCTTTCATTTTATTATCAAAGTCTTTCACAGAGCAAAAGTTTTTAATTTGGGAAAAGTCAATTTATTAATTTTTTCAATGGGTCATGTCTTTGGGAGTATGTCTAAGAATTCTTTGCCTAGCCCTAGACCCCAAAGATTTCTCTTGTGCCTTTCTTTTTCCATGCAAGTTTTAGTTTTAAATTTGAATCCATGATTATTAATTTAATAATATTTTTTAGTTTTTGTATAAGGTTTAAGACTTAGGTCAAGATTTTGTTGTTTCCTTGTTGTTTTGTTTGGTTTGGGTTTTTTTTGTTGTTTTTGTCACTTGTTTTTTTTGGCTGATGAATGTACAGTTGCTCCATCACCATTTGTTGAAGAGACCATCTTTCTTTCATTGAATTGCTTTTGCACCTTTGTCAAAATAAGTTTGGCATATCTGCGTGGATATATTTCCAGTTTCTCCGTTCTTCTCCATTGAACAGATTCCATTGGTATTCACGAGGCTTGATTACTATAGATATATATAATCTACTTTGTACAAGGTTCATTTTCATGTCAATAATATGAATCTACATCTTCAGTTTCATTAGCTATATACACTATAAAATTTATTTAACTAATTCTTGGTTGTATATTTAGGGTTTATTTCCTGTCATAAATAATAATGGAAGGACCTAAGGATATATTCTTATGGTTGTATCATTTTTCCTTTTGCTAATTATTTTCTCATAATAAATTACTAAAAATGGAATAGCTAGGTCGGTAGCTAGGTGTAGACAGTATTAAAGTTTGGTTTTTCACATTTAGGACTTTACGTCTTCTGGAATTTGTTTTTTTATATGATGCCTGGTAGAAATCAAGTTTGATGTTTTCTTTATGCTAAGCCAGTGACTCCAGTAGCAGTCATTGGATATGATGCTAACTCCATCATATATGGTATTCATATATATTGTTTCAGTTATCAAAGCTTTAGAATAAGACTTTTTCCAGGGTGGGAATAAGGCAAATCTCTTCTTACCTTTCTTGTTCTCGTAGTTTTATTTGGTCAGGTTCTGTGAAATCTGATACAGGAATATTTTAAAGTATATTGCAGTTATAGATCATTAGATAGATTTGACACTTTGGAAATAAGCATTTCCATTCAAGAACTTAGGATACCTTTTTTATTTTTTCAAATTTTCAGTCCCACTAAGAAATTTCTCCATAAAGGTCTTGCCCATTTAGTTTGTATTTTTAGTTACCTTGTAATTTTGGTTACTATTGTAAATGAACAGTTTCTCTCTTTCTCTCTATTTCACTTCTCTTCTATGATGGTTTCTCAAGTGTTTATCTTCAATGACTCTTTTGTTTTTAAAATGTTTACTTTTTAGAGAAGTTTTGGGTTCACAGAAAAATTGAACAGAAAGGACACAGAGCTATATGGAAGCTGTGTGCCTACTGATACACAGCGTCCCCTCCTACTAAAGCCTCCCCTCCAACATCTCAGAGTAGCACGTTTGCTAAATCAGTGAGCCTACACTGATACATCATTACTACCCGAAGTCTATAGTTTACATTAGGGTTTAGTCTCTATTGTACATTTTAGGGGTTTGGGCAAATGTATAATGAAATGTATCTACCATTAGAGTATCATACAAAATAGTTTCACTACCCTAAGAATCCTCTGTGTTTCACCTATTTATTTCTTTCTCCCAAACCCTGGCCACTACTCATGTTTCACTGTGTTATTAGTCTTACCTTTGCCAGAATGTCATATAGTTGTATTCACAGAGTATGCAGCCTTTTCAGATTGGCTCCTTTTGCCTCGTAATACGCATTTAAGATTGCTTCATGACTTTTCGTGGCTTGATAGCTCATTTCTTTTTAGTATTCAGTAACATTCCATCATCTGTGTCCTCCACAGTTTATTTATCCATTCATCTTGAAGGGCATCTTGGTTGCTTCCTAGTTTGGGCAATTATAAATAAAGCTGCTGTAAACATCACTGTGCAGGTTTCTGTGTAGATGTAAATTTTCAGCTTCTTTGTGTAAATATCAAGGAACACAATTTCTGGATGGTGTGGAAAGAGTATGGTTCGTTTTTTAGGATATCACCAAACTGCCTGCCAAAGTGGCTATGCCATTATGCATTCCCACCAGGAATGCATGAGAGTTAGTTACTGTTGCTCCATATCTTTACCAGCTCCATATCTTACTTTGTTGTTGTCAGTGTTCTGGACTTTGGTCACACTAATAGTTGTGTAGTGGCAACTCATTGTTGTTTTAATTGTGTTTCCCTGATGACACAAGATGTGGAGCATCTTTCTATATGCTTATTTGCCATCTGTACATCTTTGTCTTTGGCCCACCTTTTAGCAAGATTTTTTTTGCTTTTGACTTTTAAGAGTTCTTTATATATTTTGAGGGACAGTTCTTTTTCAGGTGTTTTTTTGCAAATATTTTCTCCTAGTCTGTGGCTTGTCTTCTCATTCGCTTTACATTGTCTTTTGAAAAGCAGATGTTTTTAATTTCAGTGAAGTCAAGCTTATCCTTCTTTCATGGAATCATGTCTTCGGTGTTGTATCTAAAAAGTCATGCCATAGTCAAGGTCATCTAAATTCTCTCCCATGTCATATTCTAGAAATTCTGTACTTTTGCATTTTTTATTAGATCCATGATCCATTTTGAGTTAATATTTTTAAGTTTATTTATTTTGAGAGAGAGAGAGAGAGAGAGAAAGGGAGAGGGAGAGAGAGAGAGAGAGAGAGAGAGAGAGAGAGAGAACACCTGCGTGATTGGAGGAGGGGAAGAGAATGAGAATCCCAAGTAAGCTCTGCACCATGAGATCATGACCTGAGCTGAAACCAGGAGTTCGACACTTAGCCAGCTGAGCCACCCAGGTGCCCCTTGAGTTAACTTTTGTGAAAGGTGTCAGGATTGTGTCTCGGTTCATTTTTTTGCATGTGAACGTCTAGTTGTTCCAGCATCATTTGTTGAAGTCTCTCTTTTATCCGTTATATTTCCTTTGCTCCTTTGTCAAAGATACTGATTTGTGTGGGTCTATTTCTAGGCTCTCTGATCAGTTCCATTGATCTATTTCTCTCTTATTTTGACAGTACTCCACTGTCTTGCTACAGTACCTTTATAGTAAGTGTTGATATCATGTAGTGTCAGTCATCCAACTTTGTACTTCTCCTTTAATAACATGTTAGCTATTCTGGGTCTTTCCCCTCCATATAAACTTTAGAATCAGTTTGTTGATATCCACATCTATATCTATTGTCTTGTATCATTGGTATTTTTGCTGCATGAGAACCCTTGATTTTGTGTCTAGCGAAAGTGTTGAACTCAAATGAATTCTAATAGCTTGTTTTGAAATGATCTTGGATTTCCTGTATGGGCAAATGTATCACCTATCAATAATGCCTAGTTTGTCTCTCTCTCACCAATTCAAAAAACCCCATTTTATCTCATACTATTTCATTAGCCAGTGTCCTCCAATATAAGGCTGACTAATGTCATTGATAGTTGGCATTCTTATTTTGTGCCTGACTTTATTTTAAAGTTTATTTTTATTTATTTTGAGAGAGAGAGTGCAGGCAGGAGAGGGGCAGAAAAAGAGGGAGACAGAATCCTGAGCATTCTCCACACCATCAGCACAGGGTCCCAGTTCAGGGCTTGAACTCAAGAACATGAGATCATGACCTGAGCCAAAGTCAAGAGTGAGACATTTAACTGACTGAGCCACCCAGGAGCCCCTTGTTGACTTTAACTGAATATATTTTCTAGTTAGAAAAATAACATGAGTGGACAAGATTGTTTTAGAGAAAAACAAAGACATTTCTTTTAGGCACCTCAAACAAATTTTGTAAGCAGTTTTGAGACAGAAATAACCAGCAAATTGTATATTAAAATATTCAATGAATCCAAATATGAAAGTACTAGAGATCACTTACCTATTTCACTCTATACTCTCACTGCTTGAGTTGACATTGATTGTAGATGAAGAATAACAATGATAAGATACAAGAGAGGGTGTCCTAGGTATTGCATTCATTCATGCCTTTTTCAGATTCTAATTTGGCACCTTCTGTATGCCAGGTATAGTGTAAGATGTGAGGATACGATACAGTAGCAAAGGTAAATATGGCCCCTGCTGTTATTAAATTACAACATGTTTCATAAATGAAAAGCATTAATGAGTCACTGTTTGAAAAAGAAAAACTTATTACTGTGTAGTTAGGAGGTGATAAAATGCAGAGACATTAAGCATAGTATTAATTAAAATAGAGTTCCAACTGTAGAATGGTACTTTCTGTGCTTGGTGTTGTTTTCTAAAACTATTTTGAGGGTTGGTTTATTTTTTAAGGAAGAAGAAAAAGAAGTTGGTATATATATAATAAAAAGTATTAAATGACAGTTGGTACATGAAGGAATTGATTACCCTAATATCTTATGTCTTGCAGTAAAACGGTTAATTAGGGCTCAGGTGGTCATACCAGATTTATGTCTCATTGCCAAGGGTTATTAAACTAAGAATTCACATAAAGCAAAAGTTTTTGATTTCAGATCACCATACAAACAGAAATAAAAGTAATGGCCAATCAATAGATTATATAAATGATTCAAGACTCTGGCTTAGTAAAAAAATCCATTTTGTTGTAATTTTGTAAAAGGCCATTAGGATGTGCCTTTAAACAGTTTTCTCTTTCAAATGCTAACCTTAGTGAGCGTGAATTGCATTTTAAGGCTTCAGGAGATTTACAAAAATTAGCACAGATATCCTTGCACTTTCTTTTTGTTCAATTGCTTCTGCTGCTAATGTTAGCTAATTAGAGTCTTGGGAGATATGTTTTTCCCCTTTTCTAGGAATCCACAGCCAAAGCACTTTTAGCTCTCATTATCTCGAGATCATAGGAAATTGTGCCGTGGTGGGCTTCTATTTCTGGAAAGCCAGAAATACCATATTGGTAAATCTCCTTGGCAGTTGTTATATTTTACTCTGTCTGCTTAGTCCATAGTCAGTTACGTTCTTTGAAACTAAGAATCTAGGATATTAAAGTTTGGAAAAGAAAGAAAGGGGTTCTACGCCCTGTTTATGCCATTAACTGTCACTGTGACCTTAGCAAAGTGATTGCAATTTGTATCATGGGGAGATTGGTATAGAATCTGATAACCTTAGAGATTCCTTTCCACTCTGATATTTAATTATAGCAATAAATAGTCTTTTTATTAATGACACTTACCCTTAATGGAGTCACAACCTTGGGAATATTTTATTCAGGACTCTTAGGTGTGGCTGCTAAAAAAACAAACTGAAAACCACAAAGGAAACTTATTGGCTCCATAGAGAATCTATGGGGTTAGCCTCACCAGAAAGGGAGATGCTCTTTGCTGGCAGTCCCAAAAGAAGTCCTGGTAGAAACCTTGTTGGAAAAATGACATGGCTGTCTCTGGAGCAGAAGAAGCATGGCAGGGGTGGCTGGAGAGGTCAGGACACCCCCACACAAGGCACATGGACTGCGGCTGGGATAGATGTAGCCCCTCCAGGAAAACCAGCAGAAGAGGGAGTGGCTGGTGAGCCGGTACAGCACGGGCCCACCATAGGAGGAATTGTTCGTGTTGTGTCTCAATCTCAAGATTTAGAGAGGAAGTGCTATGCTTGGGATCACTAGGCTGGAAAGCCTGCAGTCAGAATGCAAACCTAACTTTCTCAACATCCAGTCCCTAGTTTTTCCAACTACACTGTGCCCCCTTCCTTGTTAGTGATTTTCTGGATTATGAGAGTAAAGATGTGATTTGTGAAAAGATATTCCCATTTGCCACGTTTGTTCCTAGAATGGAAAAGCTAGATGAAAAGCTCATACACTTTCCAAGTAGCAGATAGCATTTTCTATTTTCTCTTTCCAGGATAAATCAGCCAGGGATTCAGGTGAAAGTGTTATACCGAGATACTGTATTATTTCTTTGGGACAGTAAATTATATATAACATAAAATAGGATAAAATAGCTTCACTCTATTGTGTTTAATTTTAGCTTTTTATGAACATTATTTTTAATAGGCTTTAATAGAAAGGATGAAAGGGAAGCCAGTGTTTCACACTGAAGTTAAATTGTCCCACCTAGACTTCTTAGATCCTCATGTTTGTTTTATCATCTTTAGATACTGTATTCAAGCTTAATTAGGCATTTGAATGGGTGTATGATTTCAACAACTTGCTCACCACTATTTGCCTTGCAATGAACTCTGCATGCAGTGCATTCAAGCAGACAACCCCTGGATCTGGTAATCAGGGTGGACCTGTCAGACAAGTTGAAGGTCCTTTTACTGTTCTGGTAGTCTGGTTCAATTGCCAACTTTGAAGATCTACTGTTAGTAACAATCACTGGTCATCAGCAATACTTACTAGGAAATTTTAGCAGTTTTAAGCCCCTTCTTAAGAATATGTCTGTAAAACTGGGGGAAATGAAATGTTGACAGGAAGCTCTGATGTGAGGCTTGAGGTCTGACGCAATTGAAGAGACATAATCTCCTTCAGGGCAGAAGCATTACAAAGACAAGATATTCATGTTGCTTTATCATGAGAAGTAAAATAGATTGATTATTTTTTAGCAGTAGAGAATAATGCTTTTCCTTTGGCACATTTAGAAGAAAAAAACTAACCATTAAACCTATGGAATTTCTCTGACTTTCATGGTCCTCTAAATTTTCACTTTGTATTTTTAGTTGACAGATTTCTTCTTTTAATGGAGAACCTGTATGACTTGACTCTTTCCCTTTTGTAGACACATAGCTCATACATAGGAGAATGCACGATAAAATGGGACTTGAGAGCAGATGTTAATCATAAAGTCAGGGGCCAGCAAAGACAGCCACACATGCTCATACAGTTCTTGTGTTAGACTCTTTCTGCCTTTCTGGTTTTCTGTGATACTTTATGTTGAAAATTGAAACCTTAAATCTATAATGATCTTCTCTTACATGTTTTTTCATCTCATGTCTGAGTGTTCTAATATTGAATGTTTGATCTAAAAAGGACTGTAATGACAGAAGTTTGTTGCCTGTGTTTTAAGTAATTAAGATATTCTTAGTTTTTAGTCATAGTTTCAACCACTGAAGTTTTCTTAAGTTTTCCATAGCCTGCCCTCTAAGGATGCACCTTGTTCGCTCACAACGGATATTTCCACGTAGTTTGTTTCTCGTCCTTGGCTTCTTCTTTGCCACCTCTTGGATGTCACGCCGGCCAACCCTGTCGTTTGTGGTCAGCACAGACCTACACCAGTTGTCTTGTAGCCCCACTGAATGTGGTGTTCAGCATTTGTCAGCCAAGAGGAAAGAGGCAGCATGTGTTTTCTCCTAAAATAATCAACACAACATTGTGGTCTTCCTGATTGATTGATGATGTCGGATGTTTTCCCTGGAAGAGAGAGCTTTGCCTAACACCATGCTGATTGTTGAAGCTTGTAAACTCTCTCTCCTTCTTTGCTGCTATAATAACTCCTTGTTCTAACATTTTCAGAGACTGCTCTTCTGTCCCTGCTTGCTGACAGGGTTTGTATGTGCACACCCCATCTCCACCCGGGCATGATGTTATCAGAGATCAGTTCGGTGGTTGACGGGTTATTTATTCCTTTATTTTTTAAAGGGCATAAAACCATAATAGCCTTAGTAATTATCAATGCAATGTAAAGTTAACAGATCTTTGAAAATGTGAAACTCTTGCAATCAAGAAAATAGTAGCATTGGTAAAACCCAGGACCATTTGAAAATGCTTGCAGCAGATGCTTTGTAAATTTTTCTAACTCTCCCACTGGGATACAAAGAAAATTGCCTTTAAAAAAAATCCCATGACACTGTCTTTTGTAATTAGAGCTATTAAGTCAAAATGATAAATAACCATTCGATGGCATACTATAAAAGAAAATAGCCCTTTGCCCTGATTTCTCCTTGAATAGCAAGGGATCTGAGAGTATTGAGGTTGGGCTCCTTTAACCCCGAGGATTGTCTAGAATTTCAGAAAGCAAGCAAGCAGATTTTCTTTTTCATCCTTCACCATGGTCGTGTCCATTAGGGTAGTAACTGAAACTGGTTTGCCAAGGAGGTGAATAATTAAAGCCACAACAGAGTGTGCTCCAGAATGCAAGGTGTTTATTTTCAAATCAAAGTGCTCTGGGGCACTTCAGTGTCGGTGTGTAATGTTTATAAGGCTCAATAGACAAAGGTAATTATCACTCTGAACGGGCGCTTGTCCCTGCCTGGCTTAGAGATTCAGACACTGGGAAGGAAAACTCACAGAGCACTGATGGTCCCTGTCCCCAGGAATGTGAGGGCTCATAGACCAGGCTCTTGTCTCATGTGGTCCAGGACAATGATGTTATGTCATTCAGATTTTTACCTGTTAGTACCTATGTTTTATAAATGTTGCCAAGCCTCCCTGAGGAGCTTGCTTTGGAGCAGAGAGGTGGGTAGAAGGCGGGAGAGAGGCTCTCAAGGAAGAATCAAGTTTTCTATTTGAGTGCTGAAAAACGGCTTCTAGCAGTGCAGCTCCTGGGAGCATTATTTTCTGTGAGGAAACTAGATGAGTATAATGAGTGTACCCTGTGCATATATTCAATATTAGTTCTACACCCAAGGTCAAATGAAAGTTAATGACCATTTGCACACCAGAGATCTGAAACCCACATTTTACTCCTTTCTCATAATGACAGAGAAGGAGAGCAATTTATATTTAAATTGATTTAAATTTCCAAGCATAAACACAGAGGTCTCCCTGGTACTCTATCCTTGTCAGTGCAACTTCCCGGCAGGGCTTGACTTTCATAAAAAATCCAGCCCCATCCCACTGCAGTTCCCTAGTGTGGACAGCTGTTTTGTTTTCTGGGTAACTACCCTCTTCCCACCGTGCCGGGTTGGTGACTCCAAGTCAGAAGCCAGCAGTGCAATCAGGGCCACTTTCTTTAATGATTCAGGTTTTGCATTTGTTGAGCTAATTAGCTTATTGAGGGAACTAATGTGTGTCTTTAATCCACTGTTGACTGGGCACCTTCTCCCCGAAGCCTGCCAGCTCCTTTGTTCTGGGTCTTCTGGGGAGTGGGAGCTACTTCCCAGATGAACATATGATATATGCCACCCAGCGTCTGGAGGCCAGCCTGGGAGGCTGCTATGCTAATTACCAAGTGCCCTAAAAGGCCCAGCATCCGCTTAAAGCCCTGGGGCTGACCAATTCTCTGTGTACAAATGAAGGTTTACATTCGAAGGGTGCCGAGGTGAGAGTGGGAAGGAGGATTGATCAGAATTTATAACTCTGTGATTGCTTCTATGTATACCCCACCCCAGGCACATAATAAAAGCAATCTGGAGATGTTTTAAAGTATGAGCTATTGGAAGATTTGAGAAATAGGTAAAGAAGATGATTAGATAATTAAATGGAAAGCTGTATTAAATGGCTAAAATCCCTCTTATGAACTAAAAATATTCCTTAAAAAGAAGAATCCTTCCCATATGCTGTTTTTATAAAGTTAAGAAGTTTTATAGTCTGGCAAACACAGCTTCCTACCAAAATCCAGCAGTCCTCGGCATGTAATTAGGAAATTTGACCCTCATGCTGTCTTGTGTTCATTCGCTCTGGTAAGTCAGCTGGCTTCCCTCAGCCTCAGTTTCCGTATTTGATGAAAGGCTTGGTTGATGCCCAGGTTGCCTTGCCAAGGCTTCGGATCATCCTAAGTCCCAAGTACTAGGCCGCTTTACTTCTCTTTGATTATACATTGGTGTCTTTTCAATAAGAATATGGGAATAACAACTTTTCATCGTTTAATTTGCTTTCTAAACTTTTTTGACTCATTGCCTTTTTCCTCAGTGAAAATCTGCAGAAGGCCCTCTCCTCTCCACTGCCTTTCCCTTCAGGGGACATTTTCTAACTCTCATTTGTATTGACAAGTGAGAGCTATCAAGGGAAATCTTTGTCTTGGCCACATGACCCAGCTATTGTCCAGCATTCGTCACATTAAAAGTCTAATTGTATAAACAGCCATGAAAATGGAGCTGTTCTCAGTAAAACTGCAGTGACATGAACATAGCATGTGTGAGTATAAGTAAATAACGCTCCATAGTACATACACAAAGCAAGCAATTTGACTTAGCTGAATTCTACCAGCATGAGTGATGCTGTTGTAATAAAAGTGACTTTGCTTCATATACGGTTCTTTCCGTTTATGCAACACACACGTGAATACCTAACGTTTGAGAATTTCTGTATTAGACCGTGGTTCTAGCTATTTGCTTTTTCAGATAGGTTATAAAATACTGCATTTTAATGCTGCATACAGTGTTTGAGATCTGTTTTGGAATGCGATGGGCGATAGAAATTTTGACCTCAGAGTCGGTGAAGTCTTGTACAACCTCAGCTTCAACAGTAAATTTTGACAGTGTTTTTGTTGGGAGATGGAGAAACAGAGGACCGATAGATGCTTTTGAAAATAATCGTGGGTTTCTTTCTGAAATCAAAATTCTTCCCTGACTAAAGAGAATTTTGTTTTTCTAAAGCAGTGGTCCTCAAATTTAATTTGCATCACAGTTAATTTGTAGCACTTCTAATTCCTGCCCTGCTCCTCCTCCGTAACTCCAGGTAAGCTTGAGTGGAGGCCCTGGTATCTGAATCTTTAGGTAGCCCTCACCCCTAGGTGACTTAGGTGCCATACTTTGCCAGACACATTGCCAAATCTTTGTGATCTTCGGTCTCAGAGAGTGAGCTGATGTTTTATGAAGGGTGTAGGTCTTATGATCCAAGCATGGTAGAGACAATTAAAATGTTTATACTTTGGCTACGAACTTATTTACCTGACAACTGCCTAACTTTGCAGTGTTTCTCTGTCTGACTCGACAGTTTGTCTTGGGGATGATTACAGAACTCTAACACTCTCTTGTCATTGGCAGTAATAACTTTATAAACGAAGTGAATTATTTACCAAGGTTTATTTGCTGGGTGGACACAGGAATAAGGGAACGTTCTCACTAAACTCGCCAGGAAGACATTTGAGGGGGGTAGTTGGCACTGTTTGTAGGGGAAGTGAATTTAACCCTGGCCCCAAACAAGTGCCCCTGAACCAAAGCCATATCCTCGTAAATTGTGGGCAGATCCCAAGTCAATAGAACCAACGAGTTTGTCTGTTTCTTCTTTTGCTAAAAAATGGCTACCTTCTATCTATTGAAAATATAAACACTCCATAAAAATGAAGCATTCACTTTAAGACCTATTAAAATCAATGGAGGAAGTTTGCACCTTAACATCTAATTATTTTCTGGTAGAAAAATGATTGTGGGAAATGTGAGGTTGAGGTTACCTGGTATCTGTTCTTAGGCACAGATGGTAGGTTTTTAGGAGTGTTGCCTGTAAAACTTTGCTCTGCCTTTGAAATAGAGCAAAGCGTGACAGATGCCATCACCATATCAATTTTATATATTCTTATTTTCTTCATTTTTATTTTTAGTCTTATTTTTATATTAAAAGGCCCATTTGTATATATATATTTTTTAATGTTTTTTTTTTTTTTTTAAATTTCTGAGAGAGACGGTGTGAACAGGGGAGGGTCAGAGAGAGAGGGAGATACAGAATCTGAAACAGGCTCCAGGTTCTGAGCTAGATGTCAGCACAGAGCCCAACATGGGGCTCGAACCCACGAATGCAAGATCCTGACCTGAGCCAAAGCCAGATGCTTAACCGACTGAGCCACCCAGGCGTCCCTTCATATAGTATAGTTCCAAAGGTGAAGCTAGGTGCAGGTGATTTTTCTCTCCAAAGGTAGCCTTATACAGTAAATACAAATTTGTTACATACTAGCAATAAAACCAACTTCCCCACCCTTCAGTTAGGGCTCTCAAAGGAAGTTTGGAGATTGTCAATAGCTCTGGCTGAGAGCCTCTCTTGCTGACAGTGTAGGGGTGTGAGGGCATTGTCTCAACAGCCTGGGGTCCCCGGGGAGTGCTGTGTCTACCTTGTCTGGTCAGGGAAGGGCAGATTCCATTACTGGGCTTCATGGTGCTCGAGCAGCACACCTGGGCCATAGGCTTAGACAGTGGGCCCCTCGCACCCTCTGGTCCTCTTAGACTCATCCCTGAAACTAACTACAGACATGGAATTCACACTTAGCATTTGTACCTAATCCCAAGTGACTGAAGTTGCTTCTTTTTGCAGGTAACATTAAGCCTACATGAATTCACTGATTTCAGGGTTAGTGTTAAAACCAGATGGACAGTTTCGTCCAAAGATCACATTTATTTAGGTGGTTTAGGTCCCTCCTAGGAAATTTTCATGGGACCTGCTTGAGTACAGTTGTTTGTTACCTGGGTATTTCAAGAAGAAAGACAAATAAAATGACCTATAATTTTATCAATTTTATCTGAAAAGTCAAAATACATATACTTCTATTTGAGAAGAAATGGAGTTCAGTGCCTTTGACATGAATGTGAAAGATAGTTTGGTGATGTATCAAAACTTTTTCTTCCCACATGTATTTTGTCTTGGTTTTATTATCTGATAATCTTAAGAGATTATTTTGTGAGCCATTAAAGTCCTTATATTGATACTCATATGTGCTCATTAACAGATTCTCAGAATTATTCTTTACACTGAATGTAGGTGGGGTATGCTATAGTCTTTATTTTTGACAACTGCTCTATGGTCCCCAACAAGCTGCTACTTACTACCAGAGAGCAGTATCTTAGCTGTTTTTGAGTTGAACTCTTTTTTGTGATAAATAGTCTGTTCAGGATATTGCTCCTGCCTGGGCTGAGTTTAAAATACCCCCATTTGGATCACTTAGTCCCTGGCATGGGAGGGTCTTTGGAATCCCACGGTGCTCCTGGGCTTCTCTTGTCTCTGCAGAGGTGCCCATAACAGTCAGAGGCCCATCTCAGCTAGGTTAGGGGCTCTGGGCCTGTCTGGTCATCTTGCCCTACGTTACCTCTAGCTGGGGCTGTAAACTCCTCTGTTCCCTGCTGCAAATTCCTTCTATCCTATGGCCCTTTATAAAGTAGGCTCCATTGCAGGCCTTTGTCCCCAGGGCATATGAAACTTTTGAGACCTTGCAGATTTCCCATCCTGGGAAAGAGGAGGAACTCAGGAATGATAAGCTCTGTACCTCGTCTAACCCCTTGTCTGCCCTCGGCTTTCCGGTGCTCACTGCTGAATGCACTGTGAGCGTGCTGACCCCCATGTGGGGCTGGTGGTGGGCTGTGATACAGTCTCCTCCGTGTGCTAAGTCTCAATCTGTATATAAACGTGCTCTCCTGTTTTTGGTGTCCCCTCTAACCATCTACCTGGCT
The DNA here is from genome assembly GCF_003009895.1 of Hyaena hyaena. Taxonomy (NCBI): domain Eukaryota; kingdom Metazoa; phylum Chordata; class Mammalia; order Carnivora; family Hyaenidae; genus Hyaena; species Hyaena hyaena. Next base: position 406,091 of record NW_024080781.1, read on the forward strand.
TCACCTTCTGAGAACCCAAGCCCAGGCAGGAAGTTGAGGCCCCCTAGCTCTTAGCTCCTTGCATCTCTGCTGCCTCTTTACTGCCCCCTTCTGCCCTCTGAACCCGACAGTCCACTTGGAGTATCCTGGGAACTGCCTTGAGCTTTTCTAGCCCATTATTTTCTGACAGCTCCTTGCTGGGGGGGGAGGGGGGGGCAAGCCTGTGGCTTAGCATTCAGGAGAGAGGGATTTGAGATTTGGAACTTCCAGAGTTGGTTCTTGATGTGCAAAGGAAGGTAACATTTCTTTGTAAATTTTGCCCTTTCAAGGCAAAATTCTAACTCGGATGGCAGAATACAAATATTAATGACTTTGTTTCTATGTTCCTTATTTTGCACTCTACCCCAATAGAGGGTGGGTCTGATTAGGGGAAAGGCCTCATCCATGGATGAAAATGCAAAAGGGAAAAAGCACATTGCCATGTTGGAGTGTAAGGTAGCTACCCTTGATTAAGCATTTTATGTCCATCCTTTCTTCCACATACCCAGCCTATAGGGTGGTGATTGTTAACACCTCTCCTTTTCAAGTAGTGAAGTTGAATTTTGGTGAATGGATATAGCTTGACAAAGGTCATATGCTAGAAGGACTGTAGCAATGGTGCCATACTTTTCCTCAAATGTGTAATAAAAAGAAGTTTCTTTAAATTCTAGCGGGATAGATTAGATGAGGGTTATGGAAATTTTCACATCTTTCCCTGGCCTCCCCTTGAGCTGCCCGCCCTCCATTGATTGCTATATTGATTGAACTATTTGGTGTCTTTGCTTGTATTTGCAAACACGGTAACTCTTAGGGAATTCTTGGTGGTTCCTCTGTATGTTTTAGAATTTCCCTGTAATGTCACTGAGAAGATTTAGCAGTAGCATGACTGACAATTCAGGAATAAAAAAAGCTTATGAGCATTGTATGAGTGGCAGAAACCTCTAATGTTATTTTTAAAAAGAAGATAAAGCCTTAGTTAAGTGTCCATGTAGATATGACTGGCTGTGTTTTCTTTTTCTACAGTCCTAGAAGCAGATTTCTGTAGCTGTGAAAAGCAAATCAGGATACTCAGGTTCAGTTCTAGCTTAGCCACCTGCTAGGACTTAGTGGCTTCTGGAGGCTCAGTTTCTTACACTGCAAAATGGAGCTAATGGCACATGTCCATGGGGCTTGTTAGAGATGGGCAGTTAAAGGAGATGCCATAAAGTATGTAGCTTCACATCGGCACATGGTTAGACTCAGAAATTACTTTTGTTTTATTCCCTGAGATCAGTCTTTTACATTTTTAATTCCTGAGAGAGATTGAGAGTAAAGAATTCACTAGGGTGTTTTTGAATGAATAATCATCTTGCACCAGCCCAGTACCACTGCTGCTTATACCTATTAGTATATGATTATAGCAGATTGGCCTGAACCTGTTCAGTTGCCAGATCATATCCTTGTAAGGCACTTAAAAATTGAAAGCTTTTCTGTCTCTGAAGATAAACGCTGAAGAAAAATGATAGCTAAGGTTAACTCGACTTTTTTTTTAATTGAGGTTTTATTTTAGTTGGATCATGTACAAGCCATCTTTGCATTAAAAGGCAACTTGTTTTTTTCTGATACGTTTCCTCAGAAGAAGGGCAACCGAAGAGCTTACTGGGCTCACGTACTGATTAGTTCTTTATTACTCTGGCCAACGGAGCAGATATTTATGATCTAATTAGACGATTTGATACAGGATGCACTTTGCTCTTTTGACATTTTCATTTTTCTCTATTGAATAACTTTTCCATTGACTGGACATGTATTAAATGGTATTCAAAAGAAAACACTATAAAAACCTATTACAAAGTGAAGGAGAGGAAATTTGAAGCATCTAGGCTACAAGACAAAGGCATGAGAATTGAAGGGGAATCCCGTCTGCCTGAGGGCAGGATAAATCATGCTGGCAGCCGGGCAGCAAGGAAGCAGTACAGACTGGTCTCTCTGTGGCATGAGCTGCCGCCCCAGAGTGTGCAGAGCATGGAGCATCTGATGGAGGAAAATGGCAATTGTTCAGCTACCTCTGATTTTAGCTTCCTCACTATGGATTTATTATGTTGTCTGACTGCTGTGAATTTCCAGAATACCAATACGCCTATATTCACATGTTAGTGAAAGCAATACGTTTCTTTGGTGCAGCAAAGATTTATTATCTTCTCTTCTATAAAAGCAGGGTTTAGGAAGCCTGGCAAGAGTTGAAGGAAAGGGGTATGTATGTAGGAGCGCTTAGCAATGAGTAAGTCATTTTGGCCCTAACTAATACAGACTGAACTCCTTGTAGGAAATTCAAGTCAGTTCTTGATTAGACTGTTTACCATAAAGCTCTGGTGTTCTTTGTCTTCAGTCTCACCCCTGTTCAATTCATTTTGGACAGTAGGTCTTCATGATGGATTGGGGCAGGTAGAGAGTCAGACCTGGGTACTTTATCTCCTCCACTGACTTTCTGTGTGATTCTGGGCCAGCTATTTAGTATCAGAGGCTTCTGCCCGAATGGCTCATAGAGCAGGGGTCACAAGTGTCAGAGCTCTCCAAATAGCTCAGCCCCAGGCTGAGCCCCACTACACCAGGAATACCAGGGATGGGGCCTTGGAGTCTGACTTTGTACTCAGCCCCCTGTGTGCCTCTCATGTTCTCTGGGTGGGGAGAGGCAGGAGTCTGAAGGGATGGGGGGCTGGTGTGACCGGACTCACCTTTTGGAAGTGGAACTGGGCATGTCTGTGGAGGAGAGAACGAACTATAAATAAGGCTGCTAGGAGGCTGTGGCAGTGGCCCAGGGGAGAGGTGGTGCAGTCCTGAGCTCTGATCCTGACAGAGAGGAAGGAAGGTGGAGACATTTCAGAGGTAGAAGTGACAAGGTTTAGTGAGAGACTGATGTGAGGTAGAGGGGAGGGAAGAACAGAAAGACACCTGGTGGTGACATAAACTGAAATGCTGCAAGAGGGAAAGAGGCTTGTGAAATCTAGTGGACCTGATGCTGGTGATTTCAGACCTTCGTCTCCTCACATCCTAGGGACAGAGGCAGTGCCACCACACTATCATAGCCACTTGTATGTAGCAGGTGCACAATGGTCTGCAAAATGAAAATGTTCAGAGTGTAACTGAAGATGTGGGCTGGGATTCTGAGGAGAGGGCAGAGATGGAGACACAGATTTGGAAATAACCTGTATAATCATGAAAACTGAAACCAGAGGAACGGATAAGATCACCGAGGAAAGAGGCAGGGAGAGAAAAAGAATTTGCGGGAAGCTTGCATTTTTAGAGGATTCAAGGATGATAATGATCCAGCAAAGAGAGTTTTTAAAACAACAGTCTTAAGTTCAGCTCCTAAGCTAAACCAGATGGGGCTGAGAAAAGGCAGTTGGGACAGAGATGTTGTAGGCATTGGTTGGCTTTCAAAGAGAAGTGGAAAGAGCACTCTGAATGGGCCACATGGTAATACTCTGTAACAAATCTTGATGGTGAATGTGGAGCAGTAGTTTTCAAATTTTAACACTAAAAAAAAAAAAAAAAAAAAGAGGGATGAAATGAAGGCTGCAACTGCTTTTTCCCCTTACTTTTTAAAGAAGATTTGAGCATTTTGAAGCATTTGTGATTATATGTTGGTAACCAAAAATAAATAGACTCTGTCAGCATTTCTCGCCGTAAGCTTGTTGCCATGCCGTCTCAGAGGGAATGCACTACTTGCTGAACGTGGATGGAGCATTGTTGAGGGGCCTCCTAAAATAAATATTATGGCCCCTCTCCAGGCATGGTACAAAAAAATAGCTGGTTATTTAGATAATGAGGAACTGGGTTCTGCCTGCTGTGGCCTGGAAGCACCTCAGTGCTAGCATTTTAACGCCCACAACCCACTGAACACACAAAACAGCCCCACCTGGTACACATCTCATCCGCATTTGTTAACAATACCTGACGTTACTGGTTGCGATGCATTTTGATGTTCAATTTTTTTCCATTCTTTATATTTTTTGTTCTGTTTCGTTAGAAAATGAAAAAATGAAAAATACTGGTGAGGCCCCACACGAATGCACTTGTCGATGTGTGGTTTGACCTGCCCGGTACCATTCAGTCCTTGACAGATGCACATTGGCACCATCACAGATACATATGTTATCCAGGGGAGGGCTAGCACACAGTACTTCACCTCATCTGTAAAATGGGGATGATTTTCCCTGTCCACATCTTCAGGATGTGTGAACATCAGATGAGAGACCCTTTATGAAAACTTCCTCTGTAAAAATGCCACAAAGTTGAGATGGTATTACTGCCCAATCTTTAATTCTTGGCAAAGTACTCAGTGAATTACTTCTCTTGACTGTATTTGGTGATTTCTCACATTGAGACTTGAAATGCTAAATTTCTCTTTATAGTGACATTTTTGGTTGATGTGTAAATTAAAAAAAAATAATTTGGTTTGTAAAGGACACTCTCAAGTATAGTCACCAGCACATTAAGATCCTTGCATTTAATGTTGTGTTGGAACAGCTCTTTCTTACTTTTGTAAAATTGATTAGAAATTAAGTAAGTTTCGTTTTGAAAGGATGTCCATCTTGTTTGTGTTTAAATAATACTATTAGTAGAATTACTAAGAAAAGTTGTCTTAGCAATCAACCGAGTAAGTCATGAGGAGAGGAAACCTATTCTCCTGAAGGTAACAAGGAAGTGATAATAAGTCAAGCCCAGAAATCTTGGAGGCTATCTGCAGTAGTCCATCTGGAATGGCTCTTGGCTGACTTACAAATAGGTACATTTAAACCAAGTTCTCTTATGTGAATTGGTGCTAATTAACCCACATATATACTTAGTGCTCATGTGGGCTTTCATGTATACTATTGAAAATACATGCTTCAGACCTTGTGCTTGTGACTTTTGTTGTGTCAGTTATTTTCAAAGGCCTTTTCTTGCTTTTAGACTCTGTGTTGAGAGATAAGGAGATGGTTTGTGTTGGCAGAGAGTGAGGCTCCAAGCCTCCTCGATCCCAGAAGCTGTCATTCCTGTGTACGTGTTCCACTGGAGGGAACTGTCCCAGAATCAATATTTGCATAGGATATTTTCCCAACCTACTCTTACTCTGACCAGATAAAAGAAAAATTAAGCTGAAAAAATCTAAATAACTGCTTTCTCCTCCTTCTATCACATGAGCCACACCACTAGGAGGCGTGAAGAGAAAAGTTGTCTTTGTATCTATTCCCTGACATTTTTTTTTTTTGATTGATCTCCATATTCGAGGGTACCTACAAGACTCCCTTTTAGGTGATTGAGAGCGTTCCCAGGGTGATCACAAATCCTCAGAAGTCCAGGATAAATACGCTTTTGTTCCCAAATGTTGTATATGAACTACTGGCTGAAATATATTCTTGGAATCATACTTTTTCAGTACTTCCAAGAAAATAATGTTACTTATATGTTGGAAAAGACCATACTATTCTTGTCATCAAGATGCTGAAGATAAGAGTCTATCAGAACTTTGAGAGTCTCCATCATATGCACGGAGATGGATTGCTGAATTATGTTGCCAAGTCCCTGAACTTGCTTGTGTTTGTGGATTCTTGCTCTGTGAATCGAATTGTAGTGCTGCTCAACTAATTTTGAGGTCTTTAAAGATGTGATAAGAAATGTAGTATTTATTGTTTTGTTGGAATAAGCTAGAAATACAGGACTGAATCTTTATCCTAATTATGCTTTGATGCTTTGTTTCTATTTATATGTAACTAAGAATCATGCCTAAATCTTAAAAAATAGCATTAGCTCTCAACTCTGAAATTGTTTTCCATTGTCCTGCGTGTCTTATGTTGGTGTATAATGTGCAATAATAAATGCCTAGGTGCCAGAATGTTGTTTTTAAAACAAAAACATTAATTTAGTAAGCAAAATATTCCAAAATTTAATTTTCTTCATTTGTATCAAAACTGAAACTTCATGGGGCACCTGGGTGGCTCAGTTGGTTGAGCGTCTGACTTTAACTCAGGTCATGGGTTCAAACTCTGTGTCGGGCTCTGTGCTGACAGCTTGGAGTCTGGAGCCTGCTTTGGATTCTTTGTCTTTCTCTCTGTCCCTCCCCAGGTCGTGATGTCTGTCAGTCTGTCTCTCTCAAAAATAAATAAACTTAAAAAAAATTTAAAAACTAAAACTTCAAAGAACAAATATTCAAATTAAAGCGTAAATCAAGTACCAAGGTATGGTTCACACTTCAGTGGATTCACTTGGCCCATGTTAGTTGCCCTCCAGGAGAACTATTCCCCATTACAAGTGGAGGAAAGACTTACCTTGTTTCCATTAGTTAAGTAGAAGGCAAATAATAGAAGTAAAAAAATTCTATAGCCATTGTATTTTTTAAGTGGAATTTACAGTGTTACTCTGTGTTTTCCCCTTGGCATTCTCACCTCTAGTTTTTCAGAGAAAACATAAGACTGTTTCTTTATTCTTAACTTTCTTCATAATCGAGAAACAGTAGCCACAGGGGAGTCCCTTTGAACAAGCACGAATGGAACTTTTTCCTGAAAATAGAAGAAAAGCTTCTATCTACTTCCGCTGTTCCTGCTTTGCCTTTAGATGCTCAATGATAGGCATTAGACTAGTTAGTCATGGAGTTTAATAGAAGAATTTCTCTCCCCTCTTTTTTCATAAATAGTTATGAAAGAAGTAGTTTATGTAAGTGGGTGTAGTCAAGCTGTGCCGTTAGGGTCACTTGGGGAGGGAACTGTTCATCCAGTTAGTTTTTACAGAGCTCACACTGTGCGCACAGCATTTGAGGTACGCTCCGTGGTAAGCCCCTCACAGTAGGCAGAAAGGCTATACAAAAGCAAAGGGAACATGAAATGATACTTGAAAAACTATGGAGTGGTGAGCATGGTATTTGGTACACAAAACAATGCTAAGTGAACCCCTAAGTACAGTGCGTGACCTCACTGTTAGCAAGGTTGATAATGTTTTTGCACTGCTTTTGATGGAGAGGGCAAAAGAATAAGTGGCACGAAGATAGAAATAACTTATTTTACTTAGGAGTCATCCTTGATTGCTTCTTTTCATCTCTCCCTGTCCCTCAGTGTATTCAGTTCATTGACAAGTGTTATCCATTTTGTCTAAAAGTTCAGCTCAAATCCTCCAAATCTTCAGCTCATTGCCATGTCCCTGGTCTGAGCCATCGTCCACTCTAGTCAAGATGCCAGTAACTTGGGGCACCTGGGTGGCTCAGTTGGTTAAGTGTCCGACATCAGCTCAGGTCATAATTTCATGGTTCATGAGTTTGAGCCCCACATCCGGCTCTGCACTCTCTCTCTGCCCCTCCCCTCCCCTGCTCATGCTCTCTCTATCAAATAAATACATAAACTTAAAAAAAAAAAAAAAGATGTCAGCAAGAGTCACCTAAGCGGTCTCCCTATTTCCTTCTCTCTTCTCTTAAGCCTGTTCTCCACAAAGAAGCCAAAAAGAACTTTGGAAAATACATATCAAATCATGCAATTCTAATTTAAATTTACTTTGTGCTTTCCCATGTTCTTAGGCTAAAATCTGAATTCACAGTGGGCTGTGCTTTCTCCAGTTTTGTCTTCTATCACTCTCACCTGCCATAGGTGGCTCCATCTCAACCTTGAGGTTGCCACACAAACGTCACTTCAGGGAACTACCATCGCTGCCTCCCTCCCTAAAGTGACCTCTCCCAGTCGGTTTTCTGTCATTTCTCCATTTCTCATGGCATTTCTAATGCCATGTTACTAGTTTTATTATTATAGTTATAATTATCATTATTGTTATTGTTAGTTGTAGTAGTAGTTGCTGTTGTCCGCTGTCTCTCTTCCCAGCCAGGAAGTATATTTCATGAAGTCACGGTTTATCTGCCTTGTTCGTAAGAGTAGCCATAGTGCCAGGCACACAGTCAGCACTCAGTAAATATTTTTAAGGTGAAAGAGCAAACTGGACAAAGCAAAATAATCAAATCACTCTGCTGGGATCGGAGTTGTATTGAATGTCAGTGTGAAGTCGGAGATTAGGAGGAAGCTGGAGAATTCAAGGAAGACCTTCAATGAAAAATGGATAATTTATACTTGGTTAAGATAAGCGATAACATAGAGCAAAGCATGGTACTTGTTATGTATTTTTTGAGACTGATTATTTTAGCAATTGTGCCCCAGCTGGATTGTATTAAGGAGAGGGTGGGATCAAGAGCTTTGTCTTAGGAAGGTACTGCATGAGCGCAGAAGGGGTGATAAGAAGTTGGATAGGGAGATGCTGGGGAAGATACAGGAGAAGAGGTTGATTCAAGACTTCCCAGTTTAGGGGCACCTGGGTAGCTCAGTTGGTTAAGCGTCTGACTTCGGCTCAGGTCATGATCTCATGGTTCGTGGGTTCGAGCCCCGCATCGGGCTCTGTGCCAAAAACTAGCTCAGAGCCTGGAGCCTGCTACACATTCTGTATCTCCCTCTCTCTCTGACTCTCCTCTGCTCACGCTGTCTCTCTCTCCCAGAAATAAATAAAATGTTAAAAAAATTTTTTAAAAAAGACTCCCTAGTTTGGAATTTTGTGTTAACAATGCACGGAGCAGTCTAAATATACAATATTATGCTTTCTTTATTATATGACCGTGAAGTACCAGGCAAAAAACCCACATTGTTTAAAAAAAATTACTGTTCTCAGATCAACTTGATAGAAACTTTCAACTACACCCTACATCCCCTTTCAATGAAGCACAGTTCCTGACAGGCTGATGTCAGGATGGGTTCCGATGAAGAGAATAAATGAGAGCAAACTCTTCCACTGCCAGTGATTCAGTAAACAAGAAAATGTACATGAGAAGTGCCCAACGCCATTAAACTTTCATCCAAATAATAAAATAGCACTGACATTTACGTTTTGTGAATCTCCCTAACATTGTTTTTTCTTGCCAAACTGCCATCTAAAAGAAAATTTAACATTCTTTTCCTTTGCTTTGCTTAAAGCAATTGAACAAGATGAAGACGATGGTGACAAACACGTAATTGTGACAGAAGCTGAAGGTGTTCCAGATTCTCAGGTATGGTCAGTTCTGTGACAGTCCCTCGTTACCACCCCTGTCTTCTGCATTGAGAGTTGTGAGATAATGCAGGCGTTTGCAAATGATACAAATTTGACCTTCTGTGTTGTGTAAATAGTGATATTACTGAGAACAAAGTGCTTAGTTTTGATAAAGAGGCATTTCACAAGAAGGGCCCTAAATTGTTAATAATATTTATAATTTGACTCATGAGAGCGGGAAAGATAGGCAGACATACTCCACTTTCCATAGAAAGCAAGGAAAATAAGTGAAGAACCGGGAGAGACCACCGAAGAGCAGATTACACCCCTCCCTCCCTGGGAGGCGGCCGAGAAGAATCTGCTAGTTGACAGCGCTGACAGCCAGGGCTTGGCCAGACAGAGAGGAGTGTGACGCCTCACCTGCCAAAGATTGTGTGCCAACGCCTGGTATCTAACTCATGGAATAAAACTCTGAGCCACCCTAGCACTCTCAAATGCTAACTTGATGTGAATCAGAGCATTTGAAGATTCTTGGCTTGGCTGACCCATTGCACTTCACCTTCCAAGTTCTGCATCTGTTGATTCTAGTCAGAATAATTACATTAGCTTTTTCAATCAAGATGGCACAGGCTGTACTGTTCAGTAAGTTTATATTGGGAATTGTTTTGCTGGGGTCCTCCTGAACATACGGCAGCCCTCAAGTTCATATTGAATTCGCATTTCAGGCTTTCAGGCAAACCTGGTTAGGGATTCTCAACTTAGTGTATCCTCCACTTTCTCAAAAGCTTCTTAAATCATTAAATTATTAGTGAGACAGATATTTCTACACATAAACTGTTTTGAACTTACTCTCTAGGCAAAAGTCTGTTTTAATGCAATTCTATTTCTTTGTCTCAAGAGGATACATAGATCTTGCTTTCTGGGATTTTGTGATTTTCTTCCCCAACAGTGCCATAACTACACATCTTCGGGATGCTCAGGGGGATGAAATCATGAAACCAAGAGAGACTCCAGTGAATTGTGATTAGATCAGGAACAGATTCTGTTTAGATCTGAAAAGCAGAGGTTAAGTTCACTGGAGGCATAATGGTGGCTGTTATAGATCAAGGCCACGGAGGAAGGAAGGCACTGTCACCTCATCTGACGCATCTAAGGGAGTCTGACCTGCCACCACGGTACAAGCACCAGTTTTCAGTTCGATTCTGCAGGTCTGTCCTTCCAAATGCTCTGGGTAGCATCCTCAGCAGCTCAAGTCATGTAGGGTGAGTTCAAAGAAAACTTTGAGAATTTTACCATCAGATATCTAGGCAGAATTAGAAATAAATGTATGTGTGTGCACATGTGTGCACTTGGCACCAAAATTTATTAACTTGGCATTTGGTGTATGTACATATAACTGATTGAGCATCTGTATGCTATACTCTATGGTGTTTCACGTTATTGCAGTCTTCACTCCAGAGCATATCTTAAGCAAGTTAAGTAGAAATTGGTTTCCGACTTCTTCCCCATGTATGGTAAAATATGCCACTATGGGAAGAATGCCCTCAGGCTGTTGAAAACTTTGGGTATGTAAAGGGTTAGGATGGAAAGACTGGGCCTTGGATACAGCTTTCCCACCTTCCCAGAAACTCTAGTTCTCTCCTCCTATGTTAGCTCCTTTCTTCCTTTTCTCACTAAAAATATCTTTGCTGCCTACGAAACTCCCCGCTTTAATGCAGTGACGTGTGGGTGGAGCGAAGGGCGCATGGAGACTTGGCTTTGCATCCCAGCCCTCCTCTCTCCTAGCCTGTGCCTTCACACAAGTACACAAGTTCTGTAGCTGCTGAACCTGTGAGCTGCTGCAGGTAGCGTCAGCGTTATTGTCTCCTTAGTGTCCCTGCATGCAGAGCCCCTGCGAGTGGCTGGCATGTTTGATTTTCATCTCTGTAAAGCAGAGCTATTATAAAGGTGTCTTGAGGTTGAAATGAAGCAACATAGAAAATGCCTGCAATCCTGGCACATCAGAGTGTCTATAAATGTCAGGTAGCACGTGGGAGGTACGGAGTGCAGCCTCCAGGGCCAGACTGAGTGGGTTCTCCTCTGGGCTCTGCTACCGTGACTTTGGGCGAGTAATTCTTCTCTCCTGGGCCGGAGAATCCTATACTGTAATCGTGTTGAGAGTTCACTTGTGTAGCAGTGCGGATGCTGTAGACACTCTCCTAAGCTCTTTGTTTTCTCAACGCCGCAACAAACCCTATGAGGTAAGTAATGTATTTGCCACCACTTCACAGAGGAGCTGGTCTGTGGCAGGGCCAGAAATCAGACCAAGGCAGTCTGGCTCTGATGTCCTGGCTTTCAGTGCCTATACTAAACGGCCTTTCTAACATCTGTAAAATGGGGATGATCGCTGAGTTGTTTTAAAGATTAGATGAATGTACGTGAAACAGAGCAGTGTGTAGCACATAGTAAGTACTCAAAAAAGTGAGCCTCTATGAATTATTATCATTATCATCTTCTATCACATTGCTCTTTGGTTTGAATATTTAAGGCATTTGGCATGGTTGGGTTGCAGTATTATTCTCTCTATATATGGTATCTTCACATACATAAACATTCTAAACTCTTGACTGTATCACTCTTTTATAGGATTAAATGATTAAAGAATTTTTATTAAAATGTATAGAATTTTTTCCAGGTTCTGGTTTTGGGCTATTAAAGCGATCTTCAATGAGTAATTTATAATGTATAGAACTTTGGAAATTCTTGCTTTGCTTCAGGTCTCCATTGACCACTGGATTCAGGAGTTATTTATGTTGTCTATCTTCCATTTGTATCAATCATCTTAATATTAAGTGATGATAACTGTTAATTATATATGGTAATTGCCAAATATTTGATGATTAATTTACTAATAGCCAAACTGTGACTTCCTTTTTAATATACTGAAGAAAGCTTTTATTTAAGGCTGGGATAGCTATTATAGAAAACAGATGATCACTTAAAATCCTTCATGCTGGAATTTATTAGAATTTGCTTTTTTTCCTCTTCTTCATTATCTGCTCTGCTGCCCAGCTTAGCAGTGTGGTCAATAATGTTTACAGATAGAAGTTTTAATTTCAGGTCAAAACAAGACAAAATACTGGTGTCCTCCCAATATTTTCTAGTCTGAAACTTTAAGGAATCAGGTATATGAAATCAATGAACCATTTACTTCATCGGCTATTTAAATGTATGACAATGTATTTTTTTCATTTTATCAGAAAAGATAATTATGTCAATATAATAGATTAAGAAAATAAAAAGGTTTTAATGTTTATTTTTGAGAGTGAGAGTGTGTGAGTGGGGGGAGGAGCAGAGAGAGAGGAAGACACAGAATCTGAAGCAGGCTTCAGGCTCTGAGCTGTCAGCACAGAGCCCGACGGAGGGCTCCAACTCAACAGCTGTGAGATCATGACCTGAGTCAAAGTGGGACACCCAACCATCTGAGCTACCCAGGTGCCCCTGGAAATATTTGAGGGAAATATTAGTTATCAAGTCCATGTAATACGGTTTCTGCCTCCTTCCCTACTCCCACTATGCTCTCGCAGGATGTAGTTTCGTATAGTGTTTGTATAGGACGGCTCTGTCCAACCGTAAGGTGTTTTTATAACACACATAATCCCAGAAAAGAGGAGGGCCAGAGAAAGGAAACTCCTTGAACTTGGTGCGTCACCTGTCCAGTGATGGGCCAGGAGTTACTGAAAGATTTGAGGCTCTGTGATGCCCCAGCATGGTGTCTCAAGCCTGAACCAGTGATGCCCTGTGCATTCGTAAACCTGCCTCACACTTTCTATCGCGTGCACTTTTCACTGTGGATGCAGCTTGGGCCTTCCCCAAAGGAAGGGGTGTATTTCTATGTTATCAAAAGATAAATTTGGGAGTGTGCCTGGGTGGCTCAGTTGGTTAAGCATCTGCCTTCAGCTCAGGTCATGATCTTGTGGTTTAGTGATTCCAGCCCGCATCAGGCTCAGTGCTGACAGCTCACAGCCTAGAGCCAACCTTTGGATTTTGTATCTCCCTCTCTCTCTGCCCCTACCCTGCTTGCTCTCTGTCTTTGTCTCTCTCTCCCTCTCAAAAATAGATAAACATTAAAAAAAAAAAAAAAAAAGATAGGGGCACCTGGGTTGCTTAGTCATTTAAGCGTCTGGCTCTTAGTTTCGGCTCAGGTCATGATCTCATGGTTCGTGGGTTCAAGGCCCGCCTTGGGCTTTGAGTTCGCAGCGTGAGGTGTGCTTGGGATTCTCTCCCTCTCTCTGCCCCTTCCCGCTCACTCTGTCTCTTTTTCAAAATAAATAAATACACTTTTAAAAAAAGGTAAATTTTTCTATCCCAACAACGAAGAAATTTTTCATATTTTTCTTTTTCTCTCTGAAGAAATTTAAGAAAATGAATACCTGCTGCCCTACAAAATAAAATACCATTAATATTAATATTTAAATTTGTTATTTATTATATTTAATATATAATTATATACTAAATACTATCACTACATAATTATAGTATATTCTATTATATATTATATATTGTTATAGTATTAACATAGTATATATTTTATTTTTAATTAATCTTATTTTTTATTATTATTATTACTGTTATTTAGTGTGAATTATCTTTTGAATTTTCCTGGAAAGGACTCTTAATATTTGTTGTTTAGAAAATAGATACATACAGTTGAGTCATGTAATATATGACATTCCCTCAGTGTTTTATCATTTGAGTTTCCTGTTTAAAGTAGCAAAAAAATTATTTTATGAATTTCTGTGTGAGATTTAATTGTTAAAGAAATGACCCTATTATGTAGTAATGAATAAGCACTTATCCAAACACCCTGAATTTATATTAAGTAGCATTCTGTTATTACAAATGTGCTTACTTGAAAAGTAGACTCTTTGATCCTGGTTTTCCTTCTCTTTTGCATGATGTCTAATCTAAGTGTTTTAGAAAAAGTCATTTTTAAAGTCAAGATAATGCAGATAATGTTTTCATACATAACCTGTGCTCTTTCACCTTTTGTCATGAGGGTTATTCATACATCATCCTTGTAGCCTGTCCTAATGTAATCCTGTCCAAGATTCATTTTACCACTGAAAGAATAGACCTAACATTTTTAGGACTCTGTTTGCAAAGGAAACACACTTTAATTTACATTCATAACATTTCTCTCCTCAAATACTGAAATCATATGAATAGGTTTAATTATATATTACAGAGATTTTTTTTCAAAGCAGACCTTGAAATAAGGCTCTTAAGTAACTCTTCTGACGGTTACAGATTAATCTTTTTTTTTTCTGGCTTAGCAGTGTTAGGTAAACTGTTTATAATTAATTTCATATAGACAAATTAAGTAGTTCAAGAATGTGAAAGTCTAGATCAAGGGCTGTTACTTATTTTGCTTCTCCTGCCATAACAAAGCTCCCAAAATATATTAATAAATTCATGGATTTTTGGAATTAAATTACTAAATTACAGAGCTGTGAAAGAGACCCCCAGAGAACATCTGGCATATTGGGGTGCTTCCTAAGAAAACTGCCTTAGAAACTCTCTAGGATACATGTGGGGCACCTGGGTGGCTCCATCAGTGGCTCAGGTCATGATCTCACAGTTCATGGGTTCGAGCCCTGTTGTCGGGCTCTGTGCCTACAGCTCAGAGCCTGGAGCCTGTTTCAGATTCTGTGTCTCCCTCTCTCCCCTACTCATGCTCTGTCTCTCTCTGTCTCAAAAATAAATGAAACTGTAGGGGCGCCTGGGTGGCTCAGTCGGTTAAGCCTCTGGCTTCGACTCAGGTCCTGATCTCGTGGTTCGTGGGTTCAGGCCCCACATTGGGTTCTGTGCTGACAGCTAGCTAAGAGCCTGGAGCCTGTTTCAGATTCTGTGTCTCCCTCTCTCTCTGACCCTCCCCTGCTCACGCTCTCTCTCTCTCTCTTTCTCTCTCTCAGAAATAAATAAAACATTAAAAAAAAAAAACAACTATCTAGGATACATGGGCATCTCACAGAGCTTTAAGTTCTCCAGGGAATGAAGAAGCATTCATAACCCTCCTTGAAAGCTTTTTTTGATAGTTATGGAAGCACTCTTGTAGAATTGATTATCTAAGAAAATGTATCTAGAAATTATGAAGAAACCAGAAAATCAAGACAGTAATATTCCTTTTTAAATTATAAGATGTTTTAATTATAAATATGAAATAATTAAGTTGCTTAGAAACCCATTTTCTTAAGTAACAGCATTTTCTGCTTAAAATACCTCATTTTTGCACCCAAGTATCTGGCTCTAATAAAAATGTATTTCCTCATTAGGGGCCTCCCGGGTGGCTCAGTTGGTTAAGTGTCTGGCTCTTGATTTTGGCTCATGTCATGATCTCATGTTTTGTGGGTTCGAACCCTGCATCGGGCTTTGTGCTGGCAGCTCAGAGCCTCCTTGGGATTCTCTCTGTCCCCCTCCCCTACCCTCACACTCTCCCTCTCAAAATGAGTAAATAAACATTTTTTAAAAAGGTATAAAAACAGACTTTCTCATTAAAGGAAAGTCTGTATTTAGAATCCTAAGCATATGATAAAGAAATGTTTAGAATTACTTAAAAACTCATGTTCCCACAGAACCCCAAGAAATAATCAAGGTCTCTTAAGTTTTTTCTACACAGTCCCACCCTGATGTTATCAGTTGTTTAAAAAAAAAAAAAAAAAGTGTACTGGTCCCACCAAGGAAAGACTGTCTTCAAATCTGAGCATATGGAAGCCTAGCCCGGTTACTTTGGAACCTGTGTTGGTAAGAAGTAACAGGTTCAGTCTCGTGTGTCTGATCCCAAGACATTTTCCTCCTGTGTATCCCCCTTCCTGGCCCCAGTCACACACACACCCTCTTTTATACAGGGCACCGCACTGGGGAGCAGAGAGCGATTAGGACTCATCCATCATACTATTGAGTAAACAACCACAGGGCAGGTCCTAATGTTGCAGGGTCACGAGCCGCCTCTCTCCACTAGCAAGACAGTCTGTGAAACACTGTGAGGATGACGTGGATGGACAGAGGGGAAATTCTAGCTGGCTAACAGAGACGAACTTTTTAGGTAACAGAAACTTAGTCCTCTAAGTGTCAAAGCATTTAAAGGATGTCAATCTTTTGTATATAGGAATTCTCCCCAAAGTTTCCTTGTCTTTTTAGTTTAAAGGAGGATATTTAACACCACTGATCCTTTGGTACTTTCTCTGGTATTGATTAAAAGTGCCTCTTCAAGATCAGCCCATATATTTAGTATTGTGTCAGGTTATGGGCTCCATTAAAATCCTGACACACAGAAATATGCTCCAAGGAGGGTGGCTAGGATGGTAAAAGGCTCTAAAAATAAAATCAAGTGGGCCCTTAATCATGCTTGACCATCTTATTCTGCTTTTCTTGTCCTATTTCCTCTTAAGTCAGGAGTGGGTAAACTACAGTCTGCTCCCTGTTTTTGTAAATAAAGCATTATTACAACACAGATGTGCTCACCCACTTACCTATTGTATCTTCTGCTTTCACACTAAAGCTGCAGAATTTTGCCCACATTGCCCACTAAGCCTGGAACATTGACATTCTGGCCCTTTACAAAAAAAAACTTGTCCAAACTTTACAACTGAAATGACAATTACATGCCTTCTTCTCTCATACTTCCACATCTTCTTGTCACAGTCCTTGCTCTCAGCTAATAACTGGACTTATTTTTCTGGGAAATAGAAGCATTCAGAAAGGAATTTCCCTGTTTTCCCATTATGAAATGTGCCAGCCTACCTATTTACCCTGTACTTCACCTGCCCTCCCGCTTTGGTGAGTGAAATATTCATTGTCTTCTTGCTGAGAGTAGATCTTGATGCTCTCTTTGCGCCTGAAGGACATTACTCCTAAAAATGCCCCCTCTTCTTCCTACATCATCAAATTTCCCTCTGTGGTGGATGATTTCTAATAAAGATAAAAAGGCTGGCATATCCCTCACTATAAACAAGCAAGCAAGCAATCACTCTTTAGCTAGTATCCTATTGCTTGTAACAAAATTCAGAAGTGTTGTCTCTCTCTGTTGAACCCCAAACTAATACAACCTTTTTTCCTACCGCCCTTTTGTTTCAAAAAAAGCAAAACAAAAGGTATATTCAAAGTCACCAATTACTTCTGTCAAATTCAGTGTCCATTGTTTCAGTCCATCTTATTTGATATTTTAGCAACATTTGATAAAGTTTTTCTTTGCCTTCTCCTTGAAACCCCCTTACTAGTTCCCGGGTTCTCCTCCTGGAGCCTCTCCTTAGTTCCCTTTCTAACTCCTCATCTTTCCAGGGTCCAAACGTGGGGCTCAGTTCCCAGATTCCTTGTCATCTTTGTTTACATCACTGCATTGGTAACTTCTCTTATTCCTCTGGTTTGAAATATCATGTACACTGATGTCTCCCGAATTCATGTCACCAGCCTGGACTTCTCTGAGCCACCAAATGGCCAACCAGGCAACAGCACTTTGATACCTCGAAGGCATCATCCTCCGATTCTTTCCAATCTCTGTAAATGACAACCCTACCCTCCCAGTTGCTCAGGCTAAATCCCTTGGAGACAACAGCATCCACTGCCCTACCTTTGGCAAGTATTCAAATTCTAACCACTCCTCCCCAGTTCCGCCACTACAAGTTCCAAAGCTTCTCTTCTCTGAAGACCAGTCCCTTATGGGTCTTGTGGTTTCAGCTACTTCCCCCCACCCAACAGTGTTTTCTCAGCCTAGAAGAAAGAATGATCTTGTTAAAATGTGAGTCAGGTGATGCCAGTCCTAAAGGATTTCCATTTCATTCAGAAAAAGAATCCAAACTCCCTACCCAGCCTGTAAGGAAACAATGTGATGGGGTCCCGCATCACCTCTTTGGCAGTTTCAGAGGGGGGTAAGTCTCCCCCTTACCAACTCTGCTTTAGCCATGCTGTTTTTGTTGCTCTTCCCTCACCATGCCAAGCACACTCAAGCCTCAAGGCCCTTGCACTTGCATTCTCTGCCTGGAACTCTCTTCCTGGCTTTTTTTTTTAAAGTTTGTTTATTTTGAGAGAGAGCTTGAGTTGGGGGGAGTGGAGAGAGAGAGAGAGAGAGAGAGAGAGAGAGAGAGAGAATCCCAAGCAGGCTCTGCACTGTCAGTACAGAGCCAGATGTGGGGCTCTAACTCACCAATTGTGAGATCATGACTTGAGCCGAAATCAAGAGCTCGATGCTCAACTGACTGGGCCACCCAGGTGCCCCTCTTCCTTGCTTCTTTTAGATTTCCATTCAGATCTCATGTTACTAAAGAACCCTTTCCTGACACGCCTGTCTTGATAACACCTCTAGTCACTTCTTCTACTCTCTTGCCTTCCTTTATTTTCCCTCTTATCATATATTACCATCTGATATATGTTATATAATCCACATCCCCTACTGAATGTAAGCTTCATGGTCTGTGGGGCTTTTTTGTTGTTGTGGTTCAGTACTATATCCCTAGAACTTGTGTTTGTTACTCAGATAAAATCTGTTTGAGTAAGTACATGGATGAATAAAATAGGGAGCTGGGGGGAGAATATTAAAAGGATATAATAAATATGGGTGTTTAAATATTTGAAAGACTGTCATATTGGATAAGAAATAGACCCAGTTTCAGGTGGGTCAGTTGGTTAAGTATCCAACTCTTGGTTTTGGCTCAAGTCATGAGCTCACAGTTTTGTGAGGGCTCGTGCTGGCAGCAGAGGGCCTGCTTGGGATTTTCTCTCTCCCTTTCTGTGCCCCTCCCCAACTCGTGCTGTCTCTGTCTCTTTCGAAAAAGAAAAAGAAATAGACCTAGTTTCACTTGCTTTTAAAGGTAAAACTGGTACTCATGGGTTGAAGTTGAATGATTTCAGAGTTGAGTGAAACTAGGGACTTTCTAACAGTTGTGGGTCTCCAGCAGTGCAGAGGCTGTCTGAAGATAACCGGCGGTCCCCACGCAAGGAAGTCTTGGAAGTGAACTGGAGGACCACTTATGAGGGGTGTTTTAAAATAAATCTCTGACTTTGATGGAGGAATTCCACTTGCTGTCCCCCGGGAATCTGTGATTTGGGCCAATTGAAGGATTTTTTTTTTTGTTTCTTTCCTAGTTGTTGGAGAAACTTGTAGATAAGGAGCTATCCTTGCCCTTGGGAATAGACATGTAGTCATTGTTTGGCATGGATGATCCCCTGTCTTCAATACCCACTCAACAAAATGGGTATCTTTTGCACAAACCATGAAGACCGTAAAGCTAAGCATCTCTGTTGGCCCATTCTCCATATTTGGTCCTGTTGCTAAGTCCATTCAAATCCTGTAGGATGTATTCGATAAAACAGGAATCCAAAATTCTGACTGCTCCTGCCAAGAGTAATTTCAAATCTCATTAGATTGTGTTCTGATATGTCACTGTGAACCACTTTTAAAAGAATTTGAGCAGAAACAGTTCATAATGTTTGTTATAATGAACATACTTGTTTTCTAATCCAAGTCCTAGATTATCCTCCTTTATATTATTTTTACTTCGGTATTTTGGCAAAAAAAATGTGATACTTTATGGATCATTTCCAATCCCTGATGACATTTAAAATTTTCTTTTTCCAGTTATTTTGAATAAACTTTTTTTTTCCTTTTTACCATATCTCATGCCACATTGAAGATGTTTTGCTAATGCCCCATAGTAACTTTCCAGCTTTGAAAAAAAAAATCTTGTGATCGTCTTGTGAACTGTGTATTTGTAAATGGAATAATCTGGCGGAGTGAAAGAATTAGGAATTTGTGTACTGGTATTTTTAGTACTCTGTATCACTTCACCCTTTTTGTCAGAGTGGTTCCTGGCTAACTTTCCCATGAGTTTTTAACCTCTTGTGAGGCTTTGCTTATGTAACAGGAAACAGGCTGTCAGGAACAAATAGTGGCATATCAGGAGCACACTTCAGTAGCAAATGATTTAGTTTGCTCTGCCCTTTACTCTCTTAAAGTAGACCGATACATGATCTCAACTTTAAGACTTTTGGTGTGGCATTCCTAGGTTAAAATAATACAGTTTCAACTTTGCCAAGGCAAAACATTTGACCAAGACCATGCTTTACTCCAGGCGACAGAGAAGATGAGCTTATCATAAGACGCATTTTCCAGTGGTGTCATGTCCTGGGACTGTGGATTTAAGTATATCTTCGCTTTTTCTCCAACTCTCAAGGCAGGAGTGATGTGCAAACTCCAGGAGAGAGATGACATCGGACGGATTGAATTGGTTCAGAAGCTGACAAGAGAAAACTGTCAGTTTTTGCAGACAGACAGAAAGGAACAGGAGAAATCTGAACACGTAAGCCCTTTTTCTCTTGGGGATGCAGGTTTGAAGGGGTGAAAAATGTTTCTGCCTCGTTGTATGTTTGAAGGAAAAAACACTTTAAATTCTTTAGCTTTGTTTTTTCTCCCCAAAAGCATCCTCCTTGATAAAAATGACAGCTGCTCAAAACTCTAAGCTAGGCATTCGTAACCCTGTATTTATAAGAGGACTCTTCTTAAAAGTAAATCACGTAGAAATATAGGGACACATGTAAGCAAGTATGAATGCATGTCTGTTTATGATTTTGATTTGATGTCCTTCAAGTTTGACTTTGGGAATTTCAGCCCATCAGATAGTTTGTGGGATATGAATTTTGAAAGGACATTCTGATGTTCTTTTATGTTGAGTATGGGGTGGCTCTAGTTAGCAAACAAATGTATCCTGAGTCAGTAGAAATAAATGAGAGCAGAATAACAGATTATAGATGTTTTCCCAAAGTGGGGGAGTCAGAAGGGAGTTTTCCCAGCATCTTATGAATGTTTGTGTTCCAACAAAAGTTATATTGTTCAGATGTAGTTAAACTGGAGGAAAGGGACGCTGTGCTTGGTTCTCCTGAAAGCAGTTATTCAGATTGAGCCTTAGAACTGAGAAGCCTTCCGTCAGGCCAGGGAGACAATGGCACCACTTTCTTCTGCTACACATTGTTGTCTGTTGACTTTCTGTTGCTGTTTGTAAGATTTCACTCTCAGGGCTCAACTATCCAGGATTGCTCATAAAGGGGAAAATTCCTCAGTGCTTATAAACTTGTCTCCCTCTGACTTTAATTTTCCCTTGGAATTTTATTTTCAACTCTTTCCAAAGGGGAAAAATTGCTTCATGCCTTCTCTTCTCTGAGGCTGTGAATACAAATGCCAGAGTTTTCCGGAGCAGGAGAGGAGGTGAGATGTGCAAGCATGGCAGGCTGCTTAGTTGAACATAACACATCTCTAACAGTGCACCATCAAATCATAACAAGTGGTATCTCGCGGGGAAGTATGATGAAGCAGTTTCAAAGCCTTGTAACTGAGCTGTTCAGGGATGACCATTGACTTCAAGTGCGAGTGGACATGTCAAGAGCCTTCACTTCACCAGGGACTATTGAAAAATTCAGGGACTTGTTTAAATTGTTAAAAGCACCCTGAAGGATGACTCTCTCAAAGACTGACTCTTAATCTCTGCCATGTCCTTAGAATAGTGTGTAACTTAAGCTTCTCAAAACATTATTCCTTTTGATTGATTTAAATTAGAAGAGCAACAGTTTTCATATACCATACTTTGTCGATTGCAAAATCTGTATTCCCTCCACATTTTAGCATCTCTGAAATCAGGATTGATCATATGAAAACGCAGCCTCTTTTAACTGTGAGCATTTTTCTTTCCCAGTGGTCCTTAAAATGAATGATATGTTTTATAATGAATTGCATATTCAGTTCAGTGGACCAGTGACAGCCTGAGGTTAGGGGAAGAGCTTTTAAAGTCAGACAAATAGTAGAGTACCACTTACCATGGCTAGGAACTGTAAGCCTTTTGCCTCTAACAACTGTAGGCTTATTTTAAAAAATACCTATGTTGCCTTTGCCTTGTGTTTAGTTCAATCCAGAATATTAGAGTTACAGCTATTGAGACTGTCATACCCTCTGAATAGATAAGAAAAAGCTGAACTTGGTGCTGGTAATTGTAAAGACTGCTAACATAAGATAGAAATTTAGTGGTAGATGATTTACAACTTTGCTTATGGTTATCTACTCTCTGTTCCCTTTAATCCTTCATTTTAAGATTGTAAAATAGAACACTAAGGTTTGTTACTTCTTGCATGAATCTCATAATAGGGATGCATTACCAGCTCTGAAATACTTACATTCCTGAGAGGAAAATGGTGTATAAATAAACATTGGAATTATGGCCTTTGCTGCATAGACTTTTCCTCCTGCAGCTTAAAGTAAGAGGGATCTTTGTTCCTTTGTGATGAATATAATCTCAACCATTCTGCCATGTCCCTCCATGCAAGATGACAGCAGTTGAGCTGATCTGCTCTGGAGGCTGATATTTATACAGAGGTTCACTCTATGGATCATTTGATAATAGACGCTTATGCTTTTTGCAGTAATGTATTAGGAACAAAAACTGTCTGGTCGATTATCTCACTTATTTATGTCTTGAGCATTTGATAGAGCCCCACGCTGCACACGGAGTCCACTGCGCTCCTGAGGTGGGTGCAGCATTGACAGTTCCCTCTCCTTAGTCTCTTTTCACTGGCAGTCATCTGCTCCCGCTCATGAAAACCCAGCGACAACATGCAGTATGTACAGAGGAAACGGTCATTTACTTAATGTAAACCTAGGCCTGCCGTTTCTTCTTGTTAGAACAGTAACAATAATGACCAAGCCCTGGAGTTAGTCACAGATTTCCTTTCTTTTACGATTTTAAAATGCTTCAGCTACATCACCTACCATTACCAGACCTAAGTTATTTAAATAGACAATGGTGAAATTTGAATTAGAATCTCAGTTACCCATTGATTTTTTTTAAACTAAACTACATTGCTTCTGCAGTTCTAGAATACCATATGCCTTTAAATACACAGTGGCAAAATGAAACAGCTCCTTTTTAAAGGACTGCTGAATAGAAAAAGCATAAAGCTTTTGTTGCTGGCACATCTTGTCACAAATAGGAGCTTAGAGCTCTCTGAGTAGGGCATTTCTAATATTTTCTTAAACTGGTCAATGCCATGATTATAAATGCATGCAATTAAAGAAACACTTCACTCTGTGCTTTTGCCAAGGTATTTCTGAAAGAAAAATACTTAAATATATAATTATCACAAGTTTCTCAGGAAGCACTTGGTTTTCTTATTTTATATTAATAAGCTGTAGGCAAAATTAGCCAACACTCATTACCAAGTGTCAAAAATTATGATTTGAGAACTTTAAGAAGGGGGCAGAAATTGGTTATTTCTTCTAAACATTATGATAGTGGGATTAACATTTGGTCATTAACTCTTTAAAGAAATTACCTCTTATGTAGATATCATATTTCCTCATCTTAATCTGATTATATTAACAGAGGAAGGGGCGTATGTTACCAAATGGGGAGGTTCAGGCTTGACCTGCAAGCCCGACTGATGGTCACAGCATGGTGTGACAGGAAGAGCCTTGAAGGCACAGGACTAGCTAGAAGACACATGACTTGAGCACTGGATGATTCATGGGAGAAAAAGGGGAGTGGGCTGTAAGGGAGGTTACAATTCAATTGTATAAGACCTTGTAAGCCACTGAAAGGTGTTTAGGCTTGCCTTTCTGGCAAAGGAAAGCCATCAATGAAGGTAAGTGGCATGAACTGATCCGGTCTTTCTAAGATCCCTCTGGCATTGGCTTAGAGGAGAAAAATGACTGGAAAAGAGGAAAGTGTTGGAGAGAACCCTTAAAAAACTATTGTAGTGAGTCAGTGTAAGATGAAAGCCTGGATCAAGGTGGTAACTTGGAAAATAAGAAAGCTGTCGATGATGAGAGTCATTGAGATGGTAAAACTGGCAGAATTTGATAACTGGTGATGGGGAGGGGTGGGAGTAAGAATGGGTGTTATTTTATATTCAGCAATTTTTAAAATGTTTTATTAAGGTTTCTTTGGTATAGTGGTAGACATAAGAATGTTCTGTTCAGCATTAGAGTGGTTGGTCACCTTTGGCGAAAAGCTATAACACATTTACCTTGCTTTGTTTCCCTGCAGAATGTTTCAGGTGTCTGAGATGGACACCTGAGTGCCTAGAGCTCTCAGTGTTTATCTCACTGGCAAATTGTTAGGTAGGGGTTCTGGCTAACAACATGGGAACTGCATAAACCGTCTTCTC
Organism: Hyaena hyaena; assembly: GCF_003009895.1. Lineage (NCBI taxonomy): Eukaryota > Metazoa > Chordata > Mammalia > Carnivora > Hyaenidae > Hyaena > Hyaena hyaena. The sequence continues at coordinate 430,304 of NW_024080781.1, forward strand.
ACACCAGACCCTTGGATAATACCTTGGGCGAAGTCAAAGCTTTGGCATTTGCTTCAACGATGTGTGAGCCTTCTTCAGCATTATCTGTGATTTTGGGGATGCCCTCTTGACCCATATAGTCTGAGTTGCTATTACTATGCTGTTATTTTAGAATCCTCTTGATCGTTTATTCATTTGATATGCCTTAATAAAAGCCAGTGTCATAGGGGATGCAGAATAGCTCTGGTGGTTTCTACCCTGAAGAAGTACAGTCAGGTTGTAGAGAGAAGACAGTGGCACAGATAACTGAGATATAAGGAGACAGTGTTGTTGATAATCTCCAGAGAGATACATAGAAGTTGGAAGAAGAATTTACATGTGGGGAAACAGGAGTCTCTGATACAGCAGAGGTAAAGTGTGATGTGAAGCCTAAAGTAGGTCTGGGTTGGATTAAACAATTCAAATTGGAGAAGAGCATTCCTAGTGGGGAGAACAGCATTAGAAAATGCACAGAAATGTCAAAGTACAGGGGATTTTTGGAAATCAGAAGCCATTCTATGTCCCTGGAGTACCAGAAGGAAGAGATGATGACAAGGAGGAGGAAGAAGGAAGATTGTGTGAGAAATGAGACTGGGACCAGACCGGAGAGGGTTTTGAAGGCTGAAAAGTTTTATTTCATTCTAGAAGTAATGAGAAATCAATGATGATTCGGTTTTGTTAGTTTTCAGAGGAGAGGAGGATGGATGGGGGGCTTGTATGAGGTAAATGATATCACTCAGTTTGACAGGTTAGAAAGCTGAGGCTGCTGAATGTCTCGGCATGGCAGGGTTACAGTGGACCCAAGTCTGATGGCTTCTGGGTGCCCTTCTCTTCCCAGTCATTGCAGGAAGGAAGGCTGATCAGGACAGGAAACTGGGACAGTAAGAATCATAATAATCCCAAAAAAGAAGAATGACCAGGACCATCCTGGGTGAAACAGACAGAATGGTTACATAATTAAGGGATGGTGGTGGCAGATGTGGGAAGGATAAAAGAGAATGCTAAGGTGCTTGCTTCATTTGAGTCCTAACTTAGATTTGAAAAGCGTGTAAACTGCTTAGATTTTTGTAGCCTTGAAATAGCTGTATTAAAGAAAATATCTAGAGGTGGGTACTTTTCTGAAACACAACAGTACTATTGACTAGAAGACCCCAACTATTTTTTCCCAAAATGTAGCTTCAGTAGTGTAGGGTAGAAATGCCAATAGTAGCTGCTAAAGTGAGTTCCTAATTTCTGAACTGCAGAAATGTGGATCTGTAAAATGGATGAGAGAGCTATGCTAAGCAGTACTTTCCCCAGAGACTCTGTCCATAGCCCTCCGGCTCCCCACCGGTTTTCTCCTGTTCCTTTGTTAAGACTGAGGACCCACCCTACTTCCTTCCCCTTTTCTCATTCACTTATGAAATATGGGTGGGAAGGGGATTTTGCACATTCTGAAACTTAATCTTGGCAGAGTCTGCTGCCAGGGTAGCGTCCCTATCACTCAGCCTCGACCGGGATTTCCTTTTCCCTGTTTCCTGCAGCCTCATCCTGGAATTCTGCCTACGTCAGAGGTTTCCTTGTTCACAGATGACTAGGGGAGAAGTGGCTTGGGGTGTTCTAGCTGCTGTCCCTTTTATTTCACCTAGTAAAAGTTAGTTTCTGCCTTTTTCCAACTTCTTTGGTCTATTACTTTGTTTAAAAAATAAGGCTAAGTATAAGGCGAAAGCCTTCTTTTTACTTTACATTAAATACTAAAAGCAAAGGTAGTTTTATCATTCTGTATTCAAACTTTCATTATATATGTAGGCAAACAAAGTTCAGAGCAATCATGGCATTACTTAAAGTTTATCAGCAATTTAGTTTAATCAAGAAATTACTTAAATACAAACAAATTTTATAACATTATTGCTTAATACGAAAGCCAGAATTTAGGTGTATGCATAATAGGTAATTCATAATATGTTAAGTTGCCCATCTGTAAACTGACAAACCGCTATGTAGAAATGAGTTTATTTTTCGTAATAAAAAACTTGACTTTGTGTTGTTTTGATGCTAAGGTACCCATTCACAGGAAAGAGACGTATGTGAATGAATGGTCCTAGTTCATTTTTGATCAGAATTAATATGGTCACCGAGTAACACAAAAAATGGTTCATGGTTTCTAGAAGTTTACAGGTGAGGGTGGCAGAGAATGGAGACTGCGGGGAGTGGAGGCGGGGATTCACACGCGGAAAACAAGTAACCATCCAAGACAGCAGTTAATCAAGTGTTTCACTACTTTGACAGGCATTGAGAGAGAGGGAAACATCCCTGATAAACACAGTTCACACCTGCAGCAACCCATGCTCCTCTTCATTCCACAGCAAGGTTTACAAGTTTGGCTCACTTCCTGCTCTTTAAATTCTGGTTTGTTGTGATTATTTATTTATTTACTTCTTTGCCAGGAAGATGGCAGCAGAGCTGCCAGTGAAGGCAGTGTGTTCATGTGTTTGGTGCTGCCATCTGCTCAATAGCTGTGTTTTCAAGTTCTCACAGGAAGCCCATTACAAGTCCCGACATTGATTTTTTTAAATGAGTTTTAGCATTTTTAAAGAGAGGAATTTGTCATTATGGTATTTGTTTATTTTAAATGCTCAAGTTTATTTTAAAAGGCCCAATTAAGAAAAGTGATAGTAGCTCAGTTAGATTTATCAAGATCATATTCCCAAAGATCTTGTATTCCCCATGGGATGGTTGATGAAGTTCTTATTCTTACAAAATTAAAGTAGTTGTATCATCTCTAAAATGTCTGAGAGGGGTGCCTGTCAATTAAGCGTCCGACTTCAGTTCAGGTCATGATCTCCCAGTCCGTGAGTTCAAGCCCCACGTCGGACTTTGTGCTGACAGCTCAGAGCCTGGAGCCTGCTTCAGATTGTGTATGTGTGTGTGTGTGTGTGTGTGTGTCTGCCCCTATCCTACTCATGCTCTGTCTCTCTCCCTCTCAAAAATGAACATTAAAGAAATTTTTTAAAATAAAATATCTGAGAAGTCATTAAGATATTGAGAAACAGGTTGTTTTTGTTTGGTTTATGCACCCTCCCCCTTGGTGATATATCTCACTCCAGACGCTGGACAACCTTATATTCTTTTCCTTTCTACCCCATCAAGACCTGATCTGCATTATTACTAACAATATAACAATATCATTACCTTCTAGATTGTTGTCTGATTAGGTGACAGTAGAAATCTTTGGTAGTTTCATTTGAGTTTATAGTGGATGCTTTAAGACAAAAAGGTAGGGAAAAGATGCACAGACAGATGGCCAGTCCTTCATAGACAGATGGCCAGTCCTTCATGACAACTGTGTACCACTGAAACTTGTAGAGATAAGAACATGAATAGATGTTCCTTCTCTCAGGGAGAAGGAAGACATAGGTATCAACTCATAATGTGCTTTCGTTGCTGTGGAAGGCCCTGGTGTATCAAAGCCTGCAGAGAGCTAACACTGCAAGAAATCCAAAGGATGAGCTCACAGTCCCCTGTGTGGTAAGTATTCTGCAGAGTGCTGTGACCTTTTTGTCACAGGGGTCTAAGGAGACATGAACACGTCCCTGAGGAAGAGAGAATCTGAAGTCCAGAAGATCAGTAGGAGAAGTGAGGAAAGACAGACATTCCTGGCAGAGGAGGGAACAGGAGTGACGCTGCAGCCCCAGGGGCAGAGCCAAGCGGCCAGAGTATGGCCTCAGGGGGAGGGCCACAGGGGCCAGAGGGTGCAGGACCTTACAGGCTTAGCCAAAAATTGTGTGCTCCTAGTCAAATAGCTTTGAGCTCTTGTGAAGAATTTAATAAGCAAGAGAGAAAAAGGTGATTAGGTTTGAATTTTTGAGATTCCTCTGGTGTAGCGCCAGAATGGGTTTGCAGTCGAGAAGGATGGGTCACACTTGCTCCCTTTTTTCACAGGCTTCTCTGTTGGTTTTACAGGAGGCAGTTGCCAGCATAAACTAAGGATTTTGTCTGAGGAGCTCAAGTCCATGAACTTGAGCTAAAGTTCTTGGGATGACAGAATGTCCAATTATAGCTCAAATCTAATTCTTGAGCTTCACCCTAAAATACACCACGAACCATCATTTTCTTGAAAACGTTGACTGTGATTCAGTACTGTTTTATAGAAATGAATTTTGATGAATTTTGCATGTCGTGTGAATACTTTCTGTTAATGGCATAGGCTTATATGTTCACTTTAAAAATACTTACTCTGTGGTATAATGTTTACCTCATTTATTCAGCCAAAGTTCAGTGATTTCTGAGTGATTCAAATACTTCAGTTGGTAAAGATGAGGAAAAGAAATGTATGAAAGATTTCCATATAAGATGCAAAGAATTTCTTTTTCCTTTTGCAGTGGGAAGTGGATAGAAGGAAAATTCCATCTGGCATTCAGCAGCCCTAAATGTTGTTGTAAGACAGCAAAAATAGAAGATTCCTTAAAATATCATAACAGAACATAAGAGACCGTGGCCAAGTGTGCAGTACATATTTCTCTGTTAAATCATGTTAAATACCCATATTTTACTTAAAACATGACCGTGTTCTTATTTTTCATTACATAAAAATTTGTCTTTAATTTAAAAAAAAATAATCCATTCCATTACTGAAGCAGGACAGATTTCTTTTTTTCTAGAGAAGTTGATGCAGCCGCACGTAGGTTTACCTGAAACAGATTTCTTAATTTTTCTGGTGTTTGTTGTTTTCCAGTATTTCCCTCCTGTTTTTTTTAAAAAAATGGAGAAATAGGGGTGCCTGGGTGGCTTAGTCGGTTAAGCGTCCGACTTTCGCTTGGGTCATGACCTCGCGGTTCATGAGTTCGAGCCCCGCGTCGGGCTCTGTGCTGACTGCCAGCTCAGAGCCTGGAGCCTGTTTCAGTCTGTGACTCCCTCTCTCTCTGACCCTTCCCTGCTCACGCTGTCTCTCTCTCTCTCCTAAAAATAAATAAAAAACATTAAAAAAATAAATAAATAAAAAATAAAAAAATGGAGAAATAAGATGCGGCATGTAGGTTCATTTACTGTACATTTGTACGTAATTAAGTGAACAAGGCTCAACAATTTTAAGAAGCCCTTGTAAATGTCCTCTTTGTTCAGGCTCCAGGAATGGCTGGGCATGATTGAGGCGAGCTGAGTCAGAATAAAGGATTAGGGGCTCCTCCAGATCCAAGAAACACGTAGAGGGAGAGAATAATGGTGATAATAAGACAGTTAAGATGGCAGGAAGTGGCTTGGGGGTAGGGATTTGTAAGGAGGCTCATGAAAACTTAATAGTCATAAGAGCATGTCTTGGTGATTGCAGAGGTAGGGGTAGGATTGTACCATTTTGGCCCTCTGCAGTCAGTGAGGGGAGAGAATGGTACTTTGGACAGATGAGTCCTTAAACCTTTCATGATCTTGCCTAGGCTTGGATTTATAGAGGTTAAACAAGCTTCATATTGATACTTTTATGAAGAGAGAAGTCTAATGATTCCCAAATGGTGCAGTGCATAATAAAATCCCAAACTGAATTTTATGCTTGATGGATGCTATCACTTTCTTGCTGCTCAGTGAACTTACTGTTATTACAAGTTGGAAGATTGTGATGATGCATTATTTTTTGCAATCAGTCTGAGTATCCTGGAGTTTTCCTCTGAGAGTCATAGCCATCAGAAAGAACTTGAGCTATCCTGTGTCCTGATTGTTTGGGTAAGAAAAGCTTTCATTCAAAAACTGGCACCTGCTAAGTAGAGTTATAATGAGTTTCCTCTAAAATGGGCAATAAACACTATACAGTCCATTGATTCTCTTGGAAGTTTGTTAATCACAAGAAAAGGTTAGAAATATTTCCACTATTGATATTCTTCTAGGAAAATAGATACCTTTTAACTTCTGTAATTAGAAGCAAAAAAATCATTAATAAAAATAATAATTACTAGAGATCTTTTAGGTTTGTTAAAGTTATAATTCATTCTTGGTATTTTTATCTGTGGTCCTAAGAATGTGGTTTGTGGGGACCTAAAGTGAGGCTAGCTTGATTGGAATGACCCTTGTCTCCATAAAACATTTCTCATGAACTCCTTCTCCCCTACTTATTAGCAGTTTTCCTATCATAAAATTAACCCACCAACTCCCGAAAACAGGCACAAGCAGTTTTGTCAGCAAAAAATAAATGGGATCATTCAGTGCTTCTCACTGAACACCCAGAGGGAGGCAGAGTTCTAAAAAATTATCTCAGTAGTAAAACAATACTCAGAGATAACTCTAAAAGTGTGGGAAACGAGAGGGTAATTGAAGGCATGGAGATAATACTGTGTCCTCTAGTAATTTTTATGACTGGAATTTTAAAAGGTATAAGTGAACAGAACTACAAAATATAAAAATGGCAGAGATAGTAGCACACATGGCCCCAGTTGGTGCTGATTTATAGTTACAGGTTTGAGGTTAAGGGATAAGCCAACCAAGGTGATAAAGGGAAGAATTTGAGTGTGGGTGAGGCAGAATTCTGATTAACCTTAAAATCCAACAGAAGAAACCTTAGAAGAAAGCAGAGAGCCAATTTTATTCTGATTGTCTTCTGAGGAATACACTTGAATGCCAGATGCTTGTGGACAGAAACCTTTCATGACTTGTTGAACTATTAAATGCCATTTCCATTATAATTTGGCATTCAAGTCTGACTTTATCTCAATTTTAAGTAGATCCCATTTCCGTCCCAACTCAGTAAATCTCAGATTCCTGTCCTTCAGTATTACTCATGATCTTGGCATAGAGTGGAGATCTGCATAGACCTGAGAAAAGTTCACCACACCCTGGAAAAATCCTTGTTAATAAAGATCAGAGAGCCCTAGGTATATTCAACACCTGCAGCTGTCGTTTCCCTTGTTGTATCTCACCCTCTCCCCCCAACAGAGGCTTGCCACTTTGGCATCTTTGCCCCAACCTCTACTCCAGAACCTTTGGGGAAGAATATAGTGGGAGAGAATTTGCTAGTCCATTTTGGCCTAAACCTAAGTTCTGAGACTACTTCAATCCAGAATAGAAAAGCCAGAAATGGGGGCGCCTGGGTGGCTCAGTCGGTTAAGCGTCCGACTTCGGCTCAGGTCATGATCTCACGGTTCGTGGGTTTGAGCCCCGCGTCAGGCTCTGTGCTGACAGCCAGCTCAGAGCCTGGAGCCTGTTTCAGAGTCTGTCTCCCTCTCTCTCTGACCCACCCCTGCTCACGCTGTCTCTCTGTCTCTCTGTCTCTCTCTCAGAAATAAATAAAACATTTAAGGGGCGCCTGGGTGGCTTAGTCGGTTAAGCGTCCGACTTTCACTTAGGTCATGATCTCGCGGTTCGTGGGTTCGAGCCCCGCGTCGGGCTCTGTGCTGACAGCCAGCTCAGAGCCTGGAGCCTGTTTCAGTCTGTGACTCCCTCTCTCTCTGACCCTCCCCTGCTCACGCTATCTCTCTCTCTCTCCTAGAAATAAATAAAACACAAAAAGAAAAAAGAAAAAGAAAAGCCAGAAATGGTGTCTCTTCCTTCTGAGTGACAGAGGATGGCAGGCTGCAGGCATATCAGTCAGGGACCCTAAAAAGAAGAACTGGGTAACACATGCTTAGGGGAGACCCAGAAAGAATTGAATATGTGTTCCTTGGTTGAATGTGGTAACCTGCTGACCCTGGGGAATTTGGCCACTTCCCTAACTGCACTGAGATCTTCAGGCAGAAGCCAGCATCCCTTATCAGACATTGAGTTTGTCAACCATTAGCAGCTTATCTCAGACTCCCATGCTTGGGCTGCTAGAGATGATGAGAAAGAATCCGAGTCGGTGAGGGTGGGTGGCAGCCAAGTAGCTATTTAGCTTGTTGCTGCCAGTAGTGACCATTCAGCCATTACACATGCACTTAACTTGGTTGAGGACCCAATTTTTTAAAAGCACAGAACTTTCTCCTTTTTATATACAGAGCAAATTTTTTAAATACCTGGCTAGGATTAATTTAGTTTTGCCTTCATTCATGGAGAGAAACATTTGTTGAGCACCTATGAACCAGGCACCACACAAAATAGAGCAGAGACAGGAGTGAGCAACATCTGATAAGACCTCAACGACCGGAGACTGAAGAGCGCTCTGAACGTAGAAGAAAGGGGCATACTTTGAATACAGTATTTGTTTCCAGAAAATTGTTACTTCACATTCCTGTGAGGCATTTGCTAGATTGAACATCATTTTTTACTTCCTGGGTTATGCCTGGGAAAGGACATAAATCATAAAAGGCAAAGGTCATAAATCTCAAATCTAAAGAAAGTTACATATTGTTGGCATTTACCATTTTCCCCTCCTCCCACTTTGTATCTACAAAATATATTAAAAAAAAATAATATACTGTATATAGTTTTGGACCTGTTTTACTGATTGAATTTGTTTCTGAAAACAAGCTTCTTGGAGAGGTTTATAGGTGTTTAACAATTGACAACAAGGTATTAGGTACCTTGCTGGAGTTGATAGCACATTTCTGTGGAAGATTTTTTTTTTTTTGTCTAAAATTGTTCTGCTCATTGAAAAAGTAGTACATGCCTTTTGCAAAGAATTTAGAAATACTATTCAGCTACAAGGAAGAAAAATTTAGTGGTAACTAACCATGATTGCCCTGCACCTTGCCCTGGGCATCAGTGTATACATTCTGAGTCTTGCCATGTTTTCATAGTATACTTGACTTAATCACCCTTCAATTTGCGCACAAAAATGCTTACAAAATTTTGCTGTTAGAAATGATCTGACATGTACATCTCTAGAAAGTTTTTACCTAAATTTTTAAAGTAAAACTTACTTAGAGAGAGAAAGTGTGTGTGTGTGTGTGTGTGTGTGTGTGTGTGTGTATGCGTGCGCGCGCGCGCGCAGAGGAGGGGCAGAAACAGAGGGAGAGAGAGAAAATTCCAAACAGGCTCTGCGCTGTCATCATGGAGATGGACACGGGTCTCCAACTCATGAACCACGAGATCATGACACGAGCCAAAACCAAGAGTCTGATGCTTAACTGACTGATCCACCCAGGCGCCCCTAATTTTATATTTCTTAAGGATAACCTCCTAGCTTAGTAATTTCTACTTACAGGTTTGAAGCACTAATCTCTTTTATGTTTTTCCTCAGTTACTTTCCATAAAGCTTGTGCTAGTTTTCACTTACATCAGCGATACATGAAAGTACTTGTTTTGTAATGTCCTCACTTTTATCCTCATTGAACACTATGATTCTTGGGGGAAAATTAAATATTTTTTTAGGGTTGATGGCAGGAAAGTATTATCTAGTTCCAATTTAAATTTCTTATGAGGTTGGAAATTTGCAATTTATATCAATCTATTGTCTTTCTTCTATAAATAACCTGTTCACCTCCTTTGCCCAATTTTCCATTGGAATTTTTTCATTGATTTGAATAACTGCTTTATATATTAAGAATATACATCCTCTTTGCTGCATGTAGTTTTCTCTCATTTGTTTCTTGTTTACTTATTTTTATACATATATGAGCAAAGCAGTTGATTCATGTTTTTTAATTTTTAAAAATACTCTGAAAATGAAAAAGTCCTTATCCATTTTGTGGCCAGATTATCAATTTTATTTTCTTCTGTTTCTTCTAGAATTGCACTTTTCACTTTTGTCTTCAATTAAGTTACTATTTTGTTATCAGCATTTAAAAAAATCCATTTTATTCTGGAGGAATTAAAATTCTATTAACGGATTTCCTCCAAATTCAATATATGGAGTACAAATTGAGTCACATTACCTCTTGGAGCTTCAGTTTTCTCATCTATAAAGTTAGGAGATGAGCGATCTAAGATTTCTTCTAGCTCTGAAATTCTTTTCTTAACTTGAAGAAATTAAAGTTAAGAAAAATTCAACAGCATCCATACTTTTGAGTGTTGAACATATTTTGGGAAATTGTTGCCATTTTATAGCAGATAACAATTGATTACCCAGGAGGCTTTCGGTAGACATTTTTTACTCTGATGGAACATGTCTATCAATGCCAAGAATCATTCTGTTCTTTCATGTTCTAAAAATACTCCTGTGGGTAGAACTTCTAAAAATTTACTCTTTGTGAAATAGTGTTGATATGGGACAGATGGCTGATATAGCATATCCAGTTAGAAGTACCTCTGCTATCAGGGTATTCTAGTTATATTTCATGTCAAGTCATTAAATACTTGGAATTGTTTTCTTGAGTTCAGAATGTCCTGAAGAGGATTGAGAAATGCGATTCCCAAATAATGACAAACCCAAAAAATGTTAGATCTTACTGCCTTGAACTCCTAGAAATAACAAGGAAGTGGACAAGCTGTTTATACTGGCTAATAAGTTCATTAATTTACCACTATCCACAGCCTAGCTCTAAAACACTCCTTTTTTTAAAAAAAAGATGCAGATTTAGAGCTCCCCTATAAAGAATTTACTTTTTGAGGGCAATCCCATTTTTATATGGACTTTTACCCCCAGTGTCTAGTGCTAAGCTTTCAATCAGTGTTTGAATCCAACAGAGAAGGCAGTTGTAGGTGGTTTGAAATGTTTCCCAAACCGAATCTGTACAAACCCAAAGTTGTACCTGCTCCAGGCTTCCAGTACTATGGAGATTTTCAGCTTCAAATGAAAGATTTGTACTATCAGGAATTACCTGAAAATAACAGGCAGAAAAGACAGGGAGATTCATCATCAACAGTCAGTTTGTAAGTGTAGACAAGCCTTTGGGAGAACTCATACTTGGTAAAGAGTAGACAAAAGCTTTGAGTCTTCAATGAGTCACAGTTTATGGAACAAGGATTTTACCTAGGCAGGTTTGTCTATGATGATCTCTATCCTCTTTGGCACCTAAGTACAAGTTAATATTCAGAAAAATAGAAAATATTTTCATCTGTATTATATCACAGAAGTGCTTCCATTTCTTTTCAGTCCATCTTTTCTTCAAACACACCCATCCTCTACCCCAGAAAAAGGAGAAAGACCAATACTATGCAACCGCATTTATTTTTGTCTTATTTTAACCAAGTCTCTCTTTTTTTACCTTCTAATTTTGTTTGCCTCTCACATAGCTTTAGCAATATTTCATTGCATTTTAAATTCTCTTTTTAATAACAACTTTCTATGGTTTTGCAATGAACCAAGAGTGACACACTCTTACCTTTCTCCCAGTCTGCTTTCAAACTGGGGAATGAGGTTTTTGAGATGTTTACTGTAGAGACCAAAGGTGTGCCTCTCTAAAAACACCAAGGAATGTACAAAATGTGAAAAAAACGAGAGTAATTTTTAAGTTGCTTGTATTTCCTTTCCCCTGTGCCATATGATCCAGCAGTTGCTATGCTAATGAGGAATTTTTCATTCCCTAACTTGCATAAGTACCCATGCTGCCTCTTTTATTACTGCTTTGCCTTCTCTAAAGTTAAAAATGCATGCATGTGTGTGCACATACACAGGCACACACATGTAAATACACATTTACATAAGCACAAAAGAGATTTGGAAAGAGTTACAGAGTTCCCTTACTTGAAGCCTTCCCATTTTCCAAGCATATTACTTTATACTCTCTTTACTTTTTATTAAAACTTGTTTTCTGGTCTTTTTGAGGTATAATTGACAAATAAAACCATATATAAAGTGTACAATGGGATGTTTTGATATATGCATACATTGTAAAGTGATTATCACAATCAAGCTAATTAACATATCCATACCTTCCAGTTATATACATGTGTATGTCTGTGTGTGGTGAGAATACTTTAGATCCACTCTTAGCAAATTTCTAGTCACTACTCTTTAAATTTGAAGAATACTTCTGAGTCTGTTCAGAGTTAAGAGCTAGCTTTTTCAAGTAATTTCAGTTGATAATTGGGTTTTCACTTAATCGGGAAGTGTTTTCCAACAACTGAATTTCCTACAGGAGGAATTTGGAGGGAGAAGCCCAAGCTATAGGAAATAGCATTTTAAATTCTATTTTAAGGGCTAGCTTATCAAGTACTGTGCTAAAAATCCAGTGTCCTCTTGTTACTCAGATTTTAAAGGTTTCTAGAAAACTGCTGTGAATTACTCAAACCCCAAGTGACAAGGATACCTGCACCTAAAATGTGGAAACTTTCTCTGAGTCATATTTTAGCATAGGGTTTCATCCCATGTCTCGGCTGCTTGGGGAGAGTGTCAAGATCTTTTCCCTTTAGAATAACTTTGCAAGTATGTAACACACACATGCAGAGACATACACACATGACTGAAATGATTTGAGAACACTTGGAAACTAGAAGTGTATAAATGTTCTATGTAACATTTATATTTGTCATGTTTGTTAAATCTAGGAAACAAGATTTCAGGTTGTTGTTTTTTTTTTTTTAATATTTTTATTTATTTCTAGGAGAGAGAGAGAGACAGCGTGAGCAGGGGAGGGTCAGAGAGAGAGGGAGACACAGACTCTGAAATAGGCTCCAGGCTCTGAGCTGGCAGTCAGCATAGAGCCCGACGCGGGGCTCGAACCACAAACCGCGAGATCATGACCTAAGCGAAAGTCGGACGCTCAACCGACTAAGCCACCCAGGCGCCCCTGTTTTTTTTTTTTTTTCTAATCTGAGGTAACATACATATTGTATTTTGAGGACTATCAAGATATACCAGTAATGAGAGATAGAAATAAGAGCCATTCTCAGCATTAGATCATCTCTGTTTTTTGCACATGTCAGTCTGCATGGATGCCATGGATTGACAGAACTCACATTTTCAAAATACTGAGTTTTTCTCCAGTGACTCCAGTCATTGAATTTTTTCCCCTTTCTTCTTCTGCATGTTAGTAAATGCTTACAGATCTAATTTAGGATTTGAAGCATCCTCCTATCTTCTGAATTACCTTCAAGTAGGCTTCTATCAGATCAGATATGCACAGGGCAATGCCCTCAATTGCCCTTTGACCTAGACGTCTTAATTCCAGAGAAGCTAAGAGGTGAGTCTTGGTGATTCCCAGCTGACCCTTTGTACATTTCCTTGGGTCCACTAACCAGGGTGAGTGTATGTAACTCATGAGTCTCAGCAGAATGAAACGACTGTCATATCTGGGACAGAAAATCGACAGAAGCAGGGGGGTTCAGTGGCCTGACCCCAGTGACAATGGCTAACATCACCCTTTGTTTATTGCTGCTGCTGTTTTATCATGTTTACACTTTAGACTTGCTCCTGTTAAAGATGCTGACTACTTCCTTACAGATAATCAGGAACACTTCCCAAAGATGAGGAGCTCATGCATAGTGCTTTATGAGCATTAACTAACTCTTAAATTTTATTCAAAAAATGAAAATATCAGAGACCACTGAAATTCATTGTCTCCCTTCTCTTAGATTTTAGCTTCTAGAAGTGTATGGCTTCTAGGTGAGGGAGACTTAGGCTTAAGGGGTGAGTTGGGTGCCAGAGAGGAACTACCCTGTACTTCCATGAAAATGAATCTTCTCAATCCCTATCCCAGTTCTCTAGCAGAGGGTATCCAGCCTTCTTCTTCAGTCAGCTCTGTGATTAACTTGCCATGATGTCCTCTGGCTCTCTGTGGTGCATGCAGTACCAGACGGAGTAGTTTTCAATGTACCTGAAAAAGTTTGATGACATTATTTGTGTTTCTTTAAATATGGATGATATTTAAACACATATATGTAAGAATAAAATTGTAGCAAGGCCCTGATACAAATTCAGTTTGTAACATTTTGTCCTTCATATGCTTGGATGGCATACACCTAGGGTATAGTTTGTATGTTTTTCTGCATCCATTTATTGAGCACTTTCTCTATGTCCAGCACTCATAATTAGGTCAATAGGTAGGTATTATCTCATTTCACAGGCAGGAAAGCTGTTGCTGAGAGAGATCGAACAGCCCTGTTAAGACCACCCAGCAAATCTAGGATTTGAACCTAGGCAGATCTGTCTTCACTTTGGTGATTATCAGTTTAATTGAATTCAGCTCACAGGTTCCTTGAAGAGCTGCCATTGTCTGAGTTTGATTTTTGTGCTAAGAGTTAGTTATTACCAATGAAATACAAATGGGCCATACCTATGGCAGGCGGCCTGGTAGAAAAGAGCTTCATAAGGTGTGTTGATTGTTCACCAAATTATTTTATCTGGGAATTGGTGATTTAAAAGGTAGTTTGGTGGTACTATGCTAGTATGTACTATGTATGTAGTTTGGTATGTACAAAGGTAGTTTGGTATGTACTATGGTACATACACTTTTTTAGTGCCTAAAAACCTTATGAGAAATATAAATCCTCATATTTCAAATGACGCTTTAGGATTTAGGGAGTGTTTCCCCCCCCCCCCCCCCGGAACACAGCTATTAAATGGTTGTGGGATTTTACTTCAGATAAGGCAAAGCCTGTAACTTCTGTCCACTCAGGATAGTTTGTGGCTGCCTCTGCAGCTATAAACCCAGACTCTCTGTGAGGACAGGGCCATCCCTAGATGAGAAGTGGCTCAAAAGGTCTCGGAGTCAGAATCAAGCTTTGTTTCTCAATATGAGTGAGCTGTATCTATTACTCAGACTCTTTGCCTACATCTGACCTTGGGGCTTCAGTTCCTGGCTCCAGACAGTCTAGATCTCGTCCTTTTGTTCCATAGGCCTGTAACTTGAATTTCTCCATTCTTCCCTAGCCTGGTATCTGGCCTGTGTGGCTGAGCCACTGCCTCCTTGCCTATATCTCTCCGTCCTTAATCTTGGGCCATTCCGATGGACAGCATCTACCTACTCATCGGTAATTCACCAGGCTCATCATTCATTTAACAGGCACTGTTGTTCTGGATGGTGACAACAGCACAGAGAACGAAACCAAGCCCCTGTTCTCATGACGCCAGTATCAGAGTAGAACTTGTCTTGCCATTTCTCCTCTCTTTTCTCCCCTTCATCCTCACCCCCAAATCTGGTCTTCAGTCAATTGCTGGGAAATGCTTATCAAAATTTAAGCTTTTACTGATAGTGTGGAGCCTGCTTGAGATTCTGTCTCTTCCTCTCTCTGACCTTCCCTACTCATGTTGTCTCTCCCTCTCTCTCTCTCTCTCTCAAAATAAATAAACTTTAAAAAAAATTAAGGTTTATGATAAAAATGACATCTTTATGGTTTAACAGCTCTCAAGGGCCACATAGAGAATGTTGGGTATGAAGCAAGTTGTGGGATCTGAATTGCAGTAAACTAATGTAGGAGGACTATTAAGACACTAAAGCATGCAGAGATTAGATTAAGTCAGATAGGGAAATAATAACATATGCTACTCTAAAGCTCTTAGATTTTTGAGTTGCTTTGCTGACAACAAGATGATGGACTCCATGACGTATGTGGGAGCATCTAAGTTAATGGTAAGTTGACCCAAGCTTCTCTGAAAAGTCAGACGTGCTATATCATCTACATTTGCATCCTCTCCTCCATTTGCACCTCTGCTCTGTGCTGGGGGGGCAGTGAGTCCTGACTCCTGTGGACTGTATCACTCGAGCTCTCTTGCCTGCCACCTCCAAATGGGACGTGGCCATTGGGGTCTGCCACAGGAGATGAGAGCATAGAAGGGAAGGAAGGTCAGGCTGGTGGTTGTTCCCACCTCTGTCCTGCTTCCTCCCACGTTGTGGCCATGACCACTCCCCTCCGTGACTACAGCTCCTCCCTGGGAGTGTCTCATTGACGTCTCCAGCCCCCAGAGGGATCTAGCACTCACTGTTACCTTCTCTTGCTTGAAAGCCAAGGGTGGTTAAGATCTCCCTCTTTGCTGGTTATGTCACCATTTTCTGGTTAATTTCCTCCAAGCTACCTGCACTTCTGTAAGTAATCCCTTCATTAAACACTTGCAGAAAACTCTAGCTGAGTGTGCCTCTCCTTTTTGGCCAGAGTAATCAATCAAGCTAATACAGCATATTGCAATATACTTGGGATGAAAAGATAATGACTTTATATTTCAGTCTGTTCCTATTTCTTCTTCTCAGTTGTTCATTATGTTGACTTGCCAAAGTTGGCCTCAGGATAAAATTCTGAGGCTTGCCCTGATATCAGGATCCTTAAACAACTTGTTTTACATAATAATAATTACCAGAGGCAATGAAATTTAATAAATACAGTTCTTCTCTAGCTGCCAGAGCTTTCCATCCAGACGTGTTCACTGGGTTCCTGTGGGAGTTTGGTCATATTCACTAACAACTTTGTGTTTGCTTTTATACCTATGGAAGTCAGACTGTACCTGGATTTTGTGAGTGTGGGGATGATGAATCCTATTAATTCTGTTGAGGTTTTAGGTTGAGTTTTAATATTAGTATGTGTAGGATTGAGAGAAAAAAAAGGAACCAATTATCATTATTTACTCTCTTTGTGCCAAAGTAGCCCGTGCAAAGATGTAATTGTCAGGTCAGCACTTGGTGGTCCAGTAAGTCTAAACCACCGCTCTCCCTGACACACATCTGCTTACTTAATCTTTTTCTTAGTGTATTCTCTTCATCAGACTTTTACTGTTTTTCCATGAGAAAAAAGAATCATGAGATACATTGTCAGCAAGTTCTGTGAAGGTTGTTTTCAGACAAAATTGTTTCTGGCTGGGGAGATTTATTTTTCAGATAAGTATTTTAATTCTGCCGTACCCACATTTATGGTACAAGAATATATGTGGGCATTGGTGGTTTGGTTTTCAAAGCTGTGGGTGAATTTCCATAGAACAAGATGAGAAGAGATACTTAACTGCTAAATCATGTGTGTCTTTCCAGTTTAGGAGAGCTAATACTTTGGGCTTTTGTGAGAAAACTGAAGTCAAAACAGCTGAATTTTGAGGAATCTTAATATTGGATAAGATACCAAGGTCGTCTTGTCTGGACTCCACTCTCACTGAAGAACCATCTTCCCTTCTTGCATAATATTGTTGACAAGCTCTGCTCCAGCTTAAGGGAAAGCTCGGTCCATATCTGTTGTCAGTACTTCCTTAAATTGAAATACAATCAGCATCTTTTATCTGGCCACCCATTAATGGAAGGTCACCTTTCCAGAACATCATGAGTAATCCTATGGCTTGCTCTCCCACAGGAAGTGTAGCTCAGAGAATGGAAATTACCTACCAGGGTTTCATTCTCCTAAGCTTTTCTTTCTTAGACATTCCAGCGACGTGAACTATACCTCACAGGGCATGTTTGTCAGAACTCTTTGTAGCTCCTTGGCATAGGGCCCTGTATACCCCAGTCAGCAAACTCCTATGCCCACAGGCTTATCACAGCCCAGTTTGGGGTTAGTTTGGGGGTGGGTTGATTGATTTTTGAGGTAAAATTCACATTTTAAAGAGTACAATTCAGTATCTGCCCAGTGCTTGAGCCTATCAGGCCTAGGTAGCTAACGCACTGGAAGTCCCACCAGCCTTAACCTTCATGTCTCTGTGTACCCAAGTTGGGTGGGCACAGGTACCCGCAGTCTCACAGACTCCTCTCATCCCTGCCATGTTTAACTCTGTTCCTGCCAGCACTTCATTTTTCCTTTGCTGGTTCTTGAGTTCTGTGTTGGCCTGAGCTGATTTAGCTGTGGTCCTGATACAATGCTCAGCCCTTCCCAACCCTCTTGTCTTGTCACTCTGTCCCTTGATGACTTTTCCAAATCACACAGACCATCTAGACCTGAAAACTGGCTACCCTCATAGGTTTGAGCCTCACTAAGACTTAGACACACCTGTTGTGTGATCCACCAGGCAGTCTGGCCTGCTTTGGCTACCAGCATGAGGGTAAACCAAGCCGCCTCCTAAAGTTATAGTCTGTAAAGTGTATTATTGACCATCTTGAGGGGACATCTGTGGTTCCAGTTCATGGCCAAGTCCTGGAGCTACCTCAGAGTGATTTTCATATCAACCACTTTAAAGCCAAGATGCTGAACTAGAGCGGGTCATTTTGATCTGATGTCTAACCCCTTGCCTATATTTATCCTTGTCCAATTTGATGAGCATGGCAGCTATTCTATTCACTTTACCCAATCTGAGTGTCTCATCTAAGTTGATGGTCAAGATGCAGAACTGCACAAGCTAGGATCATTCACCACCAGAGGAATCTGGTGGCCCTTCCTTAGGAAGAACGCCTCTCAGCAATGTCCCCTATGTCAGCACCGTCAGACTTCACCACCTGAAATGTATTCTTTTAGACTGAAGGTGCTCTTCTCTAAACCTCCACTCTAAAATGCATATTTATCTATTCATCCTTTTGTTTTTTTATTCATTCAGTGTTCTTTTTGTTCATTTATTCATTCTGTGTTTTTTGAGTATCTGTGAAGCATTAAGACTTGCCTATTCATTAGGAATTCAAAGTTAAAGATGATTTGGTACCTACCTGCTCACAAGTGAGCTTTGGTAGACAAAAAAGAGTATCAATATGTGCTGCTCAAAATGCCAAGTCAGAAGGGGTTCCAGGGTACCGTGGGGTCACAGAGGAGTGCCAGCCAAATCAGACTGGAGGAAAAGGGGATACAGTGCATTCCTGGAGGCGGCAATTCTTTTTTTTTTTTTTTTTTTTTTTTTTTTACAAATAGTTTATTGTCAACTTGGTTTCCATATAACACCCAGTGCTCATCCCCACAGGTGGCCTCCTCCATGCCCATCTCACTCCTCCCCCCCACCCACCCATCAGTCCTCAGTTTGTTCTCAGCATTCAAGAGTCTCTCGTGGTTTGGGAGGCAGCAATTCTTGAAGTGAACTTAGGGGGATGAATAAAGGTTAGACCAAGAAGGTCGTGTGAAAAACGAGTCCTAACAAGCTGTTGGCTCTGCATGCTTAGTCCACACAGGCTGCTGTGACAGGACACCATACACCGAGTGGCTTAGAAACAGCGGAGATTTTTTTGTCACACTCCTGGAAGCTAGAAGTTCAAGATCAAGGCTTTGGCAGATTCAGTGTCTGATGAGAGGTTGCTTTCTGGTTCATAGCCATCATTTCACCGTGTCCTCATATGGTGGGAGAGGTGAAGGAAGTTTCTGGTGGCTCTTTTAGAAGGGCATCAGTTACATTCATGAAGGCTCTATCCTCATGACCTAATCACCTCCCAAAGGTCCCACCTCTAGATACCCTCACACTGGGGATTAGGTTTCAACATAGGAATTTTGGGACAGGGCACATTCAGTCCATAGCAAACGTCTTCCTATAAATAAGTTAAGATCCTTGGGTACTATTTTCATAATCTTGAGGGGCAACAGCATTACAACCTGTGCTACTTGTAGGACCTCTTGAATGGCATCAACAGGTGATTCTTAGCATTCTCCATTTGAAATGTTATCTGATGCTGCCGGCTTCAGACAAGTTTGATGATGGAGCACTGGGCCATGAGAGGTTGCTAAAGTTCCCAATTGGGGCTGAGTAGAAGGAGGAGATTAGAGAGTACAAAATATACATCTTGCCAGTTCATCATTTGGCCCACAATTTGATCTGTTCATGCCCACCCGCTTTTTATGTGCCCTTTTTATGTGTCACTACAAGGACAATACCATTTAGTGAGTGCCTTCCTAGTGCTGTGTTAGTTACATGGTCTCTTTTATGTTAGTTACATGGGAGCTTAGTTTAGTAAATAGAATAAATATAACATTCAAGTTTGATATGCAGTTAGCTCCTGTGATGAGCATTGTGAAATAGGAATGTGACTAAGTGGGGGGTGAGGGAAACCTCACAGTAAGAATAACCTTTGAGCCTTGTGACATAGAATTCTGCCTTTTAAGATGTTTTTTAAATTATTTTTAGGGAGGAGGAGGAGAAGAGAGAAAGGGGTACAGAGGATCTGAAGCAGGCTCTGTACTGACAGGCTGACAGCAGCAAGCCCGGTGGGAGACTCAAACTCAGAAACCTTGAGATCATGACCTGAATGGGAATTCTGCCTTTTAAAGGCAATTCACTCAGTCTCTTGCTTGTTCATTAATTTGTATATTTGGTAAACCTTTGTCAAGTAATTATCACGTGCCCTGAGCTGTGTGTTAGAGAAATAGAATCACAGTCCCAACCCTCAAGATGTCATCATTTAGTGGAGAACACAGGACAGATGATTAGAGGTCAGTGTGTTGGGCGCCATGACAGGATCATTGGGCATCTCAATCTGGATGGAGGGTGTTAGTGGCAGGGCTTGCAAAGAAGTCTTATTAGGTGAGGTGAGAAGTAGAAGTTCCATCCTATGGAATGGTTTGCACTCTATGGGGTTCATAGACATGAAGGAGACTGAGGACTGTGGACTCAGCCTAAAAAAATGTGCCTACACATAAAAGTTTCACATGCTTTCAGCGGGTTCTTGGAGACCCTAAAGCCCATCCATGGGCCCCAATTAAGCACTCTTGTACAAGGTTATGCTCATAGAGCAGCAGGGACATGACACCATGGATAATACCAGTGGCTGCTTGATGTAAATATTTGGGAGAAGACCATTTTCCATTATCCATGATAATGGAAAAATCAAGCGAGTAGTTGTGACAATTGCAGCAGGCCTGAGAAATCCCTTAGTAATCACTTTTTCTTGCTAGTGCTGGTGATAAGTGCAAATATAAGTACAGTCAGAAACTTGCTTCAGAAGAGTAGAAGTTAAGACCTGCTAAATTGTGAGCATCAATTCTTCACCTTGCTTATTTTTTAAAATTCAGTATTTTTATTCTTTACTAGGCATTTTCATCTTAATAATAAATGTCTTTCAGAGGAATAAATGAAAGAAAAGGTTTGATTTAGGAGTGCAAAAGCTGATCATGATCAAGGAAGGTAATCTAAAGTAAGTGAAAGGTACTGGCTCTATAATTCATTGAGAATTCATAGGCAAGATAGCTGTGTAGCCAGAAAAAGGAAATAAATCAGAGCTATTTGTCCAAAGAATGGAACAAAGATGAGGAGCAGGGGAAACTTAGAAAGCCCTCCTCTGTTTTCATGATCCTGATGGGCTCCATTCAGTGGTCCTATAATTTGGTGACCAATCAGCCTTCCCTGTAATCATTTATCCACCCTGAACACACACACCCCGTTTTGCCACCTCCCTATTCTTCCCAAACTGCATCCCATAGGCAAAGCTGTGAAGAATCCATCTGGCCTGGTTTTTGGAGTTTGTTTTTCCCACCATTCCTTCAGAAGAATAGGGAAAGAATGGTTTTCTGCTGATCTGGAGGCTCAAGCGTGTTTTGGGAAGAGGTGGAAATTTTCACTGACCATTTACAAACTAGGGCTGAGCACCACAGCAAAGGCATGAAGGAGCATAATGCCTTCTGGGCGTCTACCCTGTGCCCCTCTTCACCTTCCATATCATTGTTGCACCTGCAGAAGCCCCTTCTCTCCTGAGACCTGTGCCACTTGCTCAGGTCCTCTTTCCTTCATTCCAGATGCTCTCCCACTTTCCTCCATAGCTTTCTGGTCTGTCTCCTACCTTACCATCTCATGAGCCCTGTGTCCTGAAATCGCTTCTCACTTTCAGGAACATTCCTGTGTATGACTCTCTCATCACCCTGACAAGGAAATGTTTTTGTTTTTTTATCCCTGACTCCAATAACCGCCACCTCCACACCACTCCATATCAGTGGCAAGGCAGCATCTTCTAACTCTTGTCTGTGTTCTCTAGCCAGAGACCACCTGGGACACACCTGTAGGTAGACAAGCTGGGTTTGTTGCTTGTTGCCGAGGTGGAGACCTCACACCAGGGGGAGCCGTGAGGTAGCTCACTATGAGAAGGCGTTAGGAGAAAGGACTCCGTGGATTTGTGTCCAGTGATTTGGGAGGGGGTTTAAAGAAGCAGGGCTTCTCTGTCAGAAAATGGGGCAACTCTCTAACTGGATATCTTAAGTCTTACCTAAGGGAAGGCAGACTAGAGCAAAACTAAAGTGGTAATTGGAAAAGAAACAGCAGTAGCTTAGTATCTGGGCTTTTTGGGTACTTTCTGGCTTGGCCAATGTTCACGCTTTGTCTGTGCTCAGATAGGAGTATCATGTGGCTCTGTGTTTGTCTTGTTCTATCACAGTCACAGAGTGCCCTTGTCTGATGTTAATTTTCTGCAGTCTCTGATGCTCACAGGAGAACCCCAAGTTGAGCTGTGAGTGCCAGGCCAGCTCCTCAATATGGGGGACTGCTTTTCTCTCTCTCTCTTTACCACTCTGAACTGCTCCACTTTACATATTTGCCTCCTTGATCAAAGCTTCCATCTGCTCCCTTGCCCACCACCTGCCTGCCCCCTTAGCTCTCTGGGGACTCATCCTCAGCCCTCCATATTTTTTCAGCGTATCAACTCCTTTCCCTGGCCAGACAGTACTATGTAGTGATGAGCTGCATTCATGGGATGCTGACCACCTCCCTGAATCCCTTCTCTTGTCACTTCCTGTTGTTTCCTTTGCCAGCACGTTCTTCGGGTGTGCCCCCTCATTGGCTGTTCCCCTCTGAGGTTTTTGAACACTTCAACAGGAAGGCACCTAGCCATAAACATGTGCTTCTGGCCTTACTGGCCCACAAAGCTGCCTGACAGCCCTCTTTTTCATAACTTATTTATCCCCTGTTATATGCCTGGAAGCCATGTTTCCACCAAGTTTGGCCTGAACCCCTTCCTTCCAGAAGATAGTCTCAATTCCCACTCTGCTAAGAAGAGAGATGCCATCTCATATGCTCTACTTAGGCTTTAGTTTTTTCTGAGTCTCCATCCATCCTTCTTTCCTTGAACCTCTCTGAAGGGAAGAGATACCCATCCTCTAATAACCTAAGTCTCCACTGTGTTCCTGATCTTGTCCCCTCTTTCCTGTATCCCCCTCACCCCGCTTCCTTCCCTAGCCACACAGCCTCTGCAATCTGACTCCCTCCCTTCATAATTCACTTCCCAGGAAGTGGTCTTTCTTGTGTGGGCATTTTCTCCATGTTCACGGACTTCTCTTCTCACCTCTGGACCAAACTGATCATGTCATCTCTTTTTCTTAGACATATTTTTGTAAACCTCACAGCATCAGACCAGCTTTTTCCTTGAATCTCTTGAGACTGTGCCCTCTAGCTTCTCCTGGTTCTTCTTGGTTTTACTTCTTCACAATCTCTGTAACTAGCTTTCCTCAATACTCAGACCCTCTACCTCTTCCCTTACCTTCTGCGTTTTTTTCTTCCCTATCTTTATAGTTCCCTTTCTCTCCTGTTCCCCCTTCACAATCTCATCCACTCACAAAACTTGAATAATCCACAAAGGTATCTCTGCCCTTGACCTCTACCGGAAGCCTGGTTCATTATTTCTAACTGCCTGCTAAGTATCTATAGCATGATGTATTGTCAGCACTGAAACATCACTTATCTGAAACTAGAGTCACCCCAGAACCCACTTCTCAGTGCATTTTTGTCCGTTTCATGGCATTCCCATTTTCTGGCACCCACAGTCATCTTTGATGATCACACCCCATGGATTCTGTCTTCGTGGGCTCTTGCATCTGGCCTCATCTTAGAGTGCTTGCTAAGTTACAGTTATGTTGTTAGGGAGCCTGTTAGCTGTTAGTTAAGGGCAAGGGACTGGCTTACTCATCTCAGCGAGCCACTCGGTATCCAGCCCACTGCCCTGCCCATAGGAGACCCTCTATTTGTTGAATGACTGACTATAAGCATTTTAACGCTTTGGTTACACTCAACCAACTACTTGTCATTGAACAATTTTCCATCATTAAGCCCTTCACATACTTTTATTCTTGACCAAGCAAGCACCAGAAGAAAGTTTCATACTCAGGACCTCAATCATGGTACTTTTGCTCTTCTTCAGGAAGAACAATTAGGTGAGAGTGCATGGGTCAGGAAGCATTAATAGTCTCTTCTTTTTTGAAAGCCAGATAGACTACATCGAATTATTATGTTCTCATGGCAATTTTAGATAACTTATATTTCCCTGTATACATCGATTTCTCTGCTTTTTCCTTTATTTTTTAACAGGTTTTCAAAATGGAAGCTATCACTATGACATAAGATGCTATTGATAGTACATCAATATGATTCAGCTCTTTCCCTGCCCAGCAGAGCGTGGCTGCTCTGTGCACAGCCCTGTAATACATATTAGTTACAGAGACATTAGAGAAGCCCTTCCCATCCATATGTATGTGCGTGGCCCATGGAAGTTAATAATGCCATATATCACGTGCATGTAGAATGTAAAATGTACTTCAGAATGACAGCAGGCTCATAGAAAACGAATATTGGCTTATGATAAGAGGCAAACCAGGGAAAGATTTTTGTCCTTTCAAATCTACTAAGTGAATTATTTGTTTCTGTGTCTCAGTATCTCAGATCCATATTATGCATTTTTTTTTTTTTTTTTTTTGGTCAATATATGCCCCTCTCTCCAGCCACCGTATTTCACTTCAACTACATGGATAACAAAAGAACCCCTTTGGAGAAATGAAAGATAGCAATTACACATTGGTATTCATGTTACAGGAGTCACACTGCCATATTCATGTTACAGGAGTCACACTGCCATCCTCAGGGAGTTTAACAATGAATATCCAACATTAATTGCCACAGTAACTGAGCATCTGACTTTGCTGAAATGTAATACACCAGTTTTACATAGTAAAATTATTTGCCACTAAAAGATATTTTTAATTATCATAAAATGTTTAGAGTGACCAGTATTTTTTTTATTATTGTCTCTATATTTTCTGGGGAATCAGGACATCAACAGTTGAAATCATAATTTTGTCAATGATTTGGTTGACAGTTAAGGCAAGATAAGTGCCTTCGTATTCTTATGAAATATGAATAAAATACATCAACATCCCTGTTAAATCTATGGCACTGATTAATAAGGTACAGTGAACATAGTACATTTTACCCATTGGGGGTACAAAAAAATTTTTTTTATTGTTTGCACCTAGGTTGGATTTTCTGCCGGTGGCAGAAACATGGTTAGGAACTCCAGGGCACGTGTCCCTTTTGAAAGAGGTGACATCATTTTTAAGGGGAAGCCTACTTACTATCAACTTTCCTTGCTTGAATCTTTTGCTCAAATCCTCAGAAATACGGAAGCTGGTTTTTCTGACATGCATTTTACAGTTCTTTTTTCCTGGGCTACCTTCCCCTTGCTGGGTGTCACACACTGGGAGAATGTCCCACTATGTACTCTGCAAGTGTTCATCACTCAGGGTCGGGCTCTACACTGCTGGGTCAGCAGTGAGCCGGACTCCAGCAGAGCCATGTCAGCGGGCGTGCAGGCTCTGGGCTGTGGAAGCTGTGTGTGCAGAAATGAATGATTGTTCAGCCTTCTCTCCTTTTTAAAAGGGACTGAGGTGAAGAAAGTCAGTGCACTCACCCGTGACATGTGAATTTCAGCCTAGATGAGATTCTAACTAGAGATCCATTTTTGCTTGTATTCCAGCAAAACCAGTACATGATAAATTTTAAGGCCATCTTATGTCTGGGGGGGTGGAAATGATGGAAATGATAAAAGGGGTAGTTTTTTGCCCACCTTTAAAGTAAGGCTGTGACATAAGTGAATATAATGTGTGTTCACCATAACTACTAAATATGGCTTGCTCATTGTTTTGGTGTTTAAATGATTTATGACTTGCCAATTTTAATATAGCAAACGTTTAATAAGCATTGACATGATAAAAAGAGAATACACATGCAATTAATATGTTGTGTTTTTTTGAAACTT
Organism: Hyaena hyaena; assembly: GCF_003009895.1. Lineage (NCBI taxonomy): Eukaryota > Metazoa > Chordata > Mammalia > Carnivora > Hyaenidae > Hyaena > Hyaena hyaena. The sequence goes on from NW_024080781.1 coordinate 455,899, forward strand.
TGAACTTTGGATTCCTTAATTCAAATCACTCAGGTAGTTTTAAAAGTGAACCCTATGAATCATGGCCCCACTGTATTTACTTTTTTGCTTTTCCTTTACAGTATTTATATCTCCCAAATGCTTTGTGTCCATAGAACTTGACCCTGGACACTCCACCTAACATGAGCGGGAGATCCCCGACCAGACTTCTCTTTTCTACAGAATCTTGAAAGAAATCATGGTGGAAAGCAAGTTGAGAAAACAGCCTCAGTTTAGCTTTGTTTTGTTTATCTGGGGTGGGGCTGGGGGATTGTTTTGTTTTGTTTGTGTTTTTTGTTTTTGTTTTTTGCCTGTGTAATTTTCTCTCCCTTTTTCCTCCCATCCATCGCTCATCCCCAATTGAAGCAGGATGAGGAAGTGGCGACCGTCCAGGTGAAGGAGCAGGAGAGGAACGTCCTGGTGCTGAAGAAGGTGCAGTGCTGTGGCCCAGCCCCCCCAGCCGGCTGCAGCTCGGAGAGTGATTGGAGGTGAGTTCGCACCGCAGCACGCGCTCGTTTCCTTGGCCCTGCCTGCCTCCCCTTCTCTCGCTCCATCTCACTCGCTCCCGCTGCCTCCCGTCCCTCCCTCCCTCTTTTCTCTCCGCCTCTCGCGTTCTAGCTGACTGCAGAGCTCTTGGCAGCCAGATGGACTCAGTTCCCAGCGAAAGGACAGAGATGGCAAGATCTTTTAGCTCTTAGGGGATGCCTTTGTTAGTAGTGGTTCACAATGGGCAGCTCCCGGCTGAGGGTCTTTGACCCTCATCTAGAGAGGAAGGAATCCGCGGCGCTCTCAGACCGAGAGCTGCCCTTGCCTACCTTCGATGTGCCTTATTTCAAATACATTGACGAGGAGGATGAGGACGATGAATGGAGCAGCCGCTCGCAGTCTTCCACCGAGGATGACTCTGTGGACTCTCTGCTCTCTGACAGATACGTGGTCGTGTCCGGGACCCCCGAGAAGATTTTGGAGCACCTTTTGAATGACTTGCACCTGGAAGAAGTCCAGGACAAAGAAACAGGTAAGGCAGAGGGGGGGTGAACTCCAGCTTCCAGACTCACAGCTGCAGCTGCCCTTGTCAATATCCTTAGGGGCAAGGCTAACACTGTAGCTGAAATCAGCATGGGCAGAAATAGCATATGCTTTGTGCGCCTCCCCCCTTGGCCTCGTGCTATTTTGTTGAATCCAGTAAATGGACACATGTAGATCCAAGCAGCTGCCTGGGAAGTCGCTGTACAAAGAAAATGGTAAGAAGGCAGATGTTCTTGTGTCTTCGGTAATTTTTACTGAATCTCACCTAAAGGCGTTTGGCAAGAGGCCAGCATCTTAATAGCCAGTGTTCATTGGGAAGAAATACGGGGGACAGGCATTCACCTGGCCTGTGGGAAGCGCTGAGCTGAGGGGGAGTAACTGCCCTGCAGAGATGTCAACAATTAATGCAACTACTCAGCAACTATAAGCTTTGCAGCAACTTCTGCCTTTTTCCAGGTGATTTACAAACTGCTCAGAGCAAGCCCTGCTGTGCAGAATACCATACTCATAGCTTGACAGACCAGAAACTATAATTCACTGAAGTGTTATTGATCAGAGTTTTTGTCCTTTCTGTTTAATCGGGGAGGAAAATACCCATTTAACTTTGTCACCTTGCATTTTGGGAAACACTATCATTGCATTTACAAAATACCTTAACTATGCTTCCTTTATCACTAAAGGGCAAGTACCTACTTCTCTTAACCAAAATTTTCTTAACAAACTTTTAATTTGCTCCAGCATGGAATAATTATTCCAGTGAATAGGCCTCTGGCTGTAACTTGATCTCTTGACTAAAATATACCTTTTGCTGTCATCAGAGTACCTGGGATACCCACATATTGCAGTATATTGACTGCATCAACAAAAAGTGTTTATAGGTTGAATTCCTGCAGAATAACACCTTAGATTTTTCCCTTGTAGGAAAGATTGTGAAACCACAATGTAGGTGGGAGCAAGTTTCCTTGGGTCCCAGTAGTTTGTGTGTGTGTGTGTGTGTTTTTTTTTTTTTTTTTGTCTGAACCTAACATGATGTCTGGCTCTTAACTGCATTATGAAGGGCATTACAAGAAACAAAGTTGTGTGAAAAGTGTAAGTGGGTTAAAAACAAGAAAAGGAAAATGACCCAATCTCATTTCCTACAGTAATGTTATACTTTGATGACAAAATTCAGATAGACACTTTATTTTGCATATGTTTGGCGGGGGTTGGGGGAAATCACTAGTTGTCATTTATACACAGGCTAAAAGAAAAACATTCTCATGGCATTTGCTGGGTTGTTTTTGTATGTCTGTTGATTCATATTTTGTGCATTTGAGCACTGTTCCCATGCTCTGCTTCATCAGATATAATCATCATAGAACTGGTCATAATTTTCCATGTACTGGTTACCATACTGGTTTACACAGATGGTTTGGACTAGATAATAGGAAGTAATGTGCAAAAAGGACACCTTTCAATGTGGATAGATGTTTGGGGAGATGGAATGCTTACTTTTTCTTAATAGGACCATAGTTCTCCATAATGTGAGAATTTGTGTCTAGGTCATTTTATAAGTGTAAAACTTATTTTAAAATTTTTTTAATGTTTATTTTTGAGAGAGAGAGACAGACAGAGTACAAACAGGGGAGGGGCAGAGAGAGAGAGAGAGAGAGAGAAACACAGAATCCAGAGCAGGCTCAAGGCTCGAGCTGTCAGCACAGAGCCTAACGTAGGGTTCAAACCCACAGAGCACGAGATCATGACCTGAGCCAAAGATCGCTTAACCACCTTAGCCACTTAGGCTCCCCAGTAAGTGTAAAAATTATTAAAGCCAGTGTTAGGCCTAACTTGATTTCATTTTTCTTTCTTTCTAATTCCCAGTGGGTTTTTTTGTTTGTTTGTTTGTTTGTTTGTTTTTTGAGAAAGACAGCCTAGGTGCCAACTAACAAGTTCCCACTGTTTAACACTGGGAATGAGAAGCCACTCTGATTACTAATGCCAGGAGTTGCCCGCTCGCTGCTAGAACTGGAGTTGTGCATGTTGTCTAGTGACCGTTATACCAACACTGGGATCAAGTATGTCAACGTTAGCCATGTGATCAGCAAAGCAAAGAGGACCAGAGCTCAGTGGCTTGATCTAAGCAAGCCAAGAAGAGGCCTCTCAGGTTCAGCCTTTCCTCGTTTTTACTCATTTCCTCAGAGTTTTCAGAGGATGCCTGAAACTTCAGATATTTGTAGTGACACTTGAAAGAAAGCATGGTAGCAACTTTTCCTCTGATTCAAGGGAACTTTATGAAAGTGAAAAGTCAAACTTGAGAGATTGATGGGTATGTAATAGGGAGGCCTAAGTGAAGTCAGATGTGGTTCTTCAAAACTTCACATACAGCACTTGGAGAAAATACAACAGAAAAGCCATCATGTGGTTTTTTGTTGCTAAAATGAAAAGAAAAATATACACACACATATATATAAGTAAAATAAATTTCATGGGCAAATTGAAGAATGGTGGTTGTTAGTTTGCTCTAGTTTGAATACTAGGTGGATCCCATATTTAAAGTGACTGTGGTCTCTTATTACTGACAGAGGTGAATTCTAGTTATTTTGGCCAGGCTGGCAACCCTCTTTATAAAAGGCCTATGTGTGCAGGAGCCTAATAGCATCTTATAAACATATGGAAGACAGATGGAGGAAAATGAGAAGGGGCTGCAATAAAAGTATACAGCACTGTTTTTATGTTCTTGAGCACCCCTTTTAGAGAGAAGGAGCCATATGGGGCCAGCTGGGGCCATATGGTGGTCGTCCACATGGCCCCGATGGCAACGAGGAGGAAAGGGCACATGGGAAGACAGAAATGCTCCTGGAGACTGGGATGAGCCTGTTCTGGGTTCTTACATTCCTGTACCCACCAGAGGCTGGCGAAAATAATGGTGCAAGAGATGTGAGTAATTTCCCATCTCTTTGCCACAAAAGTCACTTAGTTGTGAAAGGGTAAGGGCAAGGCCCAAAAGAAGAGACCTTCTGCACTCAGAGGAGCAGCTGAAGTGATCACTAATTGATGTTAACGTGCAAGTGGAAAAACGTTGACTTATTTGAATGGAATAGGAAGGCGAGAGAATGCCAGAGCTGTTGACCTAATGTATTCCTGTTGCTACCTGAATCAAGAATAGAATAGAAAACAATTCATACAGTGTTCTATCACCATATGAATGAAGTCAAACTGAGTTTTAAAAGCAAAAATAGTGTCAGAGATGCTTAAAAGCAGCCTACTAATGATTTTCCTAAATGGTTAGATCCACACAAAACGCATAGCATTTGCTTCTTCATAATCCCCTATATGTGTGCCTTTCCTCCCTTTGTAGTACCAGACACAAGGGCTCTTTGCACGATTAGCAGTAGAATGAAGAATGAGTGAATGAATGAATGAATGACTCTTAATTGCTTCAAATGGAAAAACTGGTCACTGCCTCTCTACTTCTGAACATGGAAAGTGACGGAAGCAACTTTCAAAGATTACCTTTTCCATCAAGGTTCAGGCTCTGACTTAGGCTTCTGAAACGGTAGGGAAAAAAAATCAAGCAGCTCTGTCTTTCATCTTCCCAGACAGAGGGTAGACATCCCTGAGCGTTCCCAGCCCAGGACAATTACAAAGCGGGCAAGGAGAAAGAAAAACAAGGAATTGTGAGTAGAGGAGCTGGAGGGATGGAAGAGTGAGTCCCCGCCCCCCACCCGCCCCCAGCCAGCCCTGCTGCTAGGGTTCCTGCTCCTAGCTCACGCTTTGCCCTCCCTGGAAAGGATACAGTATGTTTTGTTTAGAGATGCTACTGTTGGGAATAATGACTTCTGGCTCCCAGTAGGGGGAACATTATGTGTTGGATGGATTACATTGAGAAAAACCTTCTTATTGATTTTTCTTTCTGAATCTGCATTATGGCAGGTCTACCTCAGGGAGAACACAAGAAGGAATACATTACTTGCTCCCCTCTTTTTTTCCATTTCTTTATTCTTTATGCATCCTTTTGAAGCAAATGCACTCAAGGTTACAAGTTTTGAAGAAAAACAAGAGAACAGAGAAGAGGGTGGTGAGAAAACAGGTGAAGCCAACCAGCCCATTCCAACTAGGCTTGACCTGCTTCCTTCAAGGTGTGGCTGGCTTGGTTACCTGATGAAGCTCTCATTCACCATATTCTGTGGATGGGTACTCAGTGTGGAAATGCCTGCTTCAAACGCATTGTGGAGGCCTCAGTGTTGGTGGTGTGCTTTCAGCAGCACCTAAGAGGCTGGGCACATCATTGAGAAACTGGGTCCCTTAACTTTGTAGCGAGGCAGCAGTGAAAGTTTCTGGCTTCTATTTAGGGGTGCCTCGATTGATAGAGTCCAAAAGTTAATCTCCATTGCCAGCTTAATGCCTTTTTTTAGGGCAAGGCACTGGCAGAACCTTGAGGAAAGCTAGGGCAGGCACTTCATTTTTTATTAACTCTTTTAATCTTCTTCCCAGCCAGCGTCAAGCTTGTCATAAGCACTTGATGCATATTTCTTGGGAAGAAAAATTAAGAATGCTTTTCTCCCGGTCTTTGGAAAGAGAGAAGATAATTTAGGTGAACTTCTTCCTTGATTTCCTTACCTTTTAGGATTTCTGTAAAGATGTTTGGTACTTTTGTTCCAGGCTCTCTCTGGGAAGCAGAAGACATTAATAACTGTGTAGCAGCATAGCTTTTGCAGAACTAAAACTTGTTGAGACAAGGCATAGAAAATTCTTAGATGGTGGTACATCTCTCCCTGATTTTGTGCACTTAATATGCATATAAAATTATCTTGAATTTATCTTTTTTTAATTTTTGTAATGTTGGATAACAAACAGACTAGTGGATCTTATGCATGGCTGCACATGAGTGGTGCATGGGGCACTTTTTAAAAATACCAACACCTGAGACCCACCCCAGAGAGTCTGATTCAGTAGGCCCTAGACGGAGCCTAAGCTTTACTGGCTTTAAAAGCTCCCCCAAGTGATGCTGATATGCAGTCAGATGTGAGAGCCATGAAAATATAACATTGATCTTGTCTCATTATCCTCCCCTCCCCCCACCAACTTTTTAAGATTTATTCTAAGTTTCTAATCGTTTCAAATATATATTTGCCTTGGAGAATTAGGGGCATCATTTCCCCTTTCCTCCACTTCCCCTCCATTCTCCGACCCCTCTCCAGGGCTTTATGTCCACTGGTCAGCCTCATGTCCACTGGCCCCTGCCCCCGAGCCTCTGCAGCCTGAGAATTTCAAAACTAACAAACCTATATGGTTGGTCCATCCACTGAAATGATTTTGAAAAAAAAAGGAAAAAAATCAGAAGACTGAGGTTCTGGACACAAAGCTGGGAAATCGAACATGGCTGTTCGTTCGATTTCTCAGTGTTTGGAGTGTAGAGGTGAATAGTGAACCAAACCCATTTGAGTTTTTGGCAGGGTTCTGTCACACCATAAAAATCCTGGGTGGCCCTTAAATCTCACAGCCAAGATACTTGTGCAAGAAATAGTGTTTTAAGGACAGGGAAAATGCACGTAGCAGAGTAGAAAGGATACTAAAATAAGATTCTGAAGTCTTGGGTTGCAGATCTGGGCTCCTGAGACCTTGAGCAAGTCATACAAAAGATGATCTTTGCGATATCTTTCATTACTAAAACACCTTCATTCAAAAGCATCTACATCAACCTCTTTCCAAATGTCACAGAACCATAGACTTCTAGATCTGAAGGAGAGACCCCAGAATTCACGTAGAAGGTTTCTGGAAGCTTGTGGTCATTTTATGCTGAAATCACAATCACTTAGCCATTGTACAAAGATGTGGGCTATTTAGTCTACCTTCATATTCTATATTTGCTGCATATCTTTGGACCCAAAGCAGCTAGAATGTTGATGAGGGAGGGAGCTTGGAGCTCATGCTCAGTGGCCACACCTGGTTCTGATTTATGTGTTTGTGTATAACCTTGTTCAGTGGGAAACATTTTAAGTTCCTTTAAGAAATTATACTATAACGTTTCTAAAGAATGGCTTTGATTTATCACCTACTAGTAAAATCCATTTATAGACTTTTATTACCAAGCCATCTTGGGATATTCAGAAACAGTCTGTTGCCAAGGAAAAGTGACAGTTTTCCCCAGTGGTAAAATATACGGCATCCTATCTTTTATACTAGCCATCCTCCTCATTTCTTTATACGCTATTTCTGTAATAAAATATAACTGTGTATTTTAATTATTCAATTTCTGTATGCCCATGAATGAATACCTTAGAAAAAATTGGTTTCTTCATTTTGCAAATATCTTTAACTTCTTTATGTCCTAGATGTGGGGATACAGTTGTAAATGAAATAAACGCCTCACCTTCATGGGGCTTACATTCCAGTGGAAGGATTCAGACAAAAAAAGCAAATTGGAAAATAGTAGATATTAAATGCTAACCAATATCATTACAGACGCTATTTTAGGATAACTCTATCCACATGTGTTTAAAAATAAGCTGGAGGATATTTTAATGTATTTGAAGTATTTTAGACAATTAACATGAAACTAGTGGTTATGTTCAACAGAGTTCAGAACCAAAGGAAATAGACTTAACTGACGAAAAAAGAGAAAAGAAGAAATTTGAGGAGTCCCTGGGTGGCTCAGTGGGTTGAGGGTCTGAATCTTGAGTCAAGTCATAATCTCACATTTCTGAGTTCTAGTGATGCATCGGGCTCTATGCTGACAGCATGTCAGCAGAGCCCCCTTTGGATCCTCCGGCCCCCTCGCTCCCTACCCATCCCCCATGGTGCCTATGTGTGCTCTCTTGCTCTCTCTCTCAAAAATAAACATTTTTTTAAAAAAAGAAGAAATTTGAAATAGGTATAGATATCCCCAGATGGTACTAGTGCTGGGACTACAAGCCATAGAACCTGCATCTGTGGAAATGTTTGATACCATCTTTTAACATCTTGACCTGTGAAAATCACTTTTTCATAGACAAATAACTAGATAGATTGCCATTTGAGGTCTTTTTCAGTTTTATGAAACTGCCACATTCAAATATGAGGTTAATTTTATTTGCACACATGCTTGAGTAAAAAAGTCAACAACAAAATAAAATCATTAGCACCAACTCTGGCCCCTGTGGGTATGGCTCAGACACAGGGCACCACTGCTCCGTGAAGGCTTACTTTGCTGGATAAAGCCAAGGCTTGAGATAGCTACACAGTGACCGTGAAAAGCCCCACAGTGCTGTCGAGAGAAAGCTGGAGGTGCAAGTGTTCATGTGAGAATATAGTTTCTGCTCTGTTATATACTTTGTACTGTCGGCTTGGTTTTGGTTTGTTTTGGGAGCAACTTCCTTAACTTCCCTCCTTGTTACTTACATGGAGAATTATCATGGAGACCATAAACTGAAGCATTGGGAGACTTTGTACATTAATATTGACAAATAATGAGATAATTAGAATTGCTTGGACGTTTTCTTCTCAGTTGCCCCATTGGTGAGAGCCGAGGACTTAGGCCACATGTTGTTTGAGGCCCCTTCCAGATTCACGAGCTGGAATTTGAAAATTACTCAAGAGAGCCCTCCATTTTTCCAAACTTCCCCTCCATCAGATGGATTATTTTATTTATTTATTCATAAACTTTTTATTTTTTGAGAGAGCAAGCATGCACAAGTGGAGGGGGGAGAGAAAGACAGAATCTTAAGCAGGCTCCATACTTTTTGTGGAGCCCAATGTGAGGCTCAATCTCATGACCATGGGATCATGATCTGAGCTGAAATCAAGAGTTGGATGCTCAACCAACTGAGCCACTCGGGTGCCCCACAGCTGGATCTTTGTACAGGATAATTATCCCCATCTCATGGACATAGAACTAAGGTGGAAGAAGTTAACTAAGCTGCTACAGAGATAGAATGATGAGTTGAATCTGGAAATGAACCCAGGTGTATCCCTAGCTTTATCCTAGAGATCCTTTTTTTCTAGTGAATAGAGTCATGGATAAAAGGCCTAATGGAAGTAAAAACCTACCATTTAACTTTAGCTGTAAACCCCAAATCAGGTGCTTCAGGAGCTACTTAAGAACCCTCTAATCTCCAGCACAAAGACCTGCTTCTTGGTTTCCAGCTGTGAGCAGGCTGGCTACTGGGCGAGCTAAGGGCTTCAAGAAGGTTACAGAAGAAGGGGTGCAGAGGAAGAGGCCCTAATACCAGCTGATGCTAGGTCAGGCCGTTCACCTGAGAAGTGATTAAAAATCAGATTTTGACTGTGGATTTCATTTGAGGTGTTCATCATCTGGACTAATCTGTTCACGCCACCTTTAAACATGTGATATTATGTATGATAACAAGGGAATTGATGCTTTTACGCTGCCAGTAGATGGTGGGTTAATTAATACTCTTGTTGGTAATGAAGCAAGGTGAAATGAAGTGAGACAGAGCTGAAGCATAAGGTCATTAACATACACTGATTAATAATGGAAATGTGGAAGTTTTCATTACCGCATAACCAATGGGCAAAGGAAGGTGTGTAATGGATGAAGATATAAGCAGGAGTACAGCATACTTTCCCATTTAGAATGAGAACACAAATTCCTATTTAGAATGAGAACAGATCACTGGAATGCATTTTTTAAATTTGCATCACTTTCACATTTAATCCACACAGCCTCTTCCCGTATTTTCTGTTCAGCTATAATCTAGAGCACACTAGACACAAACTAAAATGTTGTAGGCTATGGAAAACTAATTTCAAGAGGATCTGAAGATAAGAAAGGGAAAATGAAGTACCTAAGGAGCAAGAATTACCCGAGAAGTTAAATCTTAAACCTCTTGACTCTAAGGATGTTGTAAAACTTGGACATCTCAACACATTTCTAGACTTTCTTCTTTGAATACTTTTAAGGAAAACATCAACTCTTTATGATGGTTTGAGGGAAGTTCTTATCCTAGAGCCTGGAGGTGAAACAGAGGGTCTTTCAGAGTTCCCTTCACACAGATTCTAAATGAAATTCACATGTGACTGCTGTTTCTGTGAAGCCAGTCCTGGTGGTGATGCTCTCACCCCCTGAACCATGAGGGGCTTTCTATGTAAACTGCAGCCACTATGAGAGATGTAGAAATGAATGGACTTCCTCCTTCATTCACTGCTGCACATTTCATTTGCTTTATTTCCCTTATTTATATTTTGTTTGCTTTCCCTTCACCTCAGATGCCCAATTTGATACATTGTTAGGAACCTTAGACATTTCTTTACAGTTAGGAAATTTCTAATTTCCTAGAATGGTGGAGGATAAATTATTACAAATAATAAAATACTCTGGAGAGATGTCATAAGTATGTATGTACATGAATTGTCAATTTTCAAAGAATCTGAATTTATAAAATTGCAATCTATTTTGAAATATAAATTATATAAAAGACTCTGTCTGATAAGACACAAAATGCATGTACTCATGAGGCCCTGAAAGTCTTCAGCTTTATTATTATAGGAATAAAATATTGGCTTAAATCTGTCTGGTCTCTTTGACCTAGGATGAAGGTTGCTTCCGAAACTCAGATCCTCAGTATAACTTGAATTTTCTCTCATAAAAATAAATTTGAGAAAGGTAACAGCTGTTTAGTTCTCATATTCTGTCTCCCTAATATATACCTGGTTAAGAGTCTCTATAGTAGAGCTTTTCAGTTAGTTTGGTCCTGATTTTTGTTCTTATATTTAGTTGTTTCTTTTTTTGTTGTTCTTTTAAAAAGAAAATGGATTTCTATTTCTTTAAAAAAATTAATGCTGTTCTCAAATCTCCCAAGTTTGTAAAATTGCCACATTTTCTTAGTGAGTTATGGGTCTTTGGGCATATTTAATATTGTACCTCAGTGCAAACACTTACGATTTTGTTTGTGTCCCCCTGAATTTTCAGGAACTTGTTTAAATGTGTGATATAACTCAGGCATTTTTGGAGTAGCAAATTGGAAGGAGCAACAGATTCTAAGATTCATGAAGATAAGATACTGTGTCACTAGAAGTGACAATCTAGTAATTTTAGCAAGACCATAGTTTTACTGTAACATCACCAACTGAAGGTACTGGAAACGAAGACACTGTCAAAGGATGAAAAAACTTCTTTTCTCTTTCTCCATATCTCTCTCTCTCTCTCTCTCTCTCTCTCTCAAAGATCTTGTGTGTCATTTCCCCAGACATTTGAAAGATTTGAAGTGAGATCATCTGATGTCATCGTCTTTATTTCAAAATGCTGTGCCATCATGCCTGGATGGCTCAGACGGTTAAGAGACTGACTCTTGATTTCGGCTCAGGTCATGATCTCAAGGCTGTCAAGTTGAGCCCCGTGTCAGGCTCTGCACTGGCAGCATGGAGCCTGCTTGGGATTTTCTCTGCCTCTCCCTCCCTCCCTTTCCACACTCCCCCCCCCCATAAATAAACATTAAAAAATAATCATAAAATGCTGTGCCATCTTCCTCTAGTAAAACTAGTATCCTATCAGAAAAAAAAATTCAGTGATTTTTCCATGTAAGAGTGCGTACTTCAGGTAGTGTCCCAAGTGTGAGGAAGAAATGTTGGTGAATGGCAATTTGTTGATTAGAATCACCACATGTTAATCTCTCACAGCATGTTTCAATCGAATTATTTCTTCATTGAAAGGGTGCAGTGCCACAGAATTGCTATAATTGACAACCACAGGTTTGAAAGGGATATTCTGAGAGCAGGAGAAGTTTTGCCTTTAACACACCTATAATTGAGCTTTTTCTCATTTCTCTTTGCGGTCTTTCTCATTATAACCTTCCCCTCCCATTTCCCATTATCCTCATTTTCTGCCCTTGGGGCTTTCTTGCTCTACAATTGAAACCATTCTTTTCATTCTGTTTGCAGCTTTTTGCTTTACGCATAAGGCTGCTTCTTGGCTGTCAGGCCTTCTCCCAGATCTTTCAATAAATGTGAAATTAGATGGAATTGTTAAATATGAGTGAACAGAAAATGTAGAAAACTAAAAAATCTTATAATCCCTCAACTATCGTATTGTAATCTGGATAGTGATAGAAAAATTATTTTTAAAGCAATTCTGTATCCTTTTCTGCTTCAGACTTAACTGTTCTTGTCTGTTCTCTTCATACAGAATACTTGGTGAATCTTTTAAATCTTTTAATCCTGTAAATGAGCTTCACTTAGAGTAAAGATGAAAAGTACAAGTTAAAATTGCCTATTGCATACTTGGCAGGGTATCTCTACTTAAATTCTGAGCCGTAAGTGAATGTAGCTTTTGGTGAATGGACTGTATGTATCAGGACTCACGATAAGTAGTAGTTCTATTATTAAAGCACCTGGTATATTCCTTCAATAATTACGTGTCTTTCAATGTACCTTAAATATACTTGTTATAAAGAGAGATTTGCTTAGTACTTAAAGCGAGTTAAGTTTTTTCCCCCAAATTTTCTTGTCTTGCTTGATATCACAAATTTTGTTTTTGCTTAGGAGGCTTATAGATACCATCAATATAGTGTCATATGTTTTGTCAAGAAAAAAGAATGAACATGGTGAAGCTATTTTCATCCTAATTTTGAATCTCTTCTCTAGAGTTGGACATACAAAATGTAACCTCTTGTGTTTCGTTGCAGTTTGATCTGAATATAAGAGCATTGCAAACCATTTTGTTTACCACTGTGCTGACTTTTGTAAAAATATTTTAGTTATCTCAGTTCCTGCCAGTGCTGATTGGCATAATGCTAGTGCACATCTCAGAATTATTATGACTATTTGCTCTATTTTACAGTCTCCTAGGGAGGGTGTCTGTTCTTTGGAGGAAAAATACATGCAAGGCAAATGTATCTTCATCAGCATATTCTAGAAATCCAGAGTAGTGAGATCAGGATAAATTCACTTTTCCCACTTTTGATAACAGGGAAACTTGAGAAGCAGACGACACTGCTCACCATGTGTTTGAGTTCATGAAAATTTTCTGTGTCTATATATGGTTTGTTATATTATTATTTGTTATTAGGATGGCCATATGTAGCAGAAAAACTGATGGTAACTTAAGGGATAAATATACTTCTCTCTCATGTGAAAATAAAAATAAGTGCAACGTAGAGTGGGTAGTGCTGGTAAGGTCACTCTGAAATCAGCTAGGACTGAGACTCCTTTCCAGCTCTTTGCTCCAGTGTCCCTAGAATCTGACGTTTATGTCCTAAATCAAGAGGGATGCTAGCATCACGGTCCAAGTGGCAGGCTGGAGCAGGTCAAGAACTTACCTGTTCATCACACATGGCATCTGCTTTTATCTTAGTCATAACCACATCTTGCTGCAAGTGAAGCTAGGAACATATTGTTTGGCCTTAAAATATCTAGGGAGCAGTATGGCCAAGAAAAATCAAAGTTCGATTCCTAAAGAAATGAAAAATGGCATGTAATTTTATAAGTGTACATATGGGGGCACCTGGGTGTCTCAGTCAGTGGGGCATCCACCTACAGCTCAGGTCATGATCTCACAGTTAGTGAGTTGGAACCCCGCATCAGCTTCTGTGCTGATAGCTCGGAGCCTGGAGCCTGTTTCAGATTCTGTGTCTCCCTCTCTCTCTGCCCCTTCCCTGCTCGCACTATCTCTCTCTCTCTCAAAAATAAATAAGTATTAAAAATGTTTTAAAATAATAAATAAATAAATGGAAGCTTATGCTAGTTTGTTTTGATACTTTAGATCTCAGACTATGATTATAGTTTTCTTAAAGTTTATTTTATTTATTTTGAAAGAGAGAGTGCACACGTGAGCAATGAAGGGACAAAAGGGAGAGACAGAGAATCCCAAGCAGGCTCTGTGCTCAAAGCACAGGGCTTGATCTCAGAGCTGTGTGACCAGAACCAGAGCCAAAATCAAGAGTTGAACACTTAACTGACTGAGCCACCCAGGTGCTCCCGTGATTATATATTTTTGTCTCTTCAAAGAAATAGAAAAATATTGTGATTTAAAGCATTGTGTGATCTTTTTTAAAGCCTATAAAATAGTTTGGATTAGCTTTTAATAGTCTTCTCAACAGCGAATATTGACAGTGATCGCATGTATTAGTAACGTGCAAAGAGTACTTAATAGTAAGTACCTTTCTCATATCTGATTTGAGCCACTGAATTCATGTTTGAGAATTCTACATCTTTCACTCCAAAATTCTCCCCACAAGTTGTTAGAAATATTTTTCACAAAACATGAAACATATGCTAAAACTCATTTCACAAATTATGGTTTCAATGAAGTTTCACAATAGCACGTATTAAATTTGTTCTCCTAAAAATAGCTTATAGTATGTATTACTATATTCTCGGTGATATTTTAGAACTCTATGTGGGTAAAATCACCATGAATCATGTGATTCCAATGCTATGAGAAAGGCCTAAGGGTGTTCTTAGATGTGTGAGTAGTATATTATTTCAAAACAAAATGGACTTATTAGAACCATTTTAGACAAAGGGGTCTATATAAGTGCTTTTAGCTAAAAGACAAAAATATCGTAACCAATGGCAGTTAGTACATGCTTAAAGGCTTATTTAGCCAGCTGTTGGAGGGATAGGCAGAGGTGGTCACTGAGGTGAGGAACAGCCAATACTTGGATGTGGAAGTCAGTTCTTTTAGGAAAGAAAGGACAAAATAAAATGTGACTAATGATTCTCAGTATCTGTAATGTTTAATATGGAGACGTCTATCTAGAAGGAAAGGAACAGTTTTATGGTTTGATCACTTAAAATTTTTTTAAATGTTTATTTTTATTTTTTTTTGGTAAAATTTTTTAATGTTTTATTTATTTCTGAGGGAGAGAGAGGCAGCGTGAGAAGGGGAGGGTCAGAGAGAGAGGGAGACACAGAATCCGAAACAAGCTCCAGGCTCTGAGCTAGCTGTCAGCACAGAGCCCAACGCCATGCTCGAACCCACGAACAGTGAGATCATGACCCAAGCTGAAGTTGGACGCTTCACCAACTGAGCCACCCAGGCGCCCCTGTTTATTTTATTTTTGAGAGAGAGAGAGGGGGGCAGAGGGGAAGGAGACACAGAATCCAAAGCAGGCTCCAGGCTGAGCTGTCAGCACAGAGCCCGACGCAGGGCTTAAACCCAGGAACCTCTAGATCATGACCTGAGCCGAAGTTGGCGCTTAACCAACCAAGCCAGCCAGGCACCCCTATGGTTTGACCATTTTAAAAAACCGTTTCAGTCTCTGCCTTTACATTTCAACCTTTTAAAATAGAGTTATGTATAAATGGCAATTAAAATGTCTTAAGAGCATTACATTAGGAGTTTGTGGACTATCTTAATCCTTCCGTGTGATTGTCAGTTCTGCCTTTAGAAAAGGAAATTGGCTGATCCCTTATAGCTATTTGCTGTTTGCTAGGTGTTCACTAGAAAATAAAAACAAATAAATTTTGAGTAGGAAAAAAAGGAACTCCATCGTGTTGGCACAGAGATGGAAAACAACTTTATAGGGGCGTTTTTGGCTCTTAAGGCTAATAAAAGGACCAAGTTCCTATGTCTTCCATCTATCCATCTTCCATCTATGTTCATGTGTACCCATTTCCCTTACGCCCAGTATGGACCATTTGGATTCACAGCCTCAGAAGAACAGAGTGAAATCTAGTGCTGGAGTTCAGCCTACCTCGGGACCTAGGTCCCTTCTGATACTAACTTGCAACACCTAATATTCACTGTACTTACCGTAGGCTCAGTGTCCCCATTCTGCAAAAGAGAGTACAAGACCTACCTCCGAGAAAGAATTTGAGGAGCACAGATCATGTGGGTAAAGCTCATGGTACAGCACCCAGTATGCGGTCAGTAGAGGGTGTCTCAGTTATGTTCAAACAGAGTAGCTATCTTCTCTTCCCTATGTTTCCTCACTGCCCATCAAAGGATGCTCCCCTTGGCTTCCTGATACACTAAGGAATAGGTGAGGTTCAAAGCAAATTTGGGGTTCTCTAGGGCTAAAACATGTGCTAGATGGGGGTGGGAGATGATGGGAGGGAAGGTAGAGGTTTGCTCAGACATTCGCCTGAATGGAATATTTATCTGCCTGCTTCTAGTAGGCTGCCTTATATGGTCCTTTTATGATCTCACTGATTAAATTCCAAGCCCTGTGAAAGTTGAGGCCTTAAAACTGGGCCTTCTCCATAGCAGTGAGCACAGTGCTCAACCCCAAGCAATAGGTGTTCACTCAGCAGTTATGACCTAACTTTTCTTTGTGACCCTAAAACACCAGTCTACCTTTCACTAGAGTGAGAAAGAAAGCAGCCATGTGTTATTGAAAAGAACTCCATTGGCTGTTCTGGAACCCAAAGCACGCAGGTGTTCCTGCTCTCAGTCACTGGTTGAAATACTTGTCTTAGAAATATTTTTAAACATGGACTATACAGTAAAGGAAATTTTACAGTAAAGGAAATTTTCTTATATCAGATAGACACTTTCAGTTTGTGTAAGATCTTATGCCAGATTGTTTAGAAAGAGACTTAGTTATGTTTAATTGTGTTTAATTTTTTAAAGATCATGTTTTTGGGGTGGCTTGGGTGGCTCAGTTGGCTGAGCATCCAAATTCGGCTCAGGTCACTATCTCAGGGTTCGTGGGTTTGAGCCCACGTCAGGCTCTGTGCTGACAGCTTGGAGCCTGGAGCCTGAATCAGATTCTTTGTCTCCCTCTCTCTCTGCCCCTCCCCCACCTGAACGTGCGTGCTTGAGCGCTTTCTCTCTCTCCCCCCATCTCTCTGTCTCTCTGTTTCTCTTTCTCTCTCTCATATCTCCAGAGTTTCTTTTAAGCAGAAACAAGAAAATAAAATTTTATTCATCTGATTTGAGTGGCAGTGATTCCCTGTGACGAGGATGGAAAAATTAACATTCAGAATGGTGATATATTTCACATTTGGGAAGAAAGCTGATAATAGAGATTCTTCTTGGTGCTTGGGAGATAAAAATATCGTACCTTGTCCTAAGTTGATTCTAGTATTAGAGTTATTGCTTGAAATAACCATGCTCCAGACTTCTAATTTAAGATGTAATGTTTAAATTAGTGTTTTCTTTGTTTCTTGAAATTTTGGAATGTTTAGTTGACAAGCACTTAGGAGCACAGTTTGTATCTTTAAGAATGCATTGTGTGATGCTGATCATACGAGATGGAGCACCTCCGAGAGTCGATTATGTTAGACTGAGTGCATCTTGCAACTAGATACTAATTTTTGTTGGTAGATGCTGGCAGATTGATATTGAAAGCTCCGTACCCATGATACTTCCACGTTCTAATCTATACTGTTAAATAAAATGATACTTGGATTGATCATGAAGACATTTTTCCTCCCGGCTTATTCGTGAGAGCAACTGCTGTTACTAATCAATGAGCTATAACAACTGCAAGAAGGGTCTTTGGGGAAAAACAGTGTGATAGATGGTATGAAGGTTAATTCTCAGACTATCACTAGTTCCTTTTAGTCTAAAGGGCTAGAAGTGTATGCCCCTCCCGTTTTCCAAGTAGCACCTCTCCAAAGCTGTCAGACAGGGACCATTCACACACCAAATCTAGTGGCCTTTGAATGCTCAGGCTGATGAAATTCCTCCAGCAAGTTTTGACACTCACAATGTACTCTCTCCCACTCTCCTTTCTTGTTGGCTTCTATGACATTTGTGTCTCCCTGTTCTCCTGTTGGTGGCTTTCTTCTCTTTCTCCTTCTGAATTCATCTTTCTCTTAACATTGCCCAAATGTGAACATCCACCCCAGCTCACCTCAAACCCCTGCTTACAACTCCCTAGGACTGTATTGGAAACTTGATGTTGTCCCAGCCACCCTCTTTTCTATGGTAGCTCCCATAATCATCCACACCTCTTTAACAAGCTCTAGTGTTTGATATTTTTGCCCAGTCTCTTCACTTTGAAGTAGCCTTAGGGGCACCTGGGTGGCTCAGTCAGTTGAGCATCCGACTTCGGCTCAGGTCATGATCTCACTGTTGGTGGGTTTGAGCCCCGTGTCAGGCTCTGTGCTGACAGCTAGCTTGGAGCCTGGAGCCTGCTTCAGATTCTATGTCTCCCTCTCTCTCTAACCCTCCCCTGCTCATGCTGTCTCTCTCTCTCTCAGAAATAAGTTTAAAAAAATAAAAAATTAAAAAAAAATAAATGAAGTAGCCTTAGGGGGTACCTGGGTGGTTCAGTTGGTTGAGTGTTCGACTTCAGCTCAGGTCACCATCTCATGGTTCATGAGTTCGAGCCCCACAGTGGGCTCACAGATGTCAGTGCAGAGCTGGCTTCAAATCATCTGTCCTCCTCTCTTTCTCTGCCCCTCTCCAACTCATGCATGGGCTCTTTCTCAAAAATAAATAAGCGTTTTAAAGTAGCCTTAGAGTACTCAAGCTCAGTGTGTTTGAAAGTAAACTTCCCTCTCCATATTCTACCTTTATCCAGCCTGACTGTCCTGATAGAGCAAGTGTAATCTGTATCTCTTATCACTTCTCCTCTTGAAAATTTCCATTCACTTCCCCTTTCCTATAAAAGAAGCGCCAGGCTTCTTATCCTAAGGCTTAAACACCTTATTCTAAGGTTCCAGGAATTGGCTCCAACCTACTTTCCAGCTTTCCTTTTCAGTTATGCCGTGTGATCTCTTCCATTGCTGTTTCACAACTGCACCCTAGACCAATTCTTATAAACCTGCCTATCCACAGACAGCTAATATGAATAAGTGAAGCCAGCGAGGGCAGAACTGTCATAAACTGGTACACCCAGCAGGAAAAAGGCAACTCACCTCTAAACCATGGTTGCTGTAGGACATGTGTTGCCAGATCTTCTGATTTTTAAATACTGTCATATAACAAAAACTCATCTGTAAGAACTAGACAAGGCCCACCAAAGACTGAAAGTTTGTGACTCAGCTACAGACACACCCACAATCACTTCCATGCTCACGTTTATTTCACTGTTTTCTCTACCAATTCTTCTTAACATGTGCAGAGGTCGTCCCACACGGCACCTGTTTGGTAAAACCTTCCCCGGGATGTTGGAGTCTCCTTCATCCCTACAACATTTATGATTGGTGTTGCCCAGCTGAAATGTTACCTTATTTAAATTTATTTCATAAAGGGATACATGTGTCAACTCCCTAACTCATTAGGAGCGTGAAGCCGTGGGTCACTCTTGTGTTTTCCTGTCTCTTACCCCCTAGTCCCTTCTTAACAAATGCCTTATGTGTAGTCAGTTCTCGATACTCGGTTTTTCTTAGTTGATGGGTGGTGTTTGGAGAACTGGGACAGGATCTAAATATTATTTTATGAGAGTAAAGAACAGGACTTGCTGAGTGCCTGATGTATGCAGGTTCTCTTCCAGATGCTTTAGACACACTATTTTGTTTCATCCTGGCTGCGGTTCTGCTAGGTGTGATGTGATAGCCAGCTCACAGCTGCCTTAACTAAGGCCCTCAGAGGTTAAGTACTATGCCTAAGGCCATACAGGTAGAAATGCAGCGCTCCGATTCCATTTGTATTTTTCACACTGTTTTCTAAGCTCCCAGCGGGCTTAGCAGACATATGCATGCATAGGACACAAATGCGTTATAACTGTAATTGTGCCTAGACGCTGAGAGCAGCTGAGGGCCGGGCTAGCAGGAGCTCATGGGGCCTGTCACCACCCTTACCCCCACGGTGACCTGCAAACATGGCCCTTGGTGTGGATAAGGTAGCAGGCACTGTGTTTATTAGTCCATGCTCCTTCTAATGACATTTTTAAAAGGCAGCGTGGGCAATGTAATATAGTTAAGAACATAATTCCTGCTGTATTCAAATCATTCTTTCCTTAGGATTCCAAAACCAAATTTTACAAGGTGAAACAGATTTCATTATTTGAAGAGTGCTACCCAAGCTCTGTCTGGAGGAAGCTCCTGTCATTAAAGAGGTGACTTTTGAGACAGGATTCGATGTAGAAATAGCATTAAATGAATAAGCATTTCTTGCGTAATCAATATTGAAAACTAAAATTAGATCTCAAGATTTGGTGGTTTTAGAATCTAAGGAATACTCTGATGGAATTGTAAAAATATACAGGAATTGAGTGAATTTAAAAGCTGTGGTAAACAGCTGCATTTGAGGTCATTAATACCACTTTCAGAAATGTAAAATTAACTGAGAAAGAAGCATACTTTTAACAACGTAGCACTTTAACCTATGAGTCAAACATGAACATTAATTTTTTTTTTAATTTGTGCTTAATCAAATTACATGGTACATTTTGGCACTGCCTCTCAAAAAATAATGACAAGTTGTAACATTCCAGGGCTAGAAACGAGACCTTTTATGTACAAAGTTTTCCTTGGCTTTTTGCAATAAAGATTAAGTAGAACATATTTCAAAGTGCCTTAAATTCCATTGCATCTGAAGTAGAAATACAGGTGAAACAAAATTGCTGATAGTACCTTAGGGAATATGGGTTAGTATAGAAATGTTGAATATTCACATTACCGTATTTAGATTAAATAGCTACTATAGCCAGTTATCTGTCAAAATTCTTAGCATTTGCTTTCTTGGCAATTCACTTATTATCTACCCCCATCCCCAGAAAAAAAGCATTAAGCTTAGACCTTTTTGAAACATTTAGATCAGTTCCTCTCATCTGACTACATTTATATAACAGAACCCTATAAAAAGGATCTGTACCAAACCAATTACTAGTCCACCTGACATAACTCTTAGGGTGCTCCAGAAACATTTATGTTTTACAGAAATGAAAATTTTGAGTGCTTGATGCACTTAAAATGACAATGAGAAAATATTTTAATTTCTGCATAAAAGAAAAGTACATTCATGGGGTACCGGGTGGCTGTCTCTTAAGCATCCAACTTCAGCTCACATCATAATCTCAGAGTTTATGAGTTCGAGCCCCGCGCCCGGCTCTGTGCTGACAGCTCTGAGTCAGGAGCCTGCTTTGGATTCTGGGTCTCCCTCTCTCTTTGCCCCTCCCCCACTCACACTCTGTCTGTCTCTCTCAAAAATAAACATTAAAAAAGATTTTTAAAAGAAAATATAAGTAAAATCAAAGAGAGATGGACAATTCTTGTCTTATATCTTAAAATGAAAACAGTAACAGATGATAGAGAAAAGTCCTGTATTAACATCATTATGGTAAGTAATAGACATGAATTTTAGAGCCATTTCTTTTTTTTTTAATGTTTGTTTGTTTGTTTTTCTGAGAGAGAGAGAGAGAGAGAATGTGAGCAGGGGATGGTCAGAGAGAGAGAGAGAGAGAGAGAGAGAGAGATACAGAATCTGAAGCAGGCTCCAGGCTCTGAGCTAGCTGTCAGCACAGAGCCTGACACAGGGCTCGAACCCACGAACCGCGAGATCATGACCCGAGCTGAAGTCATATGCTTAACCAACTGAGCCACCCAGGCGCCCCATTTTAGAGCCATTTCTCTCAAAGCTTTAGATTTTGACTACAAATTGCTATATTTTATTTCAAGTGAACTTGGTGCTTAACTGTAATAGTACTTGCTTTCCAGTTTTGCCTGTTATCAGCATGTTTCTTTTATACTTCAAGAGTCCTTCCTATGTTTAAAAAGGCCACAACATAAACATTCTTTTATTTGGGGGGAGGGAAGAAGAGGGGAGGATTCTGAAAAGAAAGTCTGAATATTTTTGTCAGTGATGAGTTAAGAATTTGGGATTTAATTTAGTGATTGACTTAATGAATAGAATTTCAGAGGAAAGCTTTTTGTATATTAATACCTAGGTATTCACAGAGTTGAAAAGCAAAATGAATATATCTTTTTATTCAGAATGTTACTGTATTTGGCAAGTATGAAATTGTTTAAATGAGAGATACTTTTATACACAAAGGTGCTTTTCTGCCTGTCTTAAATTACTATTAATTAAGCATTATTTAATACAATAGATAATTATAGTGTTTTAATGTCGATGCCAGTGGATTTGCTAGTCTTTCTAAATGGCTATTGTTGGCTAATAGTCTTCAGGGGATCATTTATATAGCCATTGTGGTTCTAAAAATATCTCTAAATACCATGGGACAGCCTTTTTTGATACATGGCTGTTATAAAATGCATTTTTATTTGAAGTGTGTCATTTTGATTATATCATTCACTTTTTTATGTGCAGCAAAAAATACCAATGCTGAAAAAGAAGGGAAAGAGCTTTATATATAGAAAAATTTTATAACAATATGTTAAATAGGGAAAGATATGAATCGAAGGTATTGAGAATCTGTTCTATTCATTAGGCTTTTTAGCTATTCATTAGGATTTTAACCAGAGATGTTTTTATATAGCCTCATTGTTTTTATTTTAATTAATATTTCTATGGCAAAGAGATAATTAGGTAAATGCTATTGAATATTAAATATGGTAGTAGCTTAGGAGAAAGCATTTCTGGGTCAAAGTCCTTAACAAAATATTGTCATGTGTGAGCTGATTAGTTGAATTGAATGCTAAACAGTTTTGCCACCATACAACCAGACTCTTACAGTCACTCAGTTCATTATCTAAGGCTGTGCCAGGATGGAATGATTGGCTATGTCAAAGTTCAATGGCATTCATTTTAATTTCAGTTGCTAATGGAGTAAATTTTGATTAGAGACTAGTTCCAGCCTCCTTAAATTATCTAAGAACATCCCAAAGAGGCTGAATCTGTATTTTGAATGCTGAATGTGTGAGGTTCTCAGGGCTTCACCCAGTGCTTTCTGTTTATTGTTGGCTCTGATCTATAAGGGCCCACAGAGAACTCTAAAATAGATTCTAGGCTACTCTGGGATTCTTGATGCCTGTATCTAACATTGTATGCAAAAAGACTCCATTTTTAATTAGACCAGAGACACTGAGGATTTTCATCAACCACATTTAGTACAGAGCAGTGTTAGAGTTGGTGAACATCCCTGTTCATTAGTACCCCAGAGTGATAGCTCCCAACTTGTATTTGATAACATCCTAAGGGTTCAGACGTTATGCTATTGTTTGATATTTCTTGAAACTGTTTTATTTGTTAAGTTTATTTATTTATTTTTAAGAGAGAGAGCATGAGCAGGGGAGAGGCCGAGAAAGAGGGAGACAATCCCAAGCAGGCTCCATAGTGTCAGCATAAAGCCAGACGCGGGACTCGAACTCACAAACCATGAGATCACAACCCAAGCTAGAAATCGAGAGTCAGATGCTTAACTGATAAAGCTACCCAATGCCCCTATTGGAACTATTTCAAAAACTGTGATGAGGGATGCAGAGTTTCAAAAGTACATTTCAAGTGTTCTATGAGGATAGCCAAGTGATGAGCTTACGCTGCCCAGTTAACTACTTGTGGGGCAGGTTTCAGGGTAGACCTTCTCCCGCCTCTTTTGTGCATGTGTAGATTTGAAACTGCATGGACTCTCTTCTGTGAATTTGGGAATTATATTGGGGGTCAGAGTTTGCCGGTCGCTTTGGTAAACAAGCACGCTAGTGGAGAGCTCCTAGCTCTTCTGTGCAAGCAGGCTGTGCATGTGCGCTCACACTAAATCGTCCAACCAGCCACATTGCCACAGTTACCTTCAGCATGGAGCAGTAAAGCTCTGTCTATCCTGGGCTCTTCTTTCCCCTTACATACTTACAGTGTATAGATCGTACTCTAGGCTTAGCAAGGCACAGACACATCTGTTTGAGAACTTACTTTTACAAGAAATAGTAAGTTGGAACAGTGACTGTTAACATACTACGGTGTGATACAACATTGTAAGTGTAGGCTTATTTTACAGTAGAGGCGCCATTTGTCAAACTCATTTTTTAATAAAGAATACTGTTAGTATAAATAAATAAGTATCTTTGATAAAAACCTTTCTTAATACATTTCCTTAGCATTTCTGGTTCATTTCACTTAAGGGCATTTTGCAATTAGAAAGCAAGCTGCTTTTTTTTTTTTTTTTAACATTACCATTTGCAACCACTTATTTGTGTAAATCAGGATTATCTTGATCTGCCACCAAACAAAACAGAATTAATGAAGCAGGGGCAGCTAATAGAGGACTGCAGATGTCATTCACTACCTCTTTATAGCAGAGTTTTGTGTTCATAAACTTAATTCTGTTGTTTCACATTGACCGACTTTTATAGTAAATGTGATTGGTTATTTATAAAAATTCTGGAATTTTTCCAGTCTTCAACATAGAGATATAGGGCTCTCTGGGTAGTTCTTTCTACTTATATACTTCGTGTGTATCATTTAGAGAGCTTAAATGCTATTGGGTATACAAGCTCATTATTCTCACAACTTAATACTGTTTCAAATATCTAGAAATTTGGTGGCCAGAATGTAAAGGACATGAAAATGAAATCATATAGTAAAATGAAATTTAACAAGGGTGGATAACGACTATTATGGCCAGATCCCTACTTTGCATTCTACATGTAATTTTTTCTATCAACTTGGAAGTGAGAGTGGGTGGTCAGAGTTTGCCTGTTTAGCCATTCCATATGACATATGAGCTGCACTTTTCTAAGAACATTCAAGAACAAGAGGCAATAAAAATCAAAGTTATTTTTGTTGGTTGAGGAGGTAGGAAGGGGATTGGGAAGGAGCATATTGGGATACATTATACCTGCTCCCCATTTTTAACGAGACTCACTCTCTCTCTCTCCATATCAGTAACAACATCACCTGCCACTTTTCCAACTTCTTACAGATGTTTTTTGAAAGAGAAAGGTAGATGGCCTTGGAACCTGATCTTTGTCCTCTAAGTTTTATTATCCATTGTTCTTGCCCCAGACTTAGGTAAATGTCTTTAGAAAGCCTTGATTTATTAGAACATGCAGGCTTCATTTCCTGTAGGATTAGAGTATATACCTCAGAAATATTATAAAATTTATTTTTCAAAAAACATTATTATGTATTGGTTTTCTGTAATGTCTTTACCCATGAAAGTAAATGATTTTTTAGGAAGTAAAAAAAAAATGACCAAAGTATGTTTAGAGAGGCTTTCAACACAGAATAATCTCATTGCTTGAGATATTCTGTGTAAGGAGTTTTAAAAGTCTTAACTTGAATAAATAATGTATTTTGTGGCTAAAATTCTCCTATCCTAACCCCTCCCACGCCCACCACCGTTTATCATATTTCTGCCACACACTGTTTTAGAGGCTGGATAAGCAGTTGCCCCTCTTATCACTGGTTTGCTTACCTTGGGTTTGTTTTTCTTTCTTTGCAGAGACCCTCCTTGATGACTTCCTTCTCACGTACACTGTCTTCATGACAACTGATGACTTGTGCCAGGCGCTTTTGAGGCAATATCCTTCATTAACTTCAGGATGCTGCTTCGGCTTCCTTTCAGACAGATGTCTCGCATTAGGAATTAACTGCCTTTCTTAATTTACTCAGCCTCTCTGTAGCGTGTGGGTATGTTAAATATTAATGTAATGATATCCAAGGCAAAAGATGAAATGAGACAGAACAGACAGCGGGAACTAGAAGGCGGAGCTGCTGTTTTCACCTTCTAGATCGTGGGTAGATTGAACTGTTTTCTTCAAACATAGATCTCAAGACTTTAGGGATCTGGAGGTAAGTTTAGCATATTGGGTACACCCCAGAGTCAAGAGGTTGAGTGGATTGGCAATAAGTGACTTGTAGGACAATCAAGCAGTTAGTGCCAGAGGACTTGTGCAAGAAAACATACACACATGATACTGTGTTTCTCCACAAGTGTCCGGGGTCAGACCAGCCATCCCCCATGTGGGAGGTCTAAACTACACCCTGGAATCAACTGCCGTCTCTCAGAGCTTTGTGAAGACGTGTGCTGTTAGAATGATGGATGGGATTAGAAGGTCAGTGACCAGTTAAGGAAGCTTTATGATTTGATACATTGACTAGAAGGGATGCAACAGAGGAAAGGCCAAAAAGCCAAGCCAAGTAAATTTACTCAGAGTCTCCATACAGGCCTCTTGACTCACAATGTTCAAGGAAGGTGCTTCAGAAGCATTTATGAAGCCTGATAACTGTCAGATCTTTACTAAACTGAACTGAAGATTCCGCCTGAGCCCATGTGAATGTTTTGGAAAGACAGATTTTTTCTTTTCTTTTCTTTTCTTTTCTTTTCTTTTCTTTTCTTTTCTTTTCTTTTCTTTTCTATATCTGGGTTTTATTGAGCCTTCAATGGTAATGGTCTTGGTACTCTTCTTTTCCTGTTAAATAATTGTTCTATTTCTCCCCTACTTTACAGCCTTTTTCTACTTAAAAGAATACTTTAAAACTCCATAAAGAGCATAATTGAAATAAAATCTCTCTTAAATATAAACTAGAGATGGTGACTAGTTTTAAGCACTTTGTTATCATAAGGGCATGCAAAGCTACAGATTTTGTGAAACTTTTTAGAACTAGTTCATAAAACTGATCTTGAAAAATTAGCAGCTTTGAATTTGGAAAAATTCAAAACCAGATTTTTTCCACAGCTCCCAAGTGGGTATTACTAAGAAATTCTGCAGTAATTGCAGAATTACACTTTAGAAGTATTTTAAGGGCACCTGGGTGGCTCAGTCAGTTGAGCATCAGACTTCAGCTCGGGGCATGATCTCACAGTTCATGAGTTGGGTGGAGCCCCACATCAGGCTCACGACTGTTAGCGCAGAGCCAGCTTCAGATTCTCTGTCCTCCTCTCTCTGTCACTCCCCTGCTTGCCCTCTTTCAAAAATAAACAATCATTAAAAAGAGTATTAAAAGTGTTTTAGGAAAATATCTATGAGCTAATTTCTTCTACATTTTAATGCTAATATTTTCCCAGAAGTATTAGCATCTGTTAAACTACATAGCTTATTTTATAGCAAATAAATGCCTTCAAATCATTGTGTTTTAAACATGCTGTCAATATTATTTGTGATTATTATTGAGTAATTTAATGCATCATAGAATTTCCCTGAAGAATCTTTAAAATTTTACTTAGACATAAGCATGTTTTGAGTCTTTGACTAAGGCATTTTTTGAGCTAGAAAGAGAGAGACCATGTGCCAGGGAGGGGCAGAAGGAGAGGGAGAGAGAATCTTAAGTAGGCTCCATGGTCAGCAAGGAGCCCAATTCAGGGAACGATCTCATGACCATGAGATCATGACCTGAGCCCAAATCAAGAGTTGGACGCTTAGCCACCTGAGCTACCCAGAGATCTCTAAGATATTATATATGAAAATTTAGTTCAGATTCTTAGCAGCCTTGTTACTAATTATCAAAACTTATGAAATCCATAACATTTTAAGTCAGGAGTCTTCCTACATGACTTTTTCAATATACCTGCAGACTTTGCTTTTTGTGAAATAATATGAATTACAAACAAAAATATGGCATCCATATATAATTTGAGAGATTTTTATGTATACTTTAGTGAAGATATCTTATATATCCTACTACCATCACCTTCCAAGAGTGGTCTGAATTATGTTTTCTTGTTTGTCCCCCATTGTTTTTTGACCATTATTTATAGATTAGAGCCACTAAAGCTGTGTTTGGATATCTTAGATGGGTACTTTTACATTGATAGAATTTTATACTTTTCAGCTTTTATCATCATCAAGAGCTTTATGTGAGCTCACAGGCTTAGTCTGGCTAACGTTCAATACATTACACTGAAGGTAAATCTTATGCAGTGCCTTCCCACTATTCCCCTCCTTCAGCTACATTTATAAATCAATATAATCTAGCATGGGAAAAATGTGTAAGAGTTATATACCCTGATATAGAAAACAGAAGAGTCCAAATGTTAAATTTAATCAAGTAAACATTTTTAAAAACACAGCTTGGGGGAAAAAATACATCTTATGGGCATGTGGGTGGCTCAGTTGGGTAAGGGTCTGACTTGAGCTTAGGTCACGATCTCATGGTTTGTGAGTTTGAGTCCTATATCGGGCTCTCTGCTGTCCATGTAGAGCCTGCTTCAGGTCCTCTGTCCCCTCTCTCTCAGCTCCTCCCCTGCTTGTTCTCTGTGAAAAGTCAACATTAAAAAAATCTATCTTATCTCTATGTATATACATAGAGATAGAGATATATCTTGCAGAAAGAACAAGATTAAGCAAATAAGTGGTAGTAACTGTGAATAGAGAAGAGTAGCTGAAGTTTCAGTCCCTGAACTTGCTTGGTTCTCCAAGTCCATAATTGTAGAGCATATATGCAGTGGTACTAAAAAGCTCATGTCTTGACTACACATGCTGACCTAAAAGAAAGAATCTGTTAGTACTTCCTAATTTTCTAGATTTTCTTTATATTAGTCAGGCCATGATAGTCACAGGAAAAGAAAAACATGACCTCTGTACAAGTGAAAATAATGTAGGATATATATCTTTATATTTTGCCTTTTAAGAGAAAAATTGGGAAAAAATAGATGCTTTAACAGGTTCTTTGTGTGTTTGCCTGAGTATATTTCATAGATAGAAATTTTTAAAAAATCAAATGGTCTTGATGTGTTTTTGCAGATTGGGGAGACAATGACTGAAATATGTTTTAAAATATTTACAAAGGCTGAAATAGATATTTCTATTTTGCAATTATGTATCAGCATTAATGAGTATAGATTCCTGTCCAGCAACCCCAAAGCCTGTTTGTCCTTGGAATCATAGCATTTCCTCTTCATACTTGACTTCCATTGTGTTTAAGATAGTCAGAAATGATCACCTGGAGAACAAAACCACTAGATTGGTTTGGAAAATGCCAAGCTTATGTCTCATTCCTGCAGCTTCAACATGTTGCTTTTGAGGTTGTTCTTTTTATACAGTTTTAACATCATAGTTAACACACGGTCACTGTATACAAATTAGAAAATGTTTATGAGTATAATAAAAATTAATTAAGGTACTCTGATATCTCATTACCTTAAGAAACCACTGTTAACTTTCAATATATATTATAACAGGTAATGAAATTTTCCTTTTTTTTCTTTTATTTTTTTTTTAATGTTTATTTTTGAGAGAGAGACACAGAAAGTGTGAGTGGGGGAGGGGCAGAGAGAGAGGGAGACAGAATCTGAAACAGGCTCCAGGCTCTGAACTGTCAGCACAGAGTCCAACATGGGTCTCGAACTTACAAACTGTGAGATTATGACCTGAGCTGAAGTCTGACACTTAACCAACTGAACTACCCAGGCACCCCTGAAGTTTTTCATATAAAGAAGCATAGTTAGTAGAAGTGGATTATCCCAGTATATTTTCTTACTTGATTTCCTAGTCAACAATACATTGTGTGTTTTTTGTTTTTATTTTTTTTTAATTTAGTTTGAGAGAGACACAGAGCAAGAGGGGGAGGGGCAGAGAGACAGAGAGAGAGAGAGAGAGAATCCTAAGCAGGCTCTACACTTGTCAGTGCAGAGCCTGATTCAGGGCTTGAACTCACAAACTGTGAGGTCATGTGAGATCACGACCTGAGCCGAAACTGAATTGGATGCTTAACCGACTGAGCACCTAAGCACCCCAACAATACATTGTGAATATCCACTGTCAGTAAGTGCACTGCTAGACCATCAGTTGTATGGCTGTAAATAGCCTATTAATGCATATGTGATCATTTAGTTAACTATCCACAGTGGTTTGAAGCATTTAGTTTATTCCTATTTTACTTCTTTTTATTCCAGTGAAAATGAAAATCAGCATTCCTTTTTAATTATGCCTGCACATTTATCCAGTCCTTTTTTTCCAAGCAAATTTCTGGGGGTGGGCATTTAAATCCTATCACAAATTATGCACCATTACTGTGTGCTCATTTGGGACTACTTGAGAAATAACTGGTTTTATAAATTGGAAGTTTCTAAAGATCAAAGGATACCTGGCCTAGTTCTTCTCCAACTTTTATGGAAAGTGTCTACCTATGTAGTGACGCCAGGTCTCTTGGAGCCGCCCTTGAAATTTGTTGGCCTCTTAGAGTCTCTTCAGGGTAGCATTGACCCGTGCTGCCCTATGGACTATATCAGCAGCTGTCAATGCAAATCATCTAATTAACCTTCATGACCTGCCACCAAGCACATGGAAATCATTTCCTGGGTTTTCTTATTTTTCCTCTTTCCAGTGCATACCTTTTGCTCTTCCTACACATAAGCTTTACTTCCAGCGTCCTTAGATACTTGCAGATTCTTTGCAAAATGCTTTCATATTTTAAGAAAACAAGAATAAATAGTTCTCTTCATATTTTTACTTCCAACAATACAATGTTCTTTCTTAACCGTTTGCACCTATTCCGCTAAGAAGTATCAAGGGAAAGAAGAAAACTCAGATGTGCCCTGTCGGAAACGTAAGGTCTTACATCTTGTGTCCCAGTGGATTGCTCTCTACAAAGACTGGTTACATGAAGACGAACATTCAAAAATGTTCTTAAAGGTAAAATGGTAACTTCCAGATATTCTTTGATGCCAAATGACTGATTTTATTTTCAGTTATGCATTTCAAAAAATCTCATTTGTAGATTATAGTCATATTCAACTTTTATGTAATGTTCAAGCTGTGACTTAAAATATTAATGTTTTGATTTTTGAGGCCTGATATTTTGTACATAGAAATTTTTTTAATTGTGAAGACTTCTTTATGAAAAACTGGAAAGGCAAGTTTTACATTCACTAATTTAAAGTTATTTTCTATAATTCATAAGAATTTTGATTGTAGATGAAATAATTAAGGTAGGTAAAATAAAACATACTTGAAAACTTGACTCTATTAATCTGTTGAGATTTACTCTAAGTCTGAACTAACCAGTCCCACATATACAACATTTGGATAAAAAATTATTTATCATTTAAAGCTGTATTGACAATACATGCATTATGAAAGTTTTTCAGACTGTGATGTATTTTGATAATTTTATGCGCTAATAATTTGCAAAGTGGTTACTAACCTAGATTTACCTTTGGAATTAGATAAACATACGTATTTTTCGAATTGGTCGTAGGCTTCAATATCTTTTCCACACAGATGATCTCTGGAGACAATATGTAGACTGTTGGATTCCTTTGGCCACCAAAACCATATTAGGTCTACAGGCTAACCCAGAGAAGGAGCAGAATGGAATTCTAGCAGGGAGCAGGTCTATTTCAGACAAGTGTTCAAACTGATTTTGCCTTTCATGAAGGAAATCACTTTGATTTCAAAATTCAGATGTCATTTAGACATCCAGTTAAAAATTAGTTTAACCAACCCTTTTCCTAAACTAATGTTCTTTTCAAAACAACTAGGTAATAGAAGTCCCTCCCAAGTGATGATGTGAATATTATTTTTTTAAATATAGAATAGGCATGAACTCTTGAGTAGCCTTCCAGAGACCTGTAAGTTTCTAGCATTGACTACTTAAGCCCCTGAAAGCTGTGAAAGAGCCACACAGTTGAGTGAGAGGCTGGGAGGTAAAGCCCCATGTAGGATCTCACTGGCATCTGGTTTAACCCCCTACATCACCCTGCTTTCCACCTGTCCCCTCAGCAGGGTAACCATGGTCTCAGGGTTAATCCTTACAGAATAGGAATTTCAGCTGCCACTTTTCTTTCCTCCCCCCAGACCATATACAGGAATGTACTGGATGATGTGTATGAATATCCAGTACTTGAAAAAGAATTGAAAGAATTTCAAAAGATACTTGGAATGCACCGTCGTCAGTGAGTATTTAATTTTCTGTATTGCAGTTAATAAAAAAAAGCAGCAAGTGTGATTGAATTTGGATGTCTTATGAATTTTTTTTAACCTTTATTTTTGAGAGAGAGACAGAAAACGAGCAGGGGAGGGACAGAGAGAGAGGGAGACACAGAATCCGAAGCAGGCTCTACACTCTGAGCTGTCAGCACAGAGCCCGGTGCAGGGCTCGAACCCTCAAACCATGAGATCATGACCTGAGCCGAAGTCAGATCCTTAACCAATTGAGCCACCCAGGCACCCCTGGATGTCTTAGGAAAGTTCATCTTGAACATTCTGAATCAGGATTCCTTCTTGATTCCTTAGCTTTTCTGTAGTAAAGTGTGTATTTAGTTTTTATATCAAAATGAACACAAAATCAAGGTTGTTGACTATTTGTTTAATCCTGTTTGATATGGTAGAAACCAATAGTGCCATAACAACTATATTGCTTATAAAAGCAATTATTTTATAAGTTGTTACTTAATTTTAAAAGTATAAACATTTAACTTGATGTTTTGGGGGCTCACAGCTATGTCTAATGGAATAGGGAAAAAAAAAGTTTTATAGATAGGTTCCAGCAAGTCATGAAGCATTTTTTAAAGCTCCATTTTATGGGTTCCCTGAGGTTTCTTAATCAATTTAGAAAGATTTAAAAAAAAAAAAGACATTTACTGAATGACTTTTGGCATGTGTAAATATCCCTGAGATATCTATCATTAGTCTTTCAAATTGTCAATACCTGACTTACCACTTACTCTGCTTATTAATTTTAGTAAATGAAAGCATCAAGCCATTATTCAGTTTTCAGATATAGCTGCAAAGTTAATCTGAAGGGGAAAACTGTTCTCTGATTTACAGTGTAGTTTCTACTTAGTAAACATGAAATACATGTGTGTCAAGTTGTGAGAGACTTCTATTAAGATTTCAGCAGTCACAAAGGCACTTCTCAGAGAAAATGTTAATTCAGGCCTTTCAGATGACTAATTTGAGGTTTAAAGCCTCACCTAATTTTAGTAAAGAGAGATCCTATTACAAATTAAATGTCTATATAAATTAATTTTAGAGCACAAACAAATCACATGTAAGCTTTTGCACTCAATCATGAAAATCACACACTTAGAAATTCAGAAATGACGGGGTACCTGGGTGGCTTAGTAGGTTAAGCGTCCGACTTTTGCTTAGGTCATGATCTCGCAGTTCGTGGGTTCGAGCCCCACGTCGGGCTCTGTGCTGACTGCCAGTTCAGAGCCTGGAGCCTCTTTCAGTCTTTGACTCCCTCTCTCTCTGACCCTCCCCTGCTCACGCTGTCTGTCTCTCTCTCTCCTAGAAATAAATAAAACAAACAAACAAAAAAAATCAGAAATGAGATACAGTTTAGGACAGTGTTAGAAACACACGTTATAAATTTGGGTGGTCTTCCATTGTCACAGTCTACACCACAAGAAGCCCCCATCACCTAAGAGGGTTATGAAATTGTGAACAAATATATGAAACAAAAGAAAAAGAGAGAGAACCCTTACATCAGAATAATCCCCCACGTGGAAGTTGTTCTTTGCTGTAAGATGGGCCTTATTACCCTTGAGAAACTTTAATTCATGGTTTAATACTTTCAAATGCATTAGATAGATTAATGGAACTTGCTACATCCCATACAAAAACCTTACATAAAATGAGAAATAATAGATTAAAATAAAAAAATGATGTAAGTTATGACTCTTGCCTCTATGGTAGAAGATGATGAAAAATCTCTCAAATCTGGAAGAAGAGTTGAGCTGGGGACCTTCAGGATGTCCACCACACAGAGAAACATTCTGGAAAAGATGCTCTTTTGCTGACTTCACTATCTGAAGAACAGTCATTTCACTTAAAATCTATCAGTCTATGAGAAAACTTAAGAGTTTCTGTGGATTGAAAAGATCCACTTCTTCCCTCAACACTCACTTTCTGTGGGTAGAAAGTGAAATAGACCTATGGAGCAGATGGCATCTTCTTCCTGGTTCACTTGAAATCCAGAGCCCAATGTCAAGGGTGTTATACATAGTGACCTCATGAATACTGGGTTTTATCTTTTTGGAAAGCAAAACACCTCTGCTCAGTGCCTGAAAAGTAGTCTTCTGTGACAGTCACTGTTTTATACTGGGTTTGGAACAAAGACTGACTTCCTGTCCTTTTTCCTTTCAGCACTGTAGATGAATATTCACCACAAAGGAAGGTGAGGCAGACCTTTCTCTATCTGAAACGGGGCCATCAAGCTTGGAGACCTTGCCTTGCCTCACTTGGCATTTCTTCATAATTAAAACGAACGCTGCCCCTCCAGCAGAACAGGGGCAGGCGGGGAAGCCTGGGGCTGGAGCCTGCATGCACTTTCCCGCTTCACTTCAGTTTCCCTGTGCGGGTACAGATCCAGTTGTACCCTTAGACCCTCCACTTGTCACTCTGAGTATTTTGGGAGTCTCGGAGTTTCCCCAGTGTTCCCAGAATCCTATAAATTTGAATTTGAAACATTGATGGGAAAAAAAGAAAAAAAATGCAGGCAAGAATCTTGACTGCAAGCAGGAGGAAGTCAAGTTAGCAAAAGGGTTGCACTTTTCAATGCAAGATAAAAAGAAATGGCAGCGAGAAGGAATGTGTTTCCTATTCACCTTGAAGGGGAAATGCAAAATGAGATGTCGGGCACAGGTTTTGTAGAAGCAGATCTATCAGGTGGAGAATCATAGTGAATAATGTACTTATTTCCCTTAAGCAAGTCATTGTGCCACAGCAGAGGTATGCATCTTTATTCACTGCTTTATCCAGAACTCCTTCATCCACACTCATGGTTGATGTTGGGATCTCTCTCTCTCTAGAGAATAATGCGTGGATGTTTGCTGTAGCCAAAGTTTCAAAATCATGCCACTAGTCTCCAGCATGTTGCTGGAGTAATTATAGGGGCTTTTTACCTGCTTCTGGCTTTGGCCAAGGTCTGTCTTGTTGCTCAGAATCTCCACCTCCACATGTATTAATAGAGGCAACTCCCTATTTATTCCTCTAAGATTGGATGGGTGGGTTTCATATTAGAAAGAAAGAGAGAGGGAGAGAGAGGGAGGGAGGGAGAGGGAGGGAGGGAGGGAAAGAAAAGGAAAAAAAGAAAAGAAAAGAAAGAAAAAGAAAAATTGGCCAGCTCTTTTGGAACATGCTGTAAGCAGCTGTGGTTTTTCCAAAGGGCAGGAACGCATTCATTCATTGTTCTCTTTCTCGCTTCTCATAGAATAAAGCCCTTTTCCACCAATTCAGTCTTAAGGAGAACTGGCTCCAGCACAGAGGAACTGTGACTGAAACAGAGGAAAGTGAGTATGATTTTATGGGGGTTTGGGGTGAGGGGAGCAGCGGTCAGTAACCCTCACTCTCCAGCAGTAACACATCGGCCTGCCCTTAAACTTTTCTGCTGTCACACCCTGTGGCAGGCACCTTAGGACCCCACAGGATGGTTTTTATTTTCTCGCTTTGAGTGTTGGAGTTGTCTTGATCACACAGCAAGAGATCATACAGGGACCAAGGACATTTTCAATTTGAGGAGCAAGAAAAGGAGCCTGCAAAGAGCTTCCCATCAAAATTCCTGCAATTTTCCTTTTCCTCTTGGCTGCTTTCTCCCATAATCTTTTTTTTTTTTAATGTTTTATTTATTTCTGAGAGAGAGAGAGAGAGACAGCGTGAGCAGGGGAGGATCAGAGAGAGGAGATACAGAATCTGAAACAGGCTCCAGGCTCTGAGCTGTCAGTACAGAGCCCGACACGGGGCTCGAACCCACAAACCGTGAGATCATGACCTGAGCCGAAGTTGGACGCTCAACCAACTGAGCCACCCAGGCGCCCCTACTTTCTCCCACAATCTGTCAGCCCAGTGCCTATGGCTGACTGGAAAGTCTACTAAAGCCACCATGCGGGGCTTTGGCCGAGTCATTCCCTGGGATTTAGAGAAGAAATTCTTGGCGAGCATAGCGAAGGGAAGGAAGTACGCCGAACCCTGGGTGGCTGGGCTGCGCTGGCCAGGGCTGCACACCCCGTGCGCCCTGGACCAGTGCTGCTCAGTGAGAGGGTCAGCGAGAGGGCTGGTGACCCATGCTGAAGGCGGCTGCTCGCTCATTACCACGGGAGACACCTTTGCAGGCCTTGGAAGGTGCTCACGCACTTTTCTGTGTTACTCTCCTAACAGAACAGGAAATGGTTTCCTCCTGTTTGCACAAAGGTTGAGTCAAGTGCAGAGCCTGGGGAAATACAACTGAAACATTCATGCTGTAGTGACCGGGAGACTGTCTTTTAGCCCGCTTCACAGTATGTTCACAGTATGTGCTGAAATTCTAAGTGTGCACATTTAATATCTGCTCAGCTTCTCCAGCACCCACACAACAAAACATCACGTGGATGCTGCTTCTGCTACGTAGTGTTTGTGTCTAATGCTGCTGGTAATGGGCGTTTAAGAAGTATGGCCTATAACAAGTGAGAGCGTGACAAAAAAGAGCTTACCTCCTAGTTCCTTAGTGGCTGATCCTCCATGCTTACCTGTCATAAAATTTAATCGTATAGTTCCCCAAACTGAGTTTCAAAGAGCATGAGTATTTCGAGAGCCCCAGCCTCTTTTTGTTCATCATTTATTAATAAGCAAGCTGTAAACTTTCCTCATATTTAGTGGTCTTGTCTGGCTCAAAAGTTTTATTTTTCCGTGAGAGCAAGAAAGCTTTTGTGTCTCTCACAAATCTGTTGACAACATGTAAAACAGCTATTTGTTAGATGCTATCGTTTTAGTGACCTACCTGACCGAACCTGAACCAAAATATTGCCACTGCCTTCTGGTGGCATAAGTATTTTGAGGTTTGTACAAGTAAGCTCATAGTTGTTTTTGTTTTTGTTTTGTTTTTGCTTCATTTGCATTTCTGTAGAAACAGTCTTGGGTTTATTTTTGTAGAGCCATTTAAATTGCATATAAGATTTCTCTAGGAACTGCACTCCCTCTTTAATTTTTTTTACATAAAATGAGAAATAATATGCAATATGGTAGAAATAATTTGCAATATGGTAGAGAAGAATATCTAAGTGTATTATCTTTTTAAAAGAAGCTAGTGTTTTATACATTCAGAGCCGAGATAAGAAGCAAATAATGTATCAGTTATCTCCACTGTTTTTAAGCAGCGTCTGTTATCAAATCACAAAGAAAATTTTTTCCAGGACCCTGATTCACCTTGATAGTGATGATGCCCTAGTAATAATTATTTGCACTGCAGACAATAAAAGGAAGTTTAAAGGGCTACAAACCCTTTTGGGAAGGGTTTCTATTTGGAAACCACACTCACCACCATCGTGGTCAGGGGCGTCATGATGAACTGATCAAGAAACCTGAGCACAAAAATCATGACAAACTGGCAGATTTTTTGAATAAGCTTGTGTGAAATCCAAAAGCAAAATGCAGTGTTCCCGATTGAGCCACTGTGACTGTCCACAAATGCAGCATAACATAAAAATTTATTAGTTAGTTATCTTAATATTATTACTCTGGGAAATCTCAGTAATGCTGAAAGAAGGGACTCAAAATTACAGTTCATGTACCACACATTCTACTCTGCTGTGGTCAGGCCATGTCCACCATGAGCACACACTTGTATCGCATGGGGCTCTCATTACAGTTTGGGAAGCCTAAGTCCATTTACCAGCTCTTTATGACATCTGTATCTCATGTGTATTCAAGCACACATTTATAAATGTGTGCCTTCAGGCACCCAGGTGCAGACATAAATATGTAAATCCAGTTCTGTGTTTCCTACTAAGGAGAGTAGTAAGGTAGCTGCCTTCACTTGAAAAAGTCTGTACCTCATGAGTCCGCTTATCTGTTTACTAACACTTCTTTTGTTGTGTGCAGTTTTTTGCCATGTGTATATAACGGAGCACTCCTACATCAGTGTGAAGGCAAAAGTTTCCAGTACAGCACACGAGATCCTGAAAGTTGTGGCAGAAAAGATACAGCATGCGGAAGAGGATCTGGCTCTGGTGGCTGTCACATTCTCCGGGGGTAAACTATTTTATGTCCTAGAATATTAATCTTCCCCTGGATCTCCTCTGAAAGCAGACTCGACATTTTTATAGAGTGAACGTGCAGCTTGCCCCTTCTGGGTCCGCAGCTGGATGACCACAGTAACAATAAGAAGCCGCCTACCAGAGGTGTTTCCATGACAACAGTTGGGTACTGTTGGATACTGAATTTCCTCCCCAAGAACTGAATAAAGAGGCATGCCAGTGTTTTGAAATACAGAGCTTTTCATATTTTATACTCTAGATAAGCCTTCTATTTTCATATTGAAATTAACTTGGGAAATTGCTAAAGGATGAAATTACTTTAGGAAGGAAAAAGAAAGACGGGCTAGTCATATTGCTGGCTGACAGTTTAATACTTAAAAAGACTCCCTACTGAAGGAAATAAAAACTGCAATAAGCTGGAAGCTCCCAGGCAGTGTTCCTTCAGGTGGATGTGGGGAGTGAGGTCTGGTTATAGCTTTTCCTTCTGTTGGGCCTTATTTATCCTCAGAGAATGGTTTATTGTCTGTTTTGAATAAGATCACACAGATTACAAGCTCACACTATCGATCTCTGTGACCTGAACAGACCCCTCCGTTTTCACAGGGGCCAGCCAGATCTCGATGTTGCTGGCTCCCTATTTGGCTTCCAGTCTTTATTTA
This sequence comes from Hyaena hyaena, assembly GCF_003009895.1. Classification (NCBI taxonomy): domain Eukaryota; kingdom Metazoa; phylum Chordata; class Mammalia; order Carnivora; family Hyaenidae; genus Hyaena; species Hyaena hyaena. The sequence continues at coordinate 494,207 of NW_024080781.1, forward strand.
ATATCTCATTAACCCTGAGAAAAATAAAAAGAAAGTGACTTAGCATCAGTCATTGAAAAATGGAAGTAAGATGTGAACTAATCTACCAGGGATAGGGCTGGAGGGAGAAGGAGGACAGATAACTGGCATTCCTGTTTACCCTTTGTTATCATCCTAGCGGAAGGAGAAGACTCTTGGAATTTAACCTGGTGTTATAGCATTTCTGTGACAGAATCTTCTATCGCTTTGTTACTCAGAAGCAAGTAAAATGGTCCTACAAGCTAGTGGATTACATATGCGAACCATATAGCCTTCTGCCTGTCTCTCAAGGGCGCTACTTGTGCATCCCATCATCAAAACATTATTTAGAGAAAAAGGGCAAAAGTGGGAGAAACATCTGGACTACATGAATGTTACTCAGAGAGTGGTCGAATTTTTAATAGAATATTTCAGGCATTCCAGATAGATGTGATAAATGCATATCAAATCTCATTTTAAGTGACCAAAAATATTAAATGATTCCAAACAATACAAAACTTCTCTCATGATAGTACCATTACAGAAGGTAGTCACTGGGTCCCCATTCTGCAGGAGGAAGGACCCTGAATGGACTTGGTAGCATAACTGAGAACCATCTCCCTTGGGGGTAACTCAGAGTCAGTCCAGGGCCACACGTGAATCTGGAAAGTAATGAGTAGCTCTTTTAATACTCCATATCTATTTGATGTCCATGAAATACCGTTTTTACACTCTATTAAGTTAGATTCATCAGGGAGGCCAATGTCGTTCTAATGTGTATAGACTCATTGCTAATCTTCCCTAGAACTATCAGCTTATCTCTTGAATTATCCCACAGATGTGGAAATGAGCCATCATTTTCCATTAGTTAGTACTTTTGTCTGTTAAGAACCTTTCTGCCTGTAGCTTAATATCCTCCAAACAATAATACTTTATGAAAAAAGAGCATGAAAAAAAGTTTAATGTATTCCTTGCTCTAGTTCGCTAATTTTCAGTAAATAGTGTTTTAGATGCTACTTCAGAATGAAATGACAGCAAGATCTACTTTTATTTTCTTTTTTTCAAGAAAGTTTTAAAATGTTACAACATCATAGGTTTTGTGGATTTTTCCAAAAGGACTAGTACTGTTATATCCTCCTAGCTTTCAGGGCCGTTTTACACCCAGAGTAAGGTATATGTATGTAGTAACAGAAATCTGCCCACCTAGTTATTCAGAGCTTAAAATTCTATGACACTTAATCTTTTATAGTATAGTGACAAACCTGAAAATAAGTAAAAACATATTTCTTAGAAAATGGAAAAGTTACTGTCAGAAAGCCATGGCATTTTACTCCATTGCAAGTGCAGATAGACTTTAATAAATTCAGATTTAAGGTGGACATAGGAACACACAGGCTTGTAAGAAATTATAGCCAGAGAAAGAGGGAGACGGAAGAACTCCAGAAGCCAGCCGAGTGGAACCATTTACCACGCACATCAGCAGCCTGACATGAAAGTGCTATTGATCTTTATAATGCTGGGCCATAAAGAATATATTGGATTATCATTTGTGTACTCTGTATTAAGCAGAAATGTTCAAAACAAAATTTGGCCTTTGAACTGATTAAGTTATCTAGAAAAACGTATGTGGAATATTGCATTCCCCCACCATGCTGGTAACGAAAAGGCTGATTTAGAAGGTTAGTTTAGTGAATTCCCTTCTGTAATTTGTAGTTAGGAGGAGGACTTTTTTCTATGAAGAAGGCTTTTGTGTTAGAAGAGAGCTCCAGTGACGGTAGAAACATGGCTGAAGGACAGGAACAATTTGTAATAAGGGAAACATGAAGAATACTCTGCTTTACCAGTAGTCAAGAAATATAAAATAAACTGAGAATCTATTTTTGGTTTTAGCTGAATAGCAAACTTACCACAAGTAATAATCAGTGTTGGTCAATGTACGAATTCAAAAGCCATTGGGCAGTTTGTATTAGAAACTTTATTTATTTATTTATTTTTTGATGTAAGGAGGGGCAGAGAGAGAGGGAGACAGAATCCCAAGCAGGCTCTGCACTGTCAGTGCAGAGCCCAATGTGGGGCTCAAACTCAACAATTCTGAGATCATGATCTGAACTAAAGTTGGACGCTTAACTGACTGAGCCACCTAAGCACCCCCGTCTCAACAAATTTAAAAAATATTTGATCTAGTAATTCCATTACTGGGAATCTGTCTTTAAAAAATCATCTATAAGCAGCCAGAAAGTTGTGCATAAGGATGTTGACTTCAGTAGTATATACTTTGATATATATACCAAATTATATATTATATATATATATATATAGGGGCTCAGAGCCTGGAGCCTGCTTCAGATTCTGTGTCTCCCTCTCTTTCTGCCCCTCCCCTGCTCGCTCTCTGTCTTTGTCTCTCAAAATAAAATAAAGACATAAAAAATTTTTAAAAATGACATACCTAAATAATTTTGACACGTGGTTATTATAAGTGCTTATAATAAAATCAGAATATAGAACTAGATATGGAATAATTGTAAATATGTATGTATGTATCCATACCAATTTTGAATGCATATGTATAAATAATTATAATTATATGTATGTATGGGTATTGGTTATACATATTTACATAAAGATCAGAACAAAAATAGACCCAAATGTTACCAACATTGGCTTCATATGGTTATCTTGCAGTGATGGGATTCTGAGTGAATTTTACTTTCTTCCCTAAAGTGGTCTGTGTTCTGAAGAATGACTAAAAAATATAAGAAGGAATCACAAGAGGCTTTTACTTTATGGATAATGAGCAGTGGTTTCCATAGTCCCATTGGTGTCATTGCAGAGTATGCAGAACTGAATTAAATCTATATTCTATTTGCTTTTTAATGTTTTTCTTTGGCGGTTTTCACTTTTTAGATATACTGTGTATGACTACTGCTGTTCTTGTGTTTCTGATCTCTCTCTCTCTCTTTATTTTAATAAAGAAAAACATGAACTTCAGCCAAATGACTTGGCCATCTCTAAATCCTTTGAAGCATCTGGCCGGATATATGTCTACCGGAAAGACCTGGCTGACACTTTGGTAAGGACTTTGAGCCTTTTACTTGAAACACAAATGGCACACTAAAATTGAATTTTTTGTATGTTTTATAATACATGTTAGAAAAATACACTGAACTACCTACTCCTCTAACCAATAATACGCTTGTCAAATAACACTGCTTTTGCAAATCAAAGACAAGTACAACTTGAGGAATCCTAAACCCTTCCAAAATCAAGCTCTGCTTCTCTCTGGGCCCTGGAAACAAGGGGTCTGTTTCATGGAGCCATCACTAGGATGGTTCTTTTTAGCTGACTTCCTGTTGTATGTATAATTGAGGACTGTATATACCACACTGGTTAACCAAAACTGCTTATAATAGAAATACTTTATGTAAAATTACTTACAAGTATCAACCTACTATACTATTAATCATAGTCAGTTTTTGCACTTATTACCAGACAGGTGCCAAGTAATTTACATACAGTACCTCATTTAACATTGCCAGTAACCCTGCGAAGTTCAGAAAGGCTGAGTAACTTACTCTTGCTTGCTACAGCCAAGGAAAGGAAAGTGCTAGGGCTTCAGTTATTATTGGCTTTGAAACTATTACACATTCCTTTCCTTTGTATGTGGTGAGGGAGCAAAAGAGAGGAAAACTTGTCTTACTTGGGTCTTTCCACTTCCAAGTGTCCTTCAGCCGGTCACATGTCCTCTGTCTGTACATGATGTAATTCCTTCTTGAGTAAATAATGAGATTGGCTTGACTTCCATCTTCCCTATGAAGGAGGGCCATCTCCCCTGCAGTGCTGTGGAGCCTCTGGGGATGGAGGAGACCCACTCTGTCTCCCATGCCCTCCTTCCTGGTGCTCCCCATAGACCTCGCTGCGGTTCCCTGCTACACACACCCAGCGCTCTCGGGAGCCACAGGCCAGGGCCAGCTTCTGAAGAGTAGAAGGCAGGCCTGAGCAATGTCTTAGTGGAATAAGTGGGTGCTCTGAAGTATGTTCCGAGATGAGTCAGGTGCCATCTTGCCCTCGAATGTTTCCCACCACCACCTCTGCACACCACCTAAAATTTCCCTGTTGAGAATCCCAGCTTTCAATATTTTATCCTCAGAAGAGTTCAGTTGAAATGGAATATTGTAAGGGCAGGATAACATGTGGAACCTCTAACACCCACTATACTGACATATTGATGAGTCAATCCTCTTGGAGAGCAGGAGTTAGAGCCCTAAATAAATAGGATTAGAGAAATAGAAAGTGTTTCTTGGAGAGGGCTGTGGACGGCCTTGGACAACCAGAGGCCAGTGCCAGGGCGAGGGGTGCATTTAGGGAGAAAAGAGGAGGAATAAAAAGCCAAATCTCCAAATTAGTGTGCAGAGATTCGTGTGGTTTCCCAGCTCTTGGCGCTCCCTCTGAGTGCCTGCCGTGTGGCATGGCATCTGGCTGGCTCCAGACTCATCAGGCCCTGAGAAATGTGGGCTCTCCCCCTCTCAGCACCTAAGTATTTGCATGCATTCTCTCAGTGCACCCTCACCCAGGGCCACCTTGTGTCCCACTCTGGCTTACGGGGACAATTTGTACCTTGACAAGCTCCGAAGAGAATCACATCGGTGGAAAAATGGTCTGAAGGTCTTTTGTCATTTGTTTTTTTTCTCAAATTCAGAAGCCTTTTCATAAACATAAACATTGTAAAATGCAAATAATTTTGCAGTTTTTAAATAGGAATTAATATTTAGAATCTGAAATATTTCCTTCATCCTGTCATGTACTTAATTTTTGCAAAGTCCCATTCTTTTTTTTTTCCAAGTCATTAACAGTTTTAACATCATCTATTCAAATCCAAACCCTCAAATAGAATTTGTTATTGTTGTTGTTTTAAGTGAACTCTAAGCCCAATGTGGGGCTCAAACTCGGGATCCTGATGAAATCACATGACTGAGCCAGCCAAGATGCTCCTGGAGAATTTATATTTTAATTAGAAAATATCAGATATTTTGAAAAGATGCCAAATAATTTTTAATAAATTTAACGGTCACCAAAGATTTAAAGTTGTGGTGGCATTTAATAATTTCATGCCAGATTGTAAGGAAATAGTATTACCAGACACATACCTATTTGTGTAGGGAAAGCCACAGATCCTTAAAATAATCATCTACCATGGGATATAAATGAAGTAACTTTTATTTTTTATTCCTTGTTTAAATTTTTATCGCTTTCCACAGGCATTTTAATAAAATTTGTAAACGTGTGTCTTGGATGAGGCTTGTTAAACATATTTCCTGTAAGAGCCATGTCTGTCTTTATTGAAGTGCACCATGACATTTCTTTTGTTTGTTTTTATACTAACCTGCTGGCACATTAATTCTTACCAGAAGCCAAAGTGATTTCAGGGCTTTCGCTTTCATTATGCTGTCTGCTGGGGCAGTGTTTTATAATCAGATTTGTGGATGCGAGCATGTGTGCATGCATGTGTGTGTGTGTGTGTGTGTGTGTGTGTGTGTGTGTGTGTGTGTTTCAAGGGGGAGGGGCAGGCTAACTCAGTGAAGTATCATTGATCACATTCCACTGTTTCCAAGGCTGTTTCCCAATTTGGTTGCATCTTACCAAAGATGAACAGACTAGGGAAAATATTGAATGCACTCAGACAAAATGACTTTCCCAATCGGGCCTTCTAGTGCCTTTCTGTGGCCAGCCACTTCAGTGCCGAACATTTGGGAATTACTGAGGATCGTTTTGCTTCTGTCTGTTGGTTTAGAACCCATTTGCAGAAAATGAGGAATCCCAGCAAAGGTCGATGAGGATTTTGGGAATGAACACTTGGGATCTTGCTCTGGAATTAATGAATTTTGATTGGAATCTCTTTAATTCAATCCATGAGGTGAGTAAGGAGTGAAAAGATAAAATAAATAGTAGTGCTATTTCAACTGTGAATTCTTTTTTGAAGAATATTTGTATGTGACGAGGCTTTAAGAAGATCCATCATCTGATGACACAGTTATGCATAGGATACCACAGCTCAAAGATATTTGGGGACTTGAAATATATTGAAAGACTGACGCAAACCCAGGAAAATCAGAATACATGACCATGCTTTATTTGTTCCTTATATAACCATATGTATACTGTAGTATAAATGTGTTTTTATATGTATGAATATACAGGTACTTGCATATTTATGAAGCTTTAAGGGGGTTGAAAAGCCATTTTACGTTTGATGACTTTGATTTTGATCCTTTTATTTTTTCCGTAAAGTTTACTGTAGTCATACAAGAATCATATTTATGTACGTACCTACATACACATACAGCCATTCTTTTACTCAAGAACATTCTATAAATTTAGCCTATACTACAAGACTTAAAGTACTTTCTTGAAAATTTAGATATATTGCAAATTTTTATGTTCAGTAACGCTCCCTTAAAAGACAGCTTCAACATTTATAAAATAATAGGGGCAAAATGTACTGACAATTAAGGAATAAACGTAGCCGGTAGAAAGGCTCCCAGGAATCAGGAGATGAAAAATGAGGCAACCCTCTGCAACCATATGTTGCATTTGCTTTGCCATGTAGAAATGTTTCATTACAAAACAGACTTACAAAACAGCCTTTCCTTCTGAGGAAATTGATGCACAACTTGGGCACTTGAACTTCACTTTCATTTTGGAATGTCTTTTAAATGTCTTTATATTTTCTCATTAAAAAAATTCCAATATTAGGGGCCCCTGGGTAGCTCAGTTGGTTGAGCATCCGACTTCGGCTCAGGTCATGATCTCACAGTTCGTGGGTTCGAGCCCTGCGTCGGCTCTGTGCTGACAGCTAGCTCGGAGCCTGGAACCTGTTTCGGATTCTGTGTCTCCCTCTCTCTCTGACCTTTCCCTGCTCATGCTGTCTCTCTCTCAGAAATAAATAAAACACTAAAAATTTTTTTTAATTTTAATATTATTGTAATCTAAATTTTATTTTGAGAGAGAAGGAGAGAGAGAGTGTGCACGTGCACATGTCAGGGGAGGGGTAGAGGGAGGGAGGGAGGGAGACAGAGAATCAATCTCAAGCAGGCTCCACACCCTCAGCACAGAGACTGATGCAGGGCTCGAACCCACAAACTGAGACAGTGACCTGAGCCAAAATCAAGAGTCAGGCACTTAACTGATTGAGCCACCCAGGCACCCCTATAATGTAAATCTGAGCAAGTAGTGAACTCATTCAAGCTAAGTGATTTGTGCCTTTGGAAATGTTAATACAGTAGGACATGTCCCTGCTTGTATTGCTTACTCAGTGGGAGAACTGGAGTTATTTCTGCAAAATACGCCCACAGAGCAGATGCACCCCTTCATTTAAAAATAAATATCTCTGTTGCTCTGCACATAATCAGTCTGTATAGGTACTGGTTTTACTCAATTTTGTAAGTTTTGGACCTTGCTCTAATCTTATCATTCTCTTTCTGTTTATGATTTTCTGTATCTTACGTCCGTGGTTCTCAAAGAGTGAGTCCCCAGATTCCCACCTGGGAACTTGTTATAACTGCAGGGTTTGGCCCCTACCGCAGACATACTGCATCAGAAAAAGTAGAGGATGGGGCCCGATGACCTGCTTTAACAGACCTCCAGATGACCCTGATTCACACTGAAATCTGATAGAACTTGTCAGAAGACTCTACCTGTGAGAGTCTAATATGCATCTTAAATACTAGTGACAATCATTTTCACCTGTTTTTGTCCCTATAACAAGTTCAGAAAGTTTGGATTGATTCAGCCTATGATTTCAACTGGAGAACTTGTTAGATTTTCATGTAAAAAAGCATCATCTGCACATCCTAAAAATAACGTTTATAAGCGGACCCCAGGTGAACCTTATTTAATAAGGCATCTCTAAAACTACATTGTTTCAAATCTAATATATTGTTATTTGTTAAGTTCTCAGAACACTTGAAGCTCTGAGAGCCACTACCTGAAGTAGCTCTGAAAAATGAACTAACTTTTGTATCAACTTGTCTTTGTGCTAAAAATAAATGCGGGTACAATCTATCTTTCAGCAAGAGCTGATCTACTTCACGTTCAGCCGACAAGGAAGTGGGGAGCACACGGTGAACCTCAGCCTTCTGCTGCAGAGATGCAATGAAGTCCAGCTGTGGGTGGCCACGGAGATCCTGCTCTGCGGCCAGCTGGGCAAGCGAGTGCAGCTCGTGAAGAAATTCATCAAAATCGCTGCACAGTGAGTTCTGGCGCTGAAAAGCCCAATTCCTCTCGTCTCTTTGAGAGAGTACATTTTTTCCCTTGTGATGATAAGAAGGGTTAGGAGGTAAACGTATACTACTGAGTTAAGTGACCAAATGATGTAAAAGGTCTCTTCTTGAATATTTATGTCTTTGCATTGGAAGTATTTCTGCTTTACCCTCAAATGTCAAAATATGGGACTAAGCTGTCTGCTCTGTGCTATAGGGTGATTAAGCAGGCAGCACCCTCATGCTCCATCCTGCAGCTATACTACAGCATGGCCAGGAAGCTAGGGCTGGGGAAACTGGGAAGGCAATGTGAGCAGGGAGAGCCATTGCCAACCGGGTGCATTTGAGGATTCTACTCTTGCCTGCTTGATGCCCATGATGTGAGCTTTGCAAACTGCTTAGCAGGCCCTGCACTGATGGGTCCCAGCTGACCTCTGAGCAGCACCCTCCCCCTCCTCCAGGGTGCAGCCACTGTGAATGGCTGTCTTTCCCATACACAGCATCCTCCAAGCCTGGGCATATGTTGTTGGCTCTGCCAGAATGACCACTTCGACCCTGCAAATGGCTGCCATCCTTAAGACCTAGGTCAGATCTTCCTTCCTTCCTGAAGTCATCCCTGCCTTTCAAAGGCAAGGTCAGCCATTCCCAGTCCCCACTCTCACCCACACACATGCTTTTTCACTTTTAGCTTCTTTTTTATATTTATTAAACTTGTGAGTTTATATAGAATCCCTTCACTTGGCTGGGTTAGCCTCCAGAGGGCAGGGACCATTGCTAATCAAACACGGTACCTGAGATGTCTGGCGCAGAACTTGGTAAATAGCAGTGACTCAGTAAAGGTTAGTTGAATGACATTTTAGTAACTTGCTGGGAGCATCTCTTCAAATACCAGATTTGTATCCTGAGACTGCTCCTGGGGCAGCTTCCAACAGAAGTGGGCAGCGTGAATCAGAATCTTTCCCAGTTCCTTCGGCTTCCCATTTTATTTCGCCTTCGTCTTCCAAAATAGTTTTTACGTCACAGGTTTGGAGTATACATCCATGCAATGCGTTCAGGAACTATGTATTGATCACTCATTACGTGTGCAGATCCATGCAGGGCACTTTGGGGAAACCACACTAACCTTGCACACAATCCTTGGCCTTGAGGAGTTTGCAGCCTGCTGGAGGAGATGCTTTGATAACTCAAATGGCTGACGTGCAGCAGAGAAGGGGGGAGTGCCCTATTCTGAGATCAGGTTCTGTTGGGGGCCTTAGAGGAGGGGAGGCTCTTAGGCCAACAGTGTGGAAAAGGAGGATTCAAAAAACATTCATGAAGGAAGTAGCATTCAAGGCTGTATTTGAAATCTGCGAACTAGACGGATAGGATTCCAACAGCGCACACTCTCCTTGGAGGGGAACCTCATAGGAGGAGGGTGGTAGAGGGGTTCATGGGAGGCAGGCAGCATCTGGTCAAGGAAAAGAAACCTCACCCACTTTGGCCACAGTGGAGGGATATTTGTAAGGAAGGTGCAGGAGATTGATCTGCAAAGGAAGATAAAAACAAACTGTGAAGGATGTTGAATTTCAGGTCAGAGAGTTTGGACTGAATTGAGAAGACAGGGATTCATTGCCAAGTGTCTGTGCGGGAGACCCATAGGAGCAGAGCTGTCCCCCAGAAAGGTTGATCTGAGAGTAGCGCATAGACTGAACTGTAGGCAAAGCACGATATTTTGTTTACCTAGCAAGAAATAATAGAAGTACCTAAGCTGGTGTTTGGCGTGACTGGGAATGGAAGGAGAGAGAAATAACAGATGCGCCTACATCTTGGTTGGTTTTTATGGTGAATGTTCCTTTTTTTGATTTGGCCAGTGCATTGCAAATGGTCTATGCAATTCATAAAGGTGAGGCTCTTGTGGATCAAAAGCTTTCTTATAAATGTCAGTTACTTGAAGAAGCGGGATGTTAATGTCCCAAGGAGTAAAATGACACCACACAGCTTAGTTCCAGTATAAGATTATATCTATCCTCCGGGAAATGAAATATATTCACATCTTCTCCATATGGCCTCATGCTCTTGAATTATTTACTGTACTGGTCTCTCTATCCCCAGCCCATGGAATAGAATGCCAACAGAAACATAAAGTTAAATTCCTCATAATCACACTAGTAGGAATAACCAAGGGAAAACAGTAATTTCCATGATCATGAAGTGTCTCCCCTGCCTAAGGCATCTATTTGCATATTCATGTTTCCCTTCCTTCTCCCCATCCCCACCCCCCACCTCTGTGGATTGAGTGGAGTTTATTTCCTCACACAGACAAAGGAGTGTTTGCTAAACTGGAATGTTTCAGTGTCAGTCTGTTCTTATCGTGGAATGAATGGGTAACAAAGGATTCCAGACTGGATTGGTATCCAGTATTTGTACTGTATCAATTTGTCTTGGAGAGAAATCATGTTTTTCTGTTTACAGATTCAGATGTTAGTTATATGTACTTTTTTTGTTAATTGTAAGGATGACTGAAAAAGAGGACAGTTATTTATGGGAGCTAAAAGATTAAAAGATGAGAATTCTATCTAAGATTCCAGATAGATAAATGATGTTAAATAAAATGAGGAATTAATAAACCTTTCTATAATGAATAACGATAAAACCATTTCCCCAAAAAGTCTTGTTTTCAACTCCAGCAAATGCTGTGTGAAAGGCTTGGTGTATACGAGGTTTTGAGGTGACAGGCAGAATATAAAAATGAAATGCATCCATACTCAAGCCATAAGGAACTTAATGTCTAGTGAGGAATCACAGAACCATGGGGCCTCCCTCATGGAGGAAGTGAGAGGACCAGGGAGTAAGTGAGAGCCTCTAGCTGTGACATAGGAGCCAGACACTTCTTGCTGACCACAGGAGCCTCTCACCTCAATCATTACTTCAAGAGATGAGCTGACTCAAAAACAAGGGGGCGTGCCTGGCTGACTCAGTCGGTAGAGCATACCCTTGATCTCTTGATCTCAGGGTTGTAAGTTCGAGCCCCACAGTGGCTGTAGAGATTTCTTAACTCTTTTTAAAAAACAGAAAGAGAGAGAGAGAGAGATGGAGCTGACTCAAGTCTGTCCTGGCTGGTGTGAACTTTCCAGGGGTGTGATGAGACAGAAAGGGTGATTGAGGGAAGTAAATGACAGAAGGGAAACAGAGTCGAAGTATTGATGGCTTTAGTGACCAATGATTTACGAAAACAGGTGGATTTCTAAATCATTGACCTGAAGGCATCTTTACTTGTTTATTGTGGAATATACCAAATAGCGTTCACCCAGGAGAAAGGTGGCAGAAACCAGATAAAATGGCCAATCAGACTGAGTCTTGCATTCTCTTGCCTCCCCTCGAACTGCAGGCAGGGCCAGAAGCCAGGAAAGGAAGACTGTGAGAGGCACAGACCAGCCCATGGAGACCCAGCAGTGGGGGGGATGGGGGGGGTGCTGCAGGACTGTGTCCCCCCTGCAGATTCTGGACCCTAGGTGCGGAGGCGGCAGTGCCTTTCCACGTTCCACAGTTAATGGGGATAGAACTTCCAGATGCTCCCCGAAGGACCTTCTCTGCCCTGGGGGCCAACCACAGCTGTCCTCGGGTGGTGTCTAGCCCATGAGGCTGGCACCAGGAGCAGGCCACTTAGGGAGGACCTGCCAGGGCACAGCCAGCTGCGTATGTTACTCCTGCTACAGCGCCAGGCATTCTTCTTGTTCTAAACTAAATACTTGTAAACCCAATCTGTGCCACTGGAAAGGAATACCGTTTCTAGGGACAGTTTTTAATGTGTCTGGAAACTTCAAGATAGCTTTTGACCAATCATGTAAATACTGGAGGTCTCACTTAATTAAAAGAACGATAAATAGGGGCACCTGGGAGGCTCAGTTGGTTAAGCATCTAACTCTCAATTTCAGTTCAGGTCATGAGATCAAGCCCTGCATCAAGCTCAGCACAGAGCTTGGAGCCTGCTTGAGATTTTCTCTCCCCTCTGTCTCTGTCCTTGCCCTGCCTGCCTGTTAGCTTTCTTTCAAAACAAGCAAGCAAACAAACAAACAAACAAAAAAACCCCTATAAATACAGTTAAAAAGTTTTATACACAGAGGTACTCATTGCAGCCCTCCGTATTGAATTGAATTATATTGAAATGAGAATAACTTAAATTTCAACAATAGGGCAATAAGTAAGCACACCATGAAATATGTTTTTGATGAAGTTATAGAGCCATTAATGATGATAGTGAAGAATTCATAGTATACACTATAATGTAGTATAATGGAAGAAGCAGGATACAGAGTTGTATATGCACTGTTCCCAAGTTCCATCTAAGACATTGGTGAAGATGTGATGGGACAGAGAGTATCTGGTCCAAGCCAAGTTATTATATACCAGGTAGTTTCTGTGCACTGGCTTACTGTTGAGCATTTTCATATTTCTTCATATTTATCAAATTAGAGTGATTTCTTAATTTTAAAAACTTGTCTCAGAGAAGTGTTTTTTAATGCGCCCCAGAAAAAGGAGTGTCTGGAACTCATAGGCTGTCCTGGCTGAACTGGGAGACTAAGTACCCTGCCCACACCCCCCCCCACACTCCCCCACACCCCACCCCCGCCCCCGCCCCCGCCGGGGCTTTGAGAGTTAGTGGAATTTTAACCAATTAGGTTGAAGGGCATGACTGACGTGATGCAGAACAGATAAGCTTAGAGAGTGAAAGGAGCTCAATGTGATTTTATTTTGCATTTTTCCTCCTTTTTTTCTCTAAATAAGAAATGTGGGACAGTATCCCCCACGATATATCCCATATTTTATAGAGATAAGTAATACAGTAGCTACTTTGTTGAGAGTGAGGAAAATGCATCTGAATGTCTTTGGAGGGGAGGCTCAGACCAGTGAAGTGGGAGGGCCTTGTCTGTCAAAACTTAAAGACAGCATCCTGATTAAAGAGACCCTGATTAAGGAGATGGCCGAGAGAGCTGTTACAATGAGAATATGCTATATATAAAGAAACATGAATTCAAGAGTTTTCAGTTGAAACTTTAAATGTATCATTCAAAATAGATATTTTAAAAGGAGGAATCTATTGATGTATCCAGGGGGTGTCAGGAGCACAGATCTTTTCCTAGAGGTAAGGATGGACCCCAGCGTTTGGAATCTGTCACCTGTGTTAGGAAGAGTGGAGGGGATACCACCCCCCACCCATAGGTCAGTGTGTGTTGGCCATGGAGCAGAGTTCAGCCCTGCCCTGGACATTGAACTCTGTGGCCTAGGAGAGTCTTTGGGGCTTTATCTTGTAGGGTCATCTGGCAGAAGCATGATGCTCCAAGTACCTTGTGCTTTCTTTCATTCCATAGCTGCAAAGCCCAGAGGAACCTGAATTCTTTCTTTGCTATTGTGATGGGCCTCAACACTGCTTCTGTGAGCCGGCTGTCGCAGACCTGGGAGGTGAGCCTTGGGGGCCCACATGGAAAGGGCACATGGGGGAGGGACAAATAAAACTGAACAGGAAACATGCCAACAAAAGGCCTTTATTTAAAATAAGTTGATTTAAATGGTTTAAATGAGATAAGTACCATTAGGAAAAAAAATGTTAAAAATGAATGTGTCAAGCAGGACTATTTTGATCAAATGGCTTTCAAAATGGTTCTATTATATAATAGAACATAAAATATACACACATACATATTTGTTTTCCGCCCTGGCGCCATGATAGTGTGGTTACAGCCCCATGCTGGTCCTTTCAAAAGTGATGACATGTGTCCAGAGCAGATTTGTTGATATGCTAATGAATTTAAGCTTCCGGTCCTCTGTCTTGCAGGGCTCCAGGCATTGTGTTCAGTGGACGATGTCTATCTTTGTAAAATTTGCGGGAGTGAAATAATTTTGTATTCCTTTTTTCCAAAGAGGGTCCTGCAAAGTGTTATGTTTCAGGCCTCCCAAGTCAGGGCTCTGCCTCTGTCCCTGCTGCATGATGCTGGCCACTCGGGTTCTGAGGGGGAGAGGGCCACTTTGTTAATCCAAGCTTTGAACCACAGACTATAAAGGGCATACGAGAGAGGAACTGAAACCGGGGCATCCCTAAATGTGTCTAGAAGCTCTCAGCCTCTCCCCCGGCCCCATCACCTTCTTTTTGGGCTTTTGTTTCTTTCTCGGTCTCACTGTTCCCTACCGACTGACTGCCCCACTGCATGTACCTTATCTCTCCCTCATCATTTTCTCTTTAACCATCCAGGCTTCTTGCTCCCTTATGGCCCTGGGCTCCATGTGGCTCCTGTGGTCTCAAGCTTCTCTCCAGCCCTCTCTGATTCACCTCCTGTCACCACTCCATTCTCATGTTCCCGCTTCAAACTCCTACAACATAGGCCAGCTAGCTTTTCTTTACATTAGATCTCAGCTCAGAGCTCTGAACAATGTAGGGATTCACTGTCTTTGCATCAGGGACCATACGCCATTGGAATGCATGGTGGTGACCTGGGGGTCAGGGTCAGTGCCCCTTAAAGGAGTGCAAAAGAAAAGAAACGAAAGGCCTGCCTTCCCTGGTTAAGCAAACACGACCTGCACGCATATTGTGAGACGAAAGGAGGTGTAAAGCAAATGCCACAGTTGATCGGAGCAGGAGGGAAATGGCCAGCAAAGGTCAGAAGAAAGTGGAATTTGAATTAAACCTGGGAAGAAGCTTTGATTTGCAGAAATTGAGAAGAGAACTAATTGCGTTCGAACGGCATACATTTTGTGCACACATAGACTGCTTGCTGTGTGCAGGCAACTCATCAGTGCCATGGCTGGTAGAAAATGGGCCAGGCAAATGAGAAGGAGGTCTTGGACCATTTCCACTTGGCCCACAGAAGGGCAAGTGGAGACTCACAGCAAACCACCCAACTAGAAGGGGCAGAGTCGGAATTCAAATTCAGACTGACTGACTACTAAGTCAGCATGGAAGGTATCCAAAGTTTTCCTTATTCATGTCAGAGGCAGGCTGGAAAATCCCAGGTGCTTCTGGCTTGGGCCCACAGTTTTATTTGGGTGGATGGCATATGTTTTGACCCTCTATGATTTTACATGCCACATATGGATGTGGTTGATCTTTCCTATTCAGCAGTTCCTAACCACTGACGTGCAGGCTTCGTCACTTAGGGTTTTTACAGCCTTTCATGATTTACCCCTCTGCAGTAAAATACAATTCTATCATTTAAACAAAAAATGTCAGCCAATATTATTTCCCACTCAGCAAGACTCTGTAAGAAGACAAGAGCATTCACCAAAGGTGGGATATGGAGCTGAAATTCAAGTTTGTATTAAAAAATCACCAGTGTGTGGAATGTCTAACCAGTAGACTTTTGAGTCACATAGCTGTGAATTATTTTAAACTGTCTTGAGCAACACTCCCAAGGAATGTCACATGAAGGCATGATGAAGATTGCCTAGTGAGAAGCAAGTGGGGTAGAACCAAATGAGAGAGGTATTTATTATGCTCAGAAATGAGACACATGCCAGTACAGCTTAGGAAAAGTTCCCCCTAGTGCCTCTGAAAATAACTGACTTCTTTGACCTTTTCCTTTTTGTATTTTGTTTGTTTGATTTTAGAAAATCCCTGGGAAGTTTAAGAAACTTTTCTCTGAACTCGAGAGTTTAACAGTAAGTAGTGACCCAAAGGGGACTTACTCTTCAAATTAATTGATCGTAACAAATTTCCTTCTAGATTGTAATGGCCAGCACGTGCACTTCACCATGTCAGGTAGCTTAGCCTACATCCCTTGTATATGAAAATGTGGCTTTACTTCTTAAGGAATGAAGGAGTGGACAGTTAATGCCTCTTCCTCTCCGTGGAAAAAGGTAGTGAGGATGGTCCTTTTGACCCGATTTTCACAATGCAGATTTTTAAGCATCTAGTCCACGTCAAAGCCTACAGAATTAACTGTTATAAATGGAGTGTGTAGTCAGTGTCTTATGACTACAGAACAGCGTCTTTTTACTGTTTTCTCCTTTTTCTCCATTCTACCATTTCTTAGATTTAGGTTTTTTAAAATGTAGTTTCTTTTCTGAACACAATAAAACAATGTGCTCTTACTTTCTGTGCATTGTTTCTGCAGTATAAGGGAGGTTTTTCTTTGCGATGTACCTAACAAAAGACTTTGGGGTTACCTCATGATAGAAATTATGCAGAGGAAACTGTACTTAAGGAACCTATTTGAGGAAAATAATAGGGCAATCAAAAGGTGCTTCTCTTTTGCAGTCATTTCCCATTATTGTAAACCAATAAGTTGACTTTCATTCATTGCCACATTTCCTGCCCTAATTTAGTGAGTTTATTCTCCTAGGAAACCTTTATCTACTTTGTTCTGAGGAAGAACCTCTCGATATCTAAATCATGTTCAAATTGTATAGCAAAAGTGGATTTAGAATTGTTTCTGCAGCACATTGATTTTTCTTTCTCTTTGTCATCTGCTTGATTTGGAAGGATCCTTCCCTGAATCACAAAGCCTACAGAGATGCTTTCAAAAAGATGAAACCACCCAAAATCCCATTCATGCCTCTGTTGCTTAAAGGTAACAATTTTCATTTATGCAATTCCATCTTCAGAAGTGTGTCATTCTAACTATGAGGGGCCAAAAGAAAAAGGGGGACTCTAGGTGTATTTCTTGAGACTAACTTTGACATTACATCTAACTGTGTTTGCTTGTAATTGTTTTTTAAATGCTCGGTTATTTCTGAGGTACCTGAAATACTTAATTGTACTTGAGAGATAACAAAGCATTTTCACCTGACTTCCAAAACTTGGGACTGGAAGCGTGTGTTTTTATTTTGCTCTGCTTCTAAGCACCGTCTTATTTTCTTAGAGTTTACCATCCACTTAATTCAACCAAGAATAAGGCTGGAGTAAGGAACCCAAACAGCAATCATGCTGTCTACATTTGCAGCTTAAATTTCAGAGAGCAAACAATGGCTCTGACGTGTGAGAAATACCTTTGGTCAACACAGGCAGTATGGTGTATGAAAATGTTGGTGGGGGACATACTTTCTTTCTCCAGGAGTGAAACCCGTTTGGGAAAGTATGTGACAGCCACAAGCTAGTCCCCTGACTTCTCCTATAGAGCACCAAATAATTCATCCTGAAACATGTTAGTTACATTTGTTGATGAGATCTCAGTGGTCTCTTTCAAACGGAGAGGTTTAATTAAAAGGAAGTTGTTTTTATATTGGCCTATTCTGCTAACATTCAGTATATATTCTACTTAGGTGCTTTCCAGGGAAAAGGGATTTGGTCTTTTTTTTTTTTTTTTTTTTGCCATATTTTTATTCTTCCCAAGGGATTTTGTAGGAATACTCTTTTATATAGCCTGTGTCCTTCAGAGGCTTCTAATTTCTGCTGGGTCTGGCCCCACTAACTGGATTCATAAATGTCATTCTGGAAATGAGTTACCTAGGAACTGTGTTGCTGGATGGCCCTGCCGTTCTCCCTGTCCCCCTCCCCCCGCTGCTATATGGGCAATGGCAATAAAGCTGATCTTCCTTCCTCACCCTCTCTCCAGAACAACCAGGGCTCAGAGAATTTCTGAATTGCCCTGATTCCCTTCAGCTCCCCATCTAGCCTGCGTCTAGTAAAAGCAGGAATCTTTGTGAAACAATACTGTACTAGCACAACTAAGAGGCGTGCAGATGCTGCCTTCATGCTGAAAAGATTCTGCTAAATGTTAATGGGTGAAATGAGGGATTGTAATGCCAAAAGAGCACTTTAAAAGTTTACTCAGGTTTATGATTTTTATTTGCAAAATAAAACACCTTCAACTGGACGGTGGGGTGGCAGGTGGGATGTAACACTTAGAATCATTTAGACACAAATAGGAAGCTGGAAATGAGGACAGATCTGGGAAAGGAATTGATTTTAAGCAGAAAAAAAAATTGAACCATAATTTTTAAGGTAATGGAATTAGTGGACACTGTCCCTTTAGCTTACTTAGATATGAGCAGTGGTTTTTGCTGTATATTCTAGATTTCCCCCAAAAAATATTTAATTCAGCCACGTGTCTCACACTTATATCTTAGCTTGGATGCAATTTTCTGCTCTACTGAGTTTATCTAGACCTCTTTGTTGGCAGCAAAACAAATTTCCCTGTTTTCTACTGAAAATACATTCACTCATTCACTCTAGTAAACATGTTTTTTTTTTTCATTAGAAGCCTTCTTGAGTTTAAACAAGCAGTTAGTTTTCTCTTTTAAGTATTTTGTGATTATAAAAATAAACATCGTTAGCACTTTCTTTAAAATTATCATTTTTGTCTGGGGCACCGGGGTGGCTCAGTCGGTTGAGTCTGGGACGTTGGCTCAGGTCATGATCTCAGGATTCATGGGTTCAAGCCCACAATGGGCTCTGCACTGACAGCTGGAGCCTGGAGCCTGCTTCGGATTCTGTGTCTCCCTCTCTCTCTGCTCCTCCCCTGCTCATACTGTGTCTCTCTCAAAAAAGTAAATAAAAATTAAAAAAAAATTTTAAATTACTTTGTCTGAAATAATTTCCAAAGGACTATAAGGTGAAAATTTTAAATATGTATCATGCCTAAACACAACATTTTGGAAAAAATAAACAACGTTAATTTTGGGGTTTTATAATTGCAAAAATTATGTAAAGTTGTAATAAACTACTTTAGAACAACCAACTTTTTAATGAAAACTCGCCCCTGCCCCTTGTGCCTCCCACTTTGACTTGCTATTAGAGGAAAAGGACCAAATTGAACTCCTTGGGTGTTAAGAAGGATTAGGCCTCCCGCGTTTCTTTTTCTTTTTTTCTTCTTCTTCTTCTTCTTTTTTTTTTTTTTTTTTTTTTGAGACCTTCAGTTCCCAGTAAGCATGGAGATTATCAAGTGAACGAACAAGCTGAGGGTCCTTGCAGCCATCAGCTCTCCTATTTCCCAGCTGAATTCTTGCCTTTTGATGTAGTTGCCCTCCTACTGTGGTGTGGAATCTATTCAGAAAGCAGATGAATAGGAGGCCCTAAATAAGTGTGGGAGAAAGGATCCAGCTGACCTAAAGTCCAAAGCAGCCAAATAGTCTGTTTCATGCAGCGTTTTGAAGATGGTAGTCCTTCCCAGTAGAGTCAGTAATCAACAGGGGTTTGAAGATTAACCGAGGTCCTCTGGTGGGCTCTGTATGGATCTTAGAGCAGAGATGATTATTGCAGATTTGTGAGTGTATTTAAATAAAAGGAAAATCTGGGTGCTTGTATATTTCCTCCTCCTCTTTTAATTGCTATCAACAAGTAGAGTCATTTCATCTGGCAGTTCTGTTATATGAAGTGTGTGGAGAGTGTTCAGGTGTCTCCTGGTGAAAGGTACTCCTTTCCTACACTCAGCCTGGTGGGTACCCAGAATTGCTTCACAGCCCATGGCTTAAGTTCTGAGATCCCAGGTTTCTTTCTCTCTCTCTGTCCCCTTCCCTCCCAGCCTCCCTCCCTCATCCAAGTCATTCATTGTGAGCTCCCAGAGAGGCACAGTGGTGAAGAGGAAGAAGGCTCTCTGGGTTTGAGTCCCGGCTGGGAGGAGTAGAGCTGTGATCATGGACCAGCCGTGCGTGTTCTTTGGCTCACAGGTTCTTCACATTCTGTCCTGCTAGGGTTTTACCTTACAGTCGTTCGTTAGTGCTCTGTCTGATGCTGTTAATAGAGATAAGTGCCATTATTGTCATCACCCCATCATCATCCTTGGGAACATGGGGAGAAGAGGGCAATAATGTAACACTGGGAAATGGACCAAGTGACTCAGGGTGTTGGTAACCCGAGGTCTGATGGAGTTAGGGGAGAGTGGGCTTTTAGGTGATGTGTAATGTAGATAAAGAGTGCACACGCCATTCTTTGCTACACATAGAAAAGGTAAAAGCTAATGCGCCAACTACTTTAAGTATCACATCACAGAATGAAAGCTTATGCTTCCTTTCTGAAAGCAAAGTCATGAAAGACAATAAAATAAGCAGAGAGTTTGCCAGCCAGCTGTGTAATTGTAAATTGTTTTCCTATTAGAACATCAGTTTTAGTAAAGGGGGAAAAAAGCTTAGGAAAACTTTGCAGTCAGTGCTGGAAGCTGTACCTAAGGGATTCCTTGAGGAAAGGTCTGGATCAGGGGATCACGCAACTCTGTGACTGGTGCCGCCCCCTGGTGGGCAGTGAAAGCTCAGCAGCCAAGTGCCTGGTAGGCAGGTGTGCAGCACCTATCTCGTAATTGCCCCTTAGGGACCAGCAGGATGAAAGTCTTGATTAAATGCAAGTGATTTCCCTTTCTATTTATAGGAATCTTAAGCTGTTCTTTTGCCTCTTTTATGTCAGGTTATTTCAACAAGATAATTTTCATTTGGTTTGTCCTCCATGTTTGTGATCTGACATAATTATTTGCAGGCTCTTTGATTCTTATCTGTGAGGATTCCCTAGTGCTCAGTCATTGACCCTCTGATCTGAGTTTCTGAGTCATCCACTCACTGATCGTCAGCTGCTGTCTTTATTGTAACTAATTCCCAAATCCCTTACTCTTGAGAAGGCACTTAGGATTTTTGCAACCAGAAGGAGGTTTTTGTTTGAATATCTTCTGTCACTTCCAGTGCAGGTGAGGCTCAAACCAAATGTAACTTTCCCTTCCGCTGAAAATGTACTTTCACCCTAAGGAAAGTGGGATTCTTTCCAGCAGTGATGCTTTCTTTCTACCCATTGAGTAGGGACAGAAGCTTTGCCATTTTCCAACCTGTCCTTTTCCTCATATCTGATGCACAATCAGGCACTGTTTATTTTTTTTATATATTTTATTTATTTTTGAGAGAGAGAGAGAGACAGCATGAGCAGGGAAGGGTCAGAGAGAGAGGGAGATACAGAATCGGAAGCAGGATCCAGGCTCTGAGCTAGCTGTCAGCACAGAGCCCGACGCGGGGCTCTAACCATCAACCGCGAGATCATGACCTGAGCTGAAGTCGGACACCCAACCGACTGAGCCGCCCAGGCACCCCAGGCACTGGTTTTGATACCCAAAAATCTACATTTTAACATCTCAATCTAAATCTTCTACCATTGTAGGTAAAGCAAGCCCTATACACTTTGCCATGGATTGTTTAAAAGCAAACACATAAATATGAAAATTCCTTTGTTTCCGGGTATTTAGTTCTTTTCTGCTCAGGGTTCTGGCTTAAAACAATAATGGACTGGCTAAGTTATAGAATAAATAGTGTTAGCTTCTGTTAAGCAGGCTGAAGTACAATATATATAACTGCATTAATGTTATAATATTCCCACACACACACTTAAAATTATGCCTTTTCATATTGAATACCATACAGATTCAAGTTCAAGGTGCCTTGTCAAATGCATGGAATAATGCGTAATGTTTGAGAAAAATTGATAAGTTGCATTGCCTCTAGACCTCCTTAGCCCTGACTTATGATCTATTCCTAATGGCACATACATCTTTCTGTTTTTAATTTTCAGATGTAACATTTATTCATGAAGGAAATAAAACATTTTTGGATAATCTTGTCAATTTTGAAAAACTGGTACGTACATTTCATTATCTCTCCCTTTTCCCATTGTAAGGAAAGTGCATGCTTTCATTCTTGCTCCAAGAATGGTAACCAGGTTAACTCGCCACACATGGGGTGAGGCGACAGAGGACCGCTGTGCTACTTGAAAATCCAAGCACCTAGAATCTGGGAGGCGGACACCTTGGGATATCCTGCTGTAGCTCCATTTTAATCGCTTGAGGATGACTGATTTGTGCCCCGTTGTTTTTAAAGTAGATATGTCTATAACTCTTGAAATCCCTGTGTCCTAAGTGCTTTATAATCAGAGCTCAGTTATTTAAAATTTTGTTTTAAGTTTATTTATTTTGAGAGAGAGACAGTGCAAGCAGGGGAGAGGGAGAGAGAATCCTAAGCAAGCTCTATGCTGCCAGCACAGAGCCTGACACGGAGCTCGAACTCACAAAATTGTGAGATCATGACCTAAGCCAAAACCAAGAGTCAGACACTCAACCAGCTGAGCCACCCAGGCACCCCAGAGCTGTTATTTTAGATGCTACAGTCAAACAGCACAGCCAGAAATGGGTATTCAGAGTGAGGCTTTTTTGTACATGTTCTTTAGAGATGTGTTCTGTATCACTGTGTCATGTTCTATTTTTTTAAGATAATTGTAAATTTTTTAATACTTATTTATTTTTTTTAATATTTTTATTTATTTCTAGGAGAGAGAGAGAGTGTGCGAGCATGAGCAGGGGAGGGTCAGAGAGAGAAGGAGATACAGACTCTGAAATAGGCTCCAGGCTCTGAGCTGGCAGTCAGCACAGAGCCCGACGCGGGGCTCAAACCCACGAACCACGAGATCATGACCTAAGCAAAAGTCAGACGCTTAACCGACTAAGCCACCCAGGCGCCCCTTAATGTTTATTTTTGAGAGAGAGAGAGAGAGAGAGAGAGACCCAGGTGTGAGCAGTGGGAGGGGCAGAGAGAGGGAGACACAGAATCTGAAGCAGGCTTCAGGCCCGAGATGTCAACACAGAGCCTGATGCAGGGCTCAAACTCATGAACTGAGAGATCCATGACCTGAGCTGAAGTTGGATGCTCAAACGACTGAGCCACCCAGGCAACCCTCATTGTGTCATATTCTGAAGGTCCCAGGGCACCTATCTGCAACCAAAGACTACAGGCACTAACATTCTTGACTTTGTATAGGTTAATCTCCAGTGTTTGGTATGAATGAAACGATTTCAGGCAAATGAAGCCTTTGGTCAGTATCTGCTTCAAATCATGGCCAGTGCATCTGGTTAAGAATGCCTAACAAGTTTTGGGGAGCATGTGTGAAGATGTGGGATGAGGTGTATTGCACTGAGTAGAATTCCCTGTAAAGGGCTAGTAAGTTTCCCTGTGACTAACTTAGAGGGAACTTGGGTGAACAGTTACACTCTATAAGCTGACTGTTGTCTGTTAAGGGGAGACTGGCAGTTGACCTCCCCCAGGTGAACCAGTGGTTTGGTTAAGTTCCTTGTGTTATTGCCCCTCGGATAGTGCCACTGAAGTGAGAGAACAATTTGATAAAGGCACAAATGGAAAAGAGCCATGGAAAGATCCCCACATCCCTGTTTCTCATTCTGATCAGCATTTCTGGGCTTCCACTACTTTCTCCAACAGTCCAGTGGGAGTCTTTTGATGACAGCTAATGTAATCTAAGGTTTTGCTTTCAGATGTGTCAAGACTTCAGACTGAGGCTCCCAGGTGGCTCAGTCGGTTAAGCATCTGACTCTTAATTTGAACTCAAGTCATGATCCCAGGGTCATGAGATAGAGCCCCAAGTTGGTCTTCACACTGGGTATGGAGCCTGCTTAAGATTCTCTTCCTCTCTCTCTCTCTCTCTCTCTCTCTTTCTCTTTCTCTTTCTCTCTCCTCCCCCTCTTCCTCCTCCTCCTCCTCCACCTCCCTCTTCCCCCATGCCCTGCCCACACGCACACATGCGCTCCCTCAGTCTCAAAAAAATCAGATTAACCACTGGGAGCAAAACAAACTAACAAATAGTACTTCTGTTAGAGTCAATAACTGTCTGTACCCCCTAATCCTTTAAGATGGTTTAAGGAAATAACATGGCATAAATAAGTAATAATATTCTCTTTAAAATTTTAAATTCCCAAAGAGAACTTTATTTAAAAAGACAGCTAGAAGCTAAATGCAGTTATACATGCACACAATGGGCCATAGCACCCACGCGCATCCATCAAACACTGGCTAGCCTGTCATTTCTAGAGAGATCAGGTTCTGTAACATGAGTGAGTTCCGGAGCCTGACAGTAGATGGCTCTGAGGATGGAGCATGCCTCCTGCTGACCCCTCTTTGCATGGAGATGACAGGGTAAATACAAATTTTTCAAAGGGCAAAAATCTATTATACATTGTACATAGCCCTACGTTACACTTGGATGCTGGAGAATGAGGCTGAATTTCCTAATAGAGTCCGTGTTTTCAAGGAATTTTTCTTAGCACGGGACAGAGTTTCACTTCAGCTAAAACAGGATCATCTTTCACAATAATGAACCAATAGAACCTAACTGAATTAACTGGGGAGAAGCCAATTCCTCATGATGGATATTAGCTTAAGCCAGCTAGCAAATAATTCAGTGTATTCTCTTTATCTGGCTGATACAGGCCGACACATTAAGTCAGACGACATGATGGCCCAGAAGCACTCATTGGGTATAATAAGATTTCCATTGTTCCTTCTGCTGTCTCAGCAGCTCTAAACGTTTCAGTCGCCAGCTATTAAATAATGAAGAAACAAATGCTTTCTCTCTTTCTTCTCTTGACTCCTCTGTGTCGAGAGCCTCATCCTTTAGCACATTTTCCCCCTCCCCCCTTCAGAAAACCTGAAGACGAGGAGCAGGACTCAGGTTTTACTGATGCTCTCAGTCCTCAGCCCTGCACCAGCCCAAGGCTCCCGTGAGCTGCATAAATGGCACATGATAGAAATCAGTGTGACGCCATCGCTTAGAGCAGGAGAGGCAGCTTAGAGCTGCCCTGGGAATAGTGGTAACATTTGGGGAAGGAAACGTAACAATACTTTCACAGACGTGAGTCACGTCTCATTTCCTTTACAAATGCAACTTGAGCTCCTGCTATAATCACTGTCCTATTTAATTTTCCACTATTGAAGAGAAATACACTGGAAATACAATTGAGAACTATTTAATAAGTAGGTCATATTCAAACAAAGTTTCTACAGTTCTGACAGCTTTTAAGTAAAAAAAAATTTCATACTGAAATTATTCTTGTAGCAATAATTCACTGAGGGCTTGCTGTATATGGACGAGCCTTTGGTGTGTTAGGTGCGGGATATGAAAGATGATGACACATTTGGGGAAGTTGGGAGGCGCAGATAATGAATAATGTTGATTTCTTGAATAGTGGGATGGTGTTTGGATTTTGATATGAAACAAATTAGAAAGTCACTGGACTTTCCAGAGTGCTAGAGCACGATGGCGGCGTGTTTGGAGATGATTCTGGCAGCCACAGGGGAGAAATAGCAGTGGGAAATGGTGTTGTCCTAAATGTGGTCTTTCTCCTTCATCATGGAAAACTAGAAATGATAGAGCTAGAAGACTCTTGCAGGTACCCAGGTATGAGCTAGTGAGATCTCGTCAAAGGCAGCTGTAAGTTACGAAGACTTTTGCCTAGAGATCAGGGAGAACTTCGAAGAAAGAAATTAAAGCAGAATCCTGAAGACCGTAGGAGAGAATATAAATCGTAAACTGCAAACGGTCTCTGTCAAGATGCTGGCGTTTTAGAAAACGTTTGCCTTTTGTGACTATGTCATTTCCTATCATGATTTGAGATACTTGAGTCCTTGATGCCACCAGAGTTCCTACCTGCATTCAGCCAGTACACGGAAGTCACTGTGTGACATATGGCAGGGGCTGGTGTGCAGAGTCCTCTAGTGCCACTTGGGCCACCTGGCCTCATCCAGAGCAGCGCCAACCACAGGAGGCCAGTGTATACTGTACGCGGAGCCTCCCAATCTCAGAGAGGCTTCATGGAGAGAAGGCCAAACATCCCTGGAAGGGAAACGCCAAGGCCGATTTGGACAGGCAGTTGGGGCGGGAGTGCCCTAACTTCTTTACACTGTGTAAACAGTGGGCCATTAGACTCCATGGCACGAGGAAACCGAGGGCTCAGTTAGAATCTGGGCACCCAAGTTTGGGAGCACGGTTGCTATGGACGAAGACTGAATATCTTTTTGTAATCCAAGCCCAGTATTCTCAGTGAAAGTCAAGTCCAGCTCCAAATGCAGCAGTCCATTTGCACCCAAGGGTGCACTCTGCTTCCATCCCAGGAGGCATTGCTGCTCCAGAAACACCCTAAATGACCCTTCCACTGATATGTTTCCTGCTCTGCCTTCCAGCATATGATTGCAGACACTGTCCGTACACTGAGACACTGCAGGACTAACCAGTTTGGTGAGTAATTGAAGTCGGCTGTGGAATGTAAATTCACCCTACATTGGTACAGACTGTGACCTCATCACGAGTATTTGGTGGTAATAATTGGAAACAGATTATAAAGTCTAATATGCATTTACTATATTCTCTCTTACTTTGATCACTACATATTTGGGATGCAGAGGAAGACAAGATTGAGCAGTATTTTATCCTCTCTTGGCAGCAAGTTTACACTGTGCAGAGTGACTTTAGATGAGCTGAGGCTCCCCACTGTACCCCTGAGCCAGAAAGTCTGTTGGCCTTCCCCCTTGGCTCAGAAGTACCAGTGGGTTTATCAGGGGTGACCCTGTTCCTAAGCTTCTTGCTTGGAGTCTTCCTGGAATTGGAATATAGTTTGTAAAAGTGCCTAAAGCAGCCTTCCAGAATCTTTCCTCCTCTCCAACAAAAACTTCCTGTCTGGAGCTGCCTTTCACTGAATAGGTATTTTTCTGACCGTTTTTGTGGACTCCCCGCTGAGATTAACATGTGTAGGAATATTTGTTCCTTTTTAAACCTCAGGCATAATTTACACTATGTTGAAATAGCGTTAAAACATTGCAGGAAGGAAGGAAATCAACTTTATTGAGTTCAAGGAGCGTTCACATGGGCAATGGCATCCTGATACCAGTATTGGTGATTGGTGCATGGAGATCATTAACCCTGCGGTGCAGAGCAGAAAATGGAGATTCAGAGAGTTAATTCATTCCCCCATTATTCAGACCAGGCCTGCCTGACTTCCTGACCCATGCTCTTTTCTTTGCCTCCTGCAGCTTCTATAGATATGAAGGGCAGTAAAGAAAGAAAAAAAAAAGAAAGTTGAGTTCAGTAATTATAAATCAATCAAAGCTGACCACTAAATAAAAACTTGCTTTATAAATCCTCTGTGTAAAATAATTTTTTCAACAATACAGAAGTAGAAAGATCAAAGTCCTACTCCCTAAAGATCAGTGCATATTCTTAAGCAAGTTTTTTTCAGTTTGGCCAGTCAGCTGGCAGTACTGCCCCTACAGAGTAACGGAACTTCTGTATGAATTACAAAGCTTGTGTTTGAAAGGGACAGTTTTAAATACAGGACCTAAGTTTGTTGTTTTTTTTCAATGTTTATTTATTTGGGGGGGGGGGATGGGGGAGTGAGCATGGACAGGGGAGAGACAGAGAATCCCAAGCAGGCTCCATGTTGTCCAAGCAGAGTCCTGTGCGGGGTTCAGTCTCACGAACCATGAGATCATGACTTGAGCCAAAATCAAGAGTCAGACACTCAACCAACTGAACCACCCAGGCTTCCCAGGACCTAAGGTTTTAAATATTTACATCAGCTACTACCACCTGATATGTGTTTATATGTTTCTCCATTAAGCACACGAGTACAATATACTTACAGTAGAAACAGTGATCATAACATTGTCATGAAGATTCATTCAAATATGCAAGCATAATGCTGCCGAATATTGGGTTCATATTTCTGTCATCCACCTTTGTTTCCCAAGTATTTATGCATACTCACCTGATTCTAAGGTATCAGTCTCGCTGATCAAGAGTCTCTGCAAGTGTAGACAGGAAGGTTATACTGGCTTGGTGGCCATGACCCTGTCTTGAATGCCTCATCACCAGGGAGTAAGGCCCCATTGAACAAAGCAGAACTCTTTGTTCTGTTAGTAAAATTAGTGAAATCCATTTTGACAGCTTCTATGGACATAGTAAACCAATGTCAGCATTTGGGATAAAATAAGGTAATGTTAATCAAGCCACTTAAAAATTACGAAGTTCTGGGGAGCCTGGGTGGCTCAGTCGGTTGAGTGTCTGACTTTTGATTTCAGCTTAGGTCATGATCCCAGGGTTGTGGGATCAGGCCCCGTGCTGAGTGTAGAGCCTGCTTGAGATTCTTTCTCCCTCCCCTCCCTCTGCCTCTACACTACTCATGCTCTCTCTAAAATAAAATATAAATTGTATTACATTTATAAATACAAAATTATATAAATATATTCATATAATGTATATAAATTATATGAAATTTATATATCAATTGGCTGGGTGGCTCAGTCGGTTCAGTGTCCAACCGGCCCAGGTCATGATCTCGTGGTTCGTGGGTTCAAGCCCTGCGTCAGGCTCCATCCTCAAAGCCTGCTTCCTGTTTCGGATTCTGTGTCCTCCTCCCTCTCTCTGCTCCTCCCCTGCTCACACTCTGTCCGTCTCTCTTTCTCTCTCAAAAATAAATAAAACATTGACAAAATATATTTATAAATAAACGTGTTTTTAATTAGGAAGGGCCATGCAAGTATCACTTGTCATGGTTGGAGCCACTCATTCTGCCATCTTCTTAAGGTTAAAAAATTAACAAAAAAATTACCTTTGTACCATGTGTTTTCTAAACCAATATTTACTAAACCAAAGGCAGTCTCTCAGTGTCTTACAGAGAAGGTGTTCTAGAATAATACAACTTTTTGGTCACTTCCAAACAAGTGGGATGGTAAACACTTAAACTCCTGGTACTTTTGCTTTTTGAAACCAGGAAGCCTTGTTGCTATTAAACTTAGCATACAAGTCTTAAATTATAGAACACATTTGTCACAGAGCAGGGAAAAATGGATTATACCAAGAGAAGAAATTGCTGCATTAAAATGCTTGGCTTCCTGTGGTCCCTCCACTCCGGCTGAACCCTGCTGCTCCTGTCCAAAATTCCATGAAGCAAGAGGATGTGACGTCACCATCTCTCACACTGACATTGTCTCTCGATGGCAGTTTAGCCAGGCTCCCAGTGCCTTGAGGTTTGGGGGGAATTTTTTTGGATTGTGTTTGGTTTTGCCTGTGGGAAGTGGGCTTGCCCCATTGTCCAGGCTACTTTATCTCAGGCTCCTTATCAAACGTGTCACCAGCTGGCACGTATATGTTCACAGGGCACTGAAAGCCTCTTGTGGCCCTTCAGTTTTGTAACTACCCCGGACTTCGGAGTGGAAAACCCCCTTGCCTTGTCCTTTGCTGGGTAGACGTTAGCCCAGCCACATGCTTCTGGAACTTGTTTGGTCTATTAAGTAAAGCTTAAGTTCAGTTCTGTGATATCTGTTCATTCAAATGCTTCCTTAATTTTTTTGCTTTTTCAAAAACTAAAGACACCAAAGAATTATACAAAGTCTAAAACAAACCATTGAGTCTGTGCACTGGCCAGATTAGCAGTGTCTTCTGACAACCCCCAACTGAGATATAAGAGCCAGTGAAAGCCATTTACACACCAGTTGCTGTGACGCAGGACCTCAGACATGGACTCAGGAATCCCGTGGTCTGGGTGCCGGGCCTGTTCAGCCACTCCCTTGCTGTGTCTGTGCTGGTTCCCACTCTGTAGTGGGGAGATAGTAACATAGTCACTAAGACTAGACAACATCAGGTAATAAGTGCTATATAAATATTAGTAAAACAAATACCGTCGCAGTCTGATGACCTGACCTGAGGCGCTAGTCTGAGCTGGAAAAGCATCTCCTCTCTTAGGATAAAGATCCCCTTTCTGGGATGCTGACCAATGAGAATCTCCCTGCTAGATTTACTCTAAGCCTTAATGAGAGGTTTTACTGGTATTCAGAAATAGCATTTCTGCACAAATAAGATAAAAACAGGGAGACAAACCATAAGAGACTCTTAAATACAGAGAACAAACTGAGGGTGGCTAGTGGGGTGTTGGGTGGAAGGAAGGGCTGAAGGGGTGGGGGGGGCATTGAGGAGGACACTGGTTGGGATGATCGCTGGCTGTTATATGTAGGGGATGAATCACTAAATTCTACTTCTGAAAAAAAAATGATTAATTTAAAAAAATAGCATTTCTGCTCTCATCGGATTGACTGTCTTGTGTCTTCCAAAAACCAGGAGGTGACATGTCTCCAAAGGAACACCAGGAGTTAAAATCCTACGTCAACCACCTGTATGTCATTGACAGCCAGCAGGCCCTGTTTGAGCTGTCACACAGGATCGAGCCTCGGGTGTGAGGCCCCCCTCCCCCAGCCACCAGCCTCGCCTCCCCTGGACTTGCGGCACTTTGAGCTACGGGAATGTCAGTGCTGAGCACGTTGCTTTCCTGTGAGAGAAGAAGTTGCTGAGTTTTATCAGTACATCATAAGGCGCCCGCCGGAAAGCCAAGCAAAGTGTGTTCAGGAAGTTGATGTCAGCCACCAGAGATGGGGAGAGGCCTCTCCTAGCTGCTCTCAGAACGAGAAGGCAGAAAAAGAGTCAGAAGCATTCTTGAAATGGAGAAGTCTGATTTCTCATGACCGCATTGTTGATCCAACCCAGTTTTCAATTTGAGATGTGCCAGCATCAAGACGAGCACGTGTCTTGACCTTCCATGACCCAGTATTTCAGTACGAGTGTGTACAAAACAGGAGTTTTCCATTGCCTGGTGACAGATTACTGTTTGTAGGCTGTCAAAGAAGCAGCTCATTTGAACACCTAAAGGCAGTGACAGCATCTCTATATTTCCAGGGAGAAGGAGTAGCCGCTGTCAGTACAAACTGTGACATCACCAAAAGCCACTTGTGTCTAGGAAATTAGGACCGCAGCCGGCATCCATGCTCTGATTTCCAAAAGGGAAATGTCAAGGCATGCATTTCTTTGCATCCACAATCACTTATCAGTGTAGGCTTGCAGGTGAAATTCGTTTCTGTACAACCAATTTCAACTATAGGCAAGTTAGACTATGTTGCTTTACCAATAAGGAAAATAGCAATTTTTAAGAAATGGACTCATTGTTCAATTTCCAGGGAATTTCTTACATGTGCAAGAAGATTCACATTTCTTGTCGAGAACAATGTGATTTTTGAAAAAGCACAGCTGCCTGGTAGATTCTAGGCACTCAGTAACTGTTTATTGAGGGAACAGAGTCACAGAGGTCTGCGTTCTTGTGCCTGGCGATGGATCCCCTAGTGTTCTGCATCCTCCGGCAGGCTCCTTTGCCCACAGCAGAGAATGGTAACAGCCAACACTGGGAGGGGAGGTGGGATTTGATGTGTGAAGCACTTAGCGCTGCCTAGAGAAGAGCGAGGTACTTAGTAGTGACTGCCCATCTTTCAGCAAATGCAAAGAACCCCAAAATACCCAAATGTCTGATTATGTTGGACACTTAAAAGTCCTGCAAGTCCACCTCCTAATCAAGGCCCAGAGCTTTTCTGTCATTTTTCTTTTTCCTCCAGAGTCTCAGAGTCTTCTAGTCTACTTTTTACTCCCATTTTTAGAGATTGGGGCTCCTACAGTAGAGAAAACCTCATGCTGTTCTTAAGAACTGGTTAGAGGATTTCCCTTGAGCTTCAAATGAACAAGAAAAAAAGCCTTGGGCATTACTGCAAAACAAGGGCCCTACTTCCTCTATTCAGCCCATTCATTTTCCACACGTGTGAGTTCTCTCCTGCCTGTTCATCTCTCCATCGTTCACACAGAACTGCTTCCTTCTGGCCCATTAATACCTTATTACCGAGGGTGTCCGACGCTTTCTGATACCCTGTTAGCAGTGCTGTTTCCTGGGCTCAGGAACCACACTGAGCCTGAGAGAGCGCTGGAAGGAACCATGTGGAGAAAATCTGGGGTAGGACTTTCAAAGAGACTCGGTCTGTCCCAGCATGTGTAAACTTCAGTCCTGAAAACTAATAGGGTTTTACAGAAAGGCACCATCCAGGGATGATCCACCCAAAGAAAAGCTCCAGGCTGCTGGGAATGGACAGAGACCCCCTGGAAGAGACAAGAGCCATCAGGACCAGGAAAAATCAGCTCCTGATGATTTTTGATGGCTGATCAAACACTGGAAAAGCTGTCCACTAGGCAATTATTGGGGACAGCTTGGGCTTACGGCACAAGCCCATGTTCTCACCTTTTCCCTGTGCTGGGGAGGATCACTTGGTCAGTCTAATCATGCAAGGCCACTTTGACATTGTCTCCACATTTTACAACTTAGGTGGCTCTTCACAGGACATCCCCATTACTCCAACCAGAACATGACCTCTAGAGGACTAATTTTCAATGGAGAACTACTTCAGCATAACACCTGCTGCTTAGATCCCTATCCCAGTATGTACACAGCCAAATGAATCCACACATACATCACATTTAAACTCATTCTAGTGGTGTAGTCAGTATTCCACATGGCGTGGGTAGAAACAGGCCAGGGACGATGAGGGGCTTGCACACAGTTTCCTCCAGCTGTGGCCGTGTGGCTCTCAGGGCAGCAAAGGGAAAGGAGGGTTCGGTTTAGTTTTCATTTGCTTTTTCATCCCTGTCACCCAAATGTCAGAATCTCCAAATCTTTCTGATTTAACAACGTTAAATTGTCTGATGTAACAACGGTTTCCGGAGGTCACCCAAGCATCAGCAGCTCAGAAGTTTCAGAAGCCCTGTGAAGACGTAAATCCAGAACTCAAGAACTTAAGATGGAACTGAAGACTGAACTGTGGGGCTGGCTTTAGCTCCGCATGAAACTATCCTGAACGAAGCTGAGCCGCCCGGCCGTGAGGCTCCCTGTAAATAGGGATTCCCTTTCCAAATACTCACCAAGGCCTCTTTGGAATAGATTTTGTTCTGGCTAGAAGGGTGGACCAGGATATCAGAGCTCCTTTCCAGCTCTTAGATTGTTGGGATTCCATAAAATCTCCATTCACTCTGAAAATCTCTAATCTGCCAACTTCCTCAGCGAATAGTGCCCGAGCACTTCTCAGTGGGTTCTTTCTGCTCCAGCACCACCCTCAGGCAGGCATGTGGGCCTGTACATTGGTCTGCGTCCCGGCAACCAGCCCTGCTTACGAGGTAGCACACGCCAGGTTCCTGTGGGCTAACCCGCAACCTTCCTGAAAATTTTTTTCATACATTATTTCCAGATGCCCCCAAAGCTACAGTATTTTAAATTCACTTTTTCTTATCATCTGTACAATTGCCAAATAGTTAACAGTGCTAAGTATTATGACCTACATTCACTTCATTTTTGTATCATTAATTCTGTGTAGATAAATGCCTTTCACTAGACCCGTATCCACAAACAAGTTGGCTGGAGCGTGCAGTGAATTCACAAGCGCGAGGACAAAGCAAAAAGCCAGCCGTCCAGCTGGCTGGCAGAAGGTGCTGCACTGTGTAGGCCAGCCTCTGGGCAGGGAGAGACCGTTGCAGGGAAGAGGGGGTTGGTGATGTCTGATCCCTGGAGCTGGGCTTCCCCATTGCCCCAGTCCCAGCCCCGTCAGCTCGTTATGGCTGTCACATACACCGCAGATCTCAAACCTTGTGTTCTGATCCAAGCTGCTCAGAAACTAGACAGACACATTAAAAAGGGGGAAGATGAGATCCACTGCAGTTATCTAACACAGCGTTCCTTTTAAATGCTTCAAAGACATGTCCTTAAAATTTCAGCCTGCTCATTAATGAGTGGGCCTTTGTACTTAAAACTAGTAGGGGGATGAAAAGTTTTTAAAAATTGCCAAAAAGTTAGATGAAAATGTACTACTGTATAAAGCGAAGCTGTATATACTAAACATTTTTTAGCAGAGGAATATTTATTTGCATAGCCTATTTATTGTATTCGTATTACACGTTTATTAAATACTGGGATGAAATTGATGCCCTGAAGCAAGGACTCTTGCCTTTTAATGCATCATTCATTAGGACTGCTGTGACATTGTCAGCTTGCATTAACAATTAGAAGATAGAAAACCCACAATCAGGGTGTCTACCTAACTTCTCAGGGACTACACTTCGTAGTTTTCCACCATAAAAAGAGCTGGTAAATATGAAACATTTGTGGAATTACCAGAATTGCCATTAACAGTATTTTCTTTCTCCCATGTCATGCTTTCTGCTTCTGTATATATGATTGTGCTGTGTATTTATCAAAGCTAGTAAGCAATAATTTATATGTAAAAAAAATGGCCAAGCAATATAAGGTGAACACTTATGTAAGTCACAGTTACCTTATCTTGTATTCTCAAGTGTTTTTTTTTTTAAACTGCTTTTCCAAATATAAGATTATGTTAAAGATATTGTTGCTGCCTCATGGCTTCTTGGTGTGTCTGTGATGTTCGTGGGCTCCGTAGCCTGGGACCCGGCAGTGTATTCTCACGGTTTAGAACCCACTTGCTCACCGAGCGAGCGACGGGTAGGTGAAGAGATTCCCAGACAGCCGCTGA
This sequence comes from Hyaena hyaena, assembly GCF_003009895.1. Lineage (NCBI taxonomy): Eukaryota > Metazoa > Chordata > Mammalia > Carnivora > Hyaenidae > Hyaena > Hyaena hyaena. The sequence goes on from NW_024080781.1 coordinate 528,571, forward strand.
AGCTCTGAAGCCTTTACGCTGCCACTGAGCCACTGGAGAACGCAAGGACCCTGGGTAGGGTAGTCGTATCAGGACTCCCCTACTCTGTCCCTGCTGCCACCACACTCAAGTGGGATCAGGAACTCTGGAGACTGAGGGAAGGTCCTGGCCCTGGAGGCAGTGCTCCAAGTCTCACGTGGGGGCCCTGCCCCCACAAGATGTGTGGGTGGGATGGTAAAGCACAGGGTAATACCGACGTTCTGCACAAGTAGGAAGACTAGACCACGTCATTGTTCAAAATCTCTACCCCTTCCTAGGGGAGGGTTATACATTCTGCTTGTCGATGTCAGCCTTGGTTTTTGGCACGCGGTAATTAATCCCTTCCTGCAAGAGGATTGTTTACCTCACATGTTGAACTCAGGAGTGGTCAGACATCCTGCTGTGTTCAATGGAAAACAGGGAGAAGTGACCTGTGCAGCTTGTAAACTAAAGCACTAAAGCCAGTGCCGCCATGTCACTTCTGCCACGAGGCCCACAATGTTCTAGGAAAAGGTATTTCCATCTACCCGCGTCTCCAGCTTGGGAAGGACATGGAACATCATCGTTAGAAGCCACTGATATTAGGGGGTGGTTTGTTACCTTAAAAGAATTTAGCCTAAGCTAATTAAGTTCCCCAGGGTGCTTCTTTCTTGAAAAGCTGCCCTTTCCCTCAGTCCATGTGTGGGCAGTAGTAGTGGCTTTGCAGAGTACCTAGTGGATAAAACTTCCTGTTGTCACACATCCATGCAGAGCCCTTGTCTTTATATGGGGGAAGGTAAAGAAGACCAGAAGGTGGTTTTCTCGGGTTCTTACCACCCAGAAGTGGCAGTTCTGAGTGGCAAGGGAGCATGAGAGGTGAGAGCACAGGCGTTGCCTCTGAGGGCACTAGGGAGCATAGAGAGGAAGACCACTGGGTCTTAGGGCCTGTGTCCTCATCCACAATCACTTCTTCTGTGGGGCAGGCCTACAGTCAGGAGAGGAAGGGAGAATGGAAGCCCCAGGCTCCGGCTTCGCAAGGGAACAGAAGAAAGCGAAACTCCCGTTGCTCCAGATAGTTGGGAAATTCTCTTTACGGGGATCGCCTATACTGGGAAGAGGAACAAGCCTCCTGTTCAAATTAGCAAACTTTATTGTTTTTTTCTGAGATTCCTTTTTTTAAATTATTTTTTGGGGGGCGAGAGTGGAGTGGGGGAGGGTCAGCGAGAGGGGGACAGAGGATCCAAAGCAGGCTCTGTGCTGACAGCAGAGAGCCCGACACAGGGATTGAACTCACAAACCGCAAGATTATGACCTGAGCCAAAATTGGACTCTCAACCAAGTGAGCCACCCAGGTGCCCCCAAATTAGCAAATTTCAGAGTGGACTTTCTGGTCTTGGCCCTAGTGCATGAGCTACAGTCGTATTTCAGGGGCTGGGAGAGCTCCCTGGCTGCTTTGGTTCTCCTCTGAGGTCTCTCAGATCCCCACTGAGCCGCCTGGCATTTGCTTTCCATTCACTACTTTATTTATTTATTTATTTTTTTAATATTTTTATTTATTTCTAGGAGAGAGAGAGACAGCGTGAGCAGGGGAGGGTCAGAGAGAGAGGGAGTCACAGACTCTGAAACAGGCTCCAGGCTCTGAGCTGGCAGTCAGCACAGAGCCAGAAGCGGGGCTCGAACCCACGAACCGCGAGATCATGACCTAAGCGAAAGTCGGACGCTTAACCGACTAAGCCACCCAGGCGCCCCCCATTCACTACTTTAAACAAACAAGATTCCTAAAGCTTTAGACTTGTTAATGTTCTTTAGTAAAGTATTACTGTTCAGGAAGGCAGCGCAATGATTTCTTGGCCGGAGCACGGCGCCATCCTTTCCCAGCACAAGAAAGGCACACCCAGCACGCAAGACAGAAGCACTGTACAGAAGTATGAAGTCCCTCCTGGGGACGTGAGCAGATGTCCTTCCTCCAGCCACGCCCAGAACTGGGTCCATCTGCAGCTCTCAATTTTGTTTCTTTTTTTTTTCATTTTTTATATATTTTTAAAAATTTTTTTCAATGTTTTATTTCTGAGAGAGAGAGACAGCATAAGCAGGGGGGTTCAGAGAGCGAGGGAGACACAGAATCTGAAACAGGCTCCAGGCTCTGAGCTAGCTGTCAGCACAGAGCCCAAGGCGGGGCTCGAACCCACAATCTGTGAGATCATGACCTGAGCTGAAGTCCGATGCTTAACCGACTGAGCCACCCAGGCGCCCCTTAATTTTTTTTTTAATTTTTTAAAAAGTTTACTTGAGAAAGAGACAGCGAGCATGCCCCTCAGCAGAGAAAGAGGGAGAAGAGCATCCCAAGCAGGCTCCACACTGTCAGCAAGAATCTGGGCTCGAACTCAATGAACTGTGAGATCATGACCTGAGCTGAAATCGAGTCAGACGCTTAACCAACTGAGCCACCCAGGTGCGCTCTCCATTTTGTTTCTCTTATGGGGACTTGATGTTTGCTCAGGAGGAGCTTGACTTACTCCTCAGCTCTACTGTGGCTCTTCACTATGCCTCTCCCTGGGCTGGGGAATCTTCCAGGGGTTGGGTTAGGGTTCCCTATGGTTAGTTTTCAGGACACTTCTCATATAAGGTCATTTCACTCCTCACCGGAGTAGCCCTATAGTAAGCTCTGCAGCCACCTCGGAGCCCTTTGCTTCACCCCAGCCTGGGGGTAAAGGAACTTCTGGGCCCTCCTCGCGCGGCCCTTCCACTCCAGGGTGAAATTGGGCAGGAGAAGTGTGGGAGTGTGTCAAGCCCTTCCCTGCCGGCGAACCACACCGCCTCACCATTTATTTCCTGCTAAAACTACGCCAGGCTTCAGAACTTCTCCGTGGGGCTGGGCGTTTTCCCCTAGAAGAGAAGAACTAGCCCACCTATTTTGGACTCGCTCCCAAGATCCTGGGCCGTTTCTCACATCCCTAGGTTTCCAGGGTGGAAGGGCCGGGCACTCCTGACTGCACACCCCCCAGGAAGACCCGTAGGCAGTCCCAGCCATGGAGCCGTGCTTGGCCAAGCTGAGACCGTGGGGAGTAATAGTGAGCCTCCTCCCCGAAGGCCCCTTCCCTGCTCACAGATGTCTGGAGGTTCCCATGTTATCTGTGTGTGGTTTGAGGCTGTTAGAACTTGCGTGAAAGTAATCGTATTCTGAGAAAACCCCTGCAGTGGATGCTTGTCCTTACAGTCTTGACCGAAACAACATCACAGAAGAAGGTCAAATCTCAATAGCAGTTAGCTCATGTGGGAGACTTAAGGCAGCGGCAAGATCCTCCCCAAGTTTTATGGTCACAGCAGCTCTCCGTGATCGCATCTCAGAAGTCCCTTCCTCTGGGGGGAATTCATACAGTGATGCCACCATAGGGCCAAGTCCACGGTATGGGAACTGTCTTGACCGCCGCCCCCCTGAACTCCCAATGCCCTGTTTATCAGCTTCTCCACCAGCATCTTCCCCACATCGTCCTGCCTGAGCTCAGGCCCTTGCTGTCTGGTGCTGCCTGGCTCCTTCCCTCACCACGCAGTCCCATGAATCTCCCCACCACCCCCCATAATCCCCAGCTCAGAATCCTGCAATAGAACCCCCCCCCCCAACTACTCACCGGCTTTAGAACTAAAGCTCAGTAACATACGAGTGCTTCACATCCTAGCCTCTACTTAATTATCCGCGGCCCAAGAGATAAGGCAGGTGCACCCAGGAGACTAAGAATTTAGGGACCCTCCTACATGTGGGTGAGGAGACTGATTCCTAACTAATTGCTAAATACGTAAGTGTATGTGAGGCTTATTTGCTACTGGCAAGGTGTTCAATCTTAAAGCCAGACTGGTAAGAATGCACGGATATGGGGCGCCTGGGTGGCTTATTCGGTTAAGCGTCCGACTTTCGCTTAGGTCATGATCTCGCGGTTCGTGGGTTCGGGCCCCACGTCGGGCTCTGTGCTGACTGCCAGCTCAGAGCCTGGAGCCTATTTCAGAGTCTGTATCTTCCTCTCTCTCTGACCCTCCCCTGCTCACGCTGTCTCTCTCTCTCTCCTAGAAATAAATAAAAAAATATTAAAAAAAAAAAAAAAGAATGCACGGATAGTGGGGTGAAAGGCCCCTACCTGGAGGAGCCCAGGCCACCAGAATTACCTTAAGGATAATGAGCTCTTCCCCAGCAGAGATGTGCAAACAGACCTGAAACCAACCAGCAGTCTGCTCATTAGAGGAGGGCTGTGCTGGGAGACCTTTCTGGTCCCTTCCAGCTCCTGGCTTCTGAGAGAGCTGGTGCAGATGCATGATCGCTGGGGCTAAGTGGTTTTGTAGTGCTTTCTTCTTCTTCTTCTCCTTCTTCTTCTTCTTCTTCTTCTTCTTCTTCTTCTTCTTCTTCTTCTTCTTCTTTTTGAGGCAGTGACTTGGCCAATGTGAGAAATAAGAACTGCTCACGCTCCTTTGTGTTCAGTTGACCCCACTCTGCCTCAAGCTGGAAGGGAGGAGGGTGCCGGAAAGGAGCACCTGCCCCTTCCCTGTCCCGTGCCCCATGCTGACTCCACAGTCCTAGCAGAGATGAATGCCGGAAATAAAGCACCAAACAAAGTCCCTGGAGTCGGTGCAGTGGGGCCTGCCTCGGTGTGCCAAGCCATTCCCCACTTCCGGAAGGGTAAAGCGGGGACACAGTAAAGGTGAACCACATCCATTCGGCCGCCTCTGTATCCCGGCCCTGCCACTTGGCCCCAGCACACCTTCTCGCCAGCCTCCCCACCTGGATCCAGCACTCGGGTCTGGCTAGTCTCTTCGCTGCCCTTGAACACATTGTGCCCAGGAGCCCTTCCGTCCCTCCCAAATAAGGCTTGTCTACTCCTACGCCCTCCTGGATGACCCCTTCCTACACAGAAGCCCCTTATCCCCATCAGCATTCTTACAGCAGGGCCCACCCATCGCTCTTTGGGGAGCCACCCTGTGTTGTCGTGCCTCCCATCCAACGTGGGCTGCCTTGAGGGTTATAGTGTCATCTCTGAGGCTACACTACCAGGTTCAAATTAGGCTCAGACATTTAAGAATTGAGAGAACTAGTGAAAGTTTCCACCTTGACTTCAGCTACTTTGTTCCTGTGCATCGTAAACGGAGGTTCATCTGCCCCCACCTCACAGGGTTGTATGAAAAATACAATCAGATGCATGGAAAGTGCTTACTACAACGCCTGGTACATAGTAGGCACTCAAGCAATAACTCTACTGATTATGAAGAAAAAGAAGGAAAAAGAGGTGAGGGGGGAGAAGAAGGAAGAGGAGAGGGAGGAGGAGAAGGAGGAAGGGGAGAAAGAAGAGGAAGAGGAAGAAGGAAAAGAAGGAGAAGGAGGGGAAGGGGAGGAGGAGGAAGAGGAAAAGAGGAGAAGATGCATGTCAGATTTGCACCCACATTTCTAAGCTACTATGGACCAATCACTGAACGTCTCTTAGGTTTCTGCTCTCAATTGTCCACCAAGATCATTAGCAACATCTTTGCCACAGGACGATTGAGACAGTGAAAGGGGCGGTGCATGTGAGCATCCTCCGGACATGCTAAAGTGAGATACAAATAATGTGATTTCCTTTTGAATCCCCGCAAACCCTGCACGACACTGGGACAAAGCAGCAAGTCCCCAAATGCTTGCTGGTTGGTCCAAGCACAGATGTCTGCATAAAGCCTGCAAAGTTGAGGTCACACTAATGAGGGAGCATGGGGCAAGCTGAGGGCAAAGTACAGGCTAACAGCACCCCTCTCCCCAGGTGGGATATGTGTGATATTCGGCTGCCCAAGAACGGGGGAAAGGAAAGAAAGCAGATGGTCGGCTGATAGAGATCACAGTCATACAGGGCACGGGTCTCCTACAGTTCATGGATAACTTAGTAAACTGCAAGAAAAAGGCAATCTTACCCATAGCCTGATCTCCAGAAACCTATAGACTCTGTTTCCTGGAGCCCTAATATCCCTCATCAAGACGTAAGGGGGTTTAAGTGCTTGCCATGGTAAGGTGGGAAACGGAGGCAAATTGAAAACTAAATTCTCTTACTACCTACAGCCCACTGACAAGTCCGTCAAACAGCCAGAGTGACCTTCCTCTGGGAACTCAGCTGCCTCGATGATGGTACTTTGCTGGGGGCAAAAGGGAATCTTGGCTCAACATTTTCCTGACACCCCGGGATCCTGTGAGTCTCCTTAAACACATAAAATTTACTTTGTGAACCTCTTTTATCTTTAACTCCCAAGTATATGTTGGTAATTACACTCCAAGCATATAGCCCCTGAAATGTGACTGGGGTTTTACTAAACAGTAATAAATGGCGTTTTCCTAACAGCAGCTAGCCCCTCAAGCTCCGGGAGACCTTGCTTCCAAAATTCCTTCGAGGCTTACGCTGTCCCTAACCCCCTCCCAACCTGAAGGTATATAAGCAGTCACTCTTCACAACCCCAGTGCAGCTCTTCCCGCCCATGGGTCCTGTCCCCATGCCTTAATCAAACCACCTTTTTGCATCCAAGACGTCTTCAAGAATTCTTTTTCGTGGCCGTCAGCTCCGAACCCCACCATCAGCCCCCCAAATCCCACCAATACTAATGTTAGCATTAATATTGGCATTAACAGATTAACACATAGTGAGAAAAGGCAGGTCCGACTGGACCCGTTCACACCAGGTCCAGGGCCACCGCCTCCCTAAGCTCCCGGGAGGGCTTTTCCTTGATCCCACCCACAACCCCTTCCCTGCTGCCCAGTCTGCTCTGACCACAGGCCCGGAACTCCTGGGCAGCAGCTCCAACTGACCAGCTTTGTGCATCCTGATGGCAACACAGAAGCGCCGTAATTCTGATGAGGGAGTGGGAAGGACAGACACTTACCATTCTTTAATTGTGTCCTTTGCAGGTGAAGGATTTTCTTTGGTTTCACTTAGAGTCGGCTGGTGCCAGCGCTACAGGACTGAGCCTAGACTGAGCCTGGGTGGAGATGCAGTTCCCTCTGTGAGGCCAGGAGAAGGCAGAGCCGCTCACGCTGGACCTCAGGTTACACTTGCCTAGTGGTTTTCTTCCCTAAATCAACCAGTAACTGTCCCTCCCTCCCTCTTTCCCTCCCTCCCTCCCTCTCCCTCCCTCCCTCTCTCTCTCTCTCACTCGTAGTGAGCTAACATTAATCTGCAACACACTTCATCATCTCTATCTAACACATCACATATTTCTCGAGCACCTACTGTATGACAAATAGTCTTCAGAGTGATAGGGAAACAGCCATGAGCATAACAGAGATCCCTTCCTCATGGAGCTTCATGCCAGCTGGGGAGACAGACAACAAACAGCACAAACAAGTAAACTGTGCAGTGGTCCCTCAGATGATAAGAAGCAGGAGGGCGCCAGGGAGGTCAGTGAAACGTCCCATAGGGCAGCCAGGGAAGGCCTCTCTTATGGGTCATGTTGGTCCCCCCCAAACTCACTCATTGAGATCTACCACCTAATATCTCAGAATGTGACCTTTCTTGGAGACGGGGTCTGTACAAAGGTTATCCAGTTAAAAGGACGTCATTATGGTGTGGGCCACCTAGTATAACCGGTGTCCTTATAAGAGTGGCAAATCTGGAGACCACACAGGGAGAACACCGTGGGAACACGGAGACCTCAGCCTCAAGCCAGGGAGAGAAGGCTAGCACGGGCCCTCCCTCACCGCCCTCAGAGGGGGCTGACCCTGCTAACTCCTTGACTCCAGATTTCCAGTCTCCACAACGGTGAGACTATCAGTTTCTACTGTTTACGCCACCCAGTTTGTGGCACTACTTCATTAAGGAGGTCCTGGGAATATATAATACAGCCTTGCTGAGAAGACCTGAAGAAAGAGAGGGAGCCAACCGTACAAATCCTGAAGGCAAAGCACCCAGGCTGTGCGAACACCGAGTGCAAAGATCCTGAAGGTGCATCTAGGGTTTAAGGACCAACATGGAGCCTGGTGTGGCCAGAGCCAGTCAGTGCGGGGAGGGAAGCAGAGGAAGGCAGAGATGACGAGACCAGAACACACGGATCCTGGAGGTTTCCTCCACCTCAAAGGAAAGACCACTGGAGGGCTTCAAGCAGAGAAGGACACGGTCTGATTTGTGTTTCCACAAGATCATGCTGACTGCTGAATGCCCAACAGACCAAAAATGGGGTAAGAGTGGAAGCTGGGAAATCAGTTAGGAAGCCGTTGGAATAATCTTAGCAAGATATTATGGTAATTTCCACCTGGTGAGGGCAGTGGGGTGCTATGACTTTGAATAGTTCTAGATGTTTTGAGAAAGTAGGCACCACAATGGCATGTACTGATGGACTGAGTGTGGAGAAAGGGAGGAGTCAAGGTTAACCCTAGGGATTTTGGCTCAAGAAACTGGAATGATACGGTTGTAATTATCTGGTATGAAAAAGACCTTAGAGGGACAAGGTTTGAAGGAGAGTATCAAGAGCTCAGCTTGAAGCGTCCACAAGGGAGCTGCAGGCAGGTGTGGTTGTATGCTGGGTGCACTGCACATTCATCCCTGTTCACTTCTTGGGTCCTTGCCAAGGTCAAAGCTGAAAGCTTGATATTGTGTAGGATGGGTATGTGCTTTGGATTGATTTAAGCTAAACAATGACCCTTCAGACATTGGGGTCCATGTTCTAAGCACCCTAGGCACAGCCGTGTAGAAGTACTGAGCCCTTCCATGTTCTACCCAACATACATCAGCCCGTTGGGGCAGCAGGCTACCTTATGGGGCCACCAGCGGAGGCCCATGACATTCTTCCTCTAAAAACCACGCCTTCAACTTTGACTTTACAGGTTCGTTCATCGGCTGCCTTCTTATTCAGGCTTCCCTTCCCAAAAGAAATGCAGAAATATAAGTTACATCGTTGTCATCACAGGTTCAGGAGGCTGCAGTTAGCCAAGGGGGATGCCATAAACCTAAAACCCAGGTTGTAATAGGCCCACAAAACAAGGTTTGCAAGGTGGCCCCAGGCTTGCAACTCAATTTTCCATTGTACAAACTTTATCCATTATAAGAAGGGACTTTCTTTTATCCTCAGAACAATCTTGGGAAAAAGGAATTTTTCTCTACAACGTGCTCAGCCATTTGATGCTTCACGAATATCGTTGAGGGAAAGGCCTTTGACTTGGTCATGACCCAAATGTGAGACGTTAGCGACACCTGGTGGGCATGTGGCGAATCTGTGCAGACTTTAAATCTCAGTTTTTTAAAAAATGCGTGTTCCCGAGGGCCCGGGGTTAAATCAAAGGACCCAAAGGGGCCCTGTGAGAAGCCGGCAACAGAGTGAGGCAGTGGCTTTGCTGCTGTCCCTACTGGGCCTCGGCCCAGTGGGTTTTGTTCTCTGTTTTTACACTACAATGCAGAGCCTTTTTTTAAAATACAGAAATCAAGGGAATGAGAAAGAGCCCCACTACAGAATGTTGACGCTTTAAGGGGTTAGGCAGGCACTGTAATCTATAATCTTAGGAGACCTCGTAAGGGACCGAGGAGGGGGAAGGCGGGGATGGGATGGCCAGGCAAGTCCCCACTCCTCCCGGTCCGCCCCTGGCCCTCAGGAGAGAGTGAAAACCCCAAACATAGAGGATCCGGCGCTTTCCATCTGATCCCCCCACCTTCCTTCTCTCCTCTGTTGTCTCTGTGCTGCTGCGCACCCCCAACCGCACTCCCCACCCTGGCCCACCTTCTCCCCTTCCCACCCTTCTCCCCCTGCACCGCCCCCGCAACCCCAAGAGACACCCAACTACACCTTTCAGGCACTCTCGCTCCCAAGCCTTTGGACTGTTCATTCAACAACCACTGGCAGAGAGGAGACTCGTGGCCCTAGGAAGCCCTGTGCTAACTCCGGGGGTAGGTTGGTGAATCAGACTCACTTTCCTATCAGGGCCTGGGCCACCCCCGCCCCCTCAGGTCCCTGCTCTTCAGTGAAGTGACTTTTGCCAGGCCCCTCCAGGGAAGCTGTCCTGCCCCTCCCTGGCCTGCGTGGATTCCGCTCTGAGGGGAGCCTCCAACCGCCCCAGGTTCCCCCTCCAATCAGCTGACAGCGTGTGCGCTTCTCCGCCTGCCCTCCCCTCGTCAGAGAACGGGCTGTGTTTTAGCGCTGATTTGTCAGCCTTCCGCACCAAACCAGGTGGGGGCATGTAGTGGTGTGGTTGTTGGAAGCCTGAAGGTAACTGTGGAGCCTGGTACTGGGGCTGAGTACTACAAAGAGGCGCAGGGGGTCAGGGAGTAGGCTCTCCATCACAGGGTGAACTTTGGGGGGGGGGGGTGGTTCACTTCAAGGGAGGATGGCAGTCCTGCCTGAGAACCTGCCTGAGGAGTGAGGACCTCCTGGAGGGGGGTGGGGGGTGCCCCGGGAGGTCCCTTTGGGTCCCTCCCAGTGTTCTGGTGCCCATCTGTCCAAGGAGCTGGGAGCAGTTCCAGCACGTTCCTGAGCGCTTATTGCTCAGGGGACTCCAAGTTCTCTTTCCCAGAGCAGATTCCAGGTAAGCCACGCCTCACGGCTGTGCCAGCAGCAGTCTGTCCAGAAGTCCAGGGACCACGTTGTCATGCTCTTCCTCGAGGCTCTGGAGCAGCATCCCGGGTTCTGAGGAGACGGGAGACATTAACTAAGCCGTGCTCAGAAGCAACACTCTCACTGGTTGGGGGTGCTAGGAATCCTCATCCTCCGCTCAACTTTCACCTTTACCCTGTCACCCCAACATCCCTGCCAGAGCTAATTACCTTGCCGGCTCACCATGAAGGCTAGGAATTTCCCCAACTCTCAAAATGGCTGAGCAGCCCTGTTTCCCCAGCCATATACAAGCATCTGGAACATCCTCAGGTGTGGACTCAATGGGCCACGTGTAACCCACAAGATTGGAGTGTGTGGGGGGGAGGGAAGGCACAAAATGCAAAGACAAAGGATTATTCCTTCCCCTCCCAGTCTTTCCCATGAAAGAGCCTTGAGGGCAGATCCAGAAGGAAAAGAAGGAAAAAGTCATCAGCTTTCCATCCCTCAGGGACTTGTATTGACCCCAATGGTTGCCACTGGGCTCCCTTTGTTCTGTGCCAAGGCAGGCAGGCAGGCGCAGTGGGGCCAAGCTTCTCTGGAAAGGCCAGAATGGAGATGCTGGGACCAGCCAACACCCTAGACAACCCGGTCTCCATTGTGCATTGAAATTCCCATTTGCCTGGGGCTGAGCTTCCCCTCAGAATCAAAGAGATCCATCAAGGCAGGGACAAAGCACAAACAAGTCCTGGAAGCCAAGAGCTGCTTGTAAAAATGGAGATAAATGGGCATTTCAGAGCTGTGCAGGCAGTGGGCTGGGCGTGGGGCATGGCCCCTTCTCTGGCTGGCACTGCCTGGCCGTTTGGTCTGCAAACATTCTCTCCATTTTGGAGATGCCAGGTTGGTTTGAACCCAAGGCCTGACTGTTTCGGGGTGGGATTCGGGAGGATTGACAAGAAAAAACTTCCCTCTGGATGACAAATTTGAGACTTCGTGCATTTCATGCTCCTGGAATAAGCCCTCCAGACATGGACAACACAATATTTTGACAGTTATTTTTCTTTTCTTTTAAGGAAAGTTCCCAGTCTTAGGGGTTTTTTTTTTGTTTTTTTTTTTTTAATAGTGCAGATCCTAGCAATTCAGAGCTGCTTAGCATCTTCATCTAGATGTTAAAAAATAGCCCATTTTTTCCCTCCCACTATTTCCCCTACTGTTTGGACTATTTCACTCAGTGCTCTAGTAGGAAGATCCCTGGAGTATGAGTCAGGAAACCTGAGTTTTGGTTCCTGCTTCACCTTCTTCCCAGAAGCATGACCTTGGGCAAGTCATTTATTTTCTCCGAGCCCAATTTTCCAAAATTCTATGAGTACACAGAACCATGGAGGGCGAGGAGACACGGCTTCGTCAGTTCACTATGTCACCAAGTAACAACTGTTTTGATTCTCTCCTGGAGAGTTCATCTGTCCACTGATTCCCTCATCCGTCACATATTTAATATATGCAGGAATCATGACAGGCATGAAGACACAAAGTTGAGTAAGACATGGTCCCTGCCCATGAACAGGGAGCGCCATGCTGGAAAAAGGCCTGATTTTCTAAGGGACACAGCCAGGTCCTGGTACTAATTAGCTTTATGGACTTAGCCAAGGTTTTGTAACTGCTCTGAGCCTTGTTTTTCTCATCTGTATAATGGGCTTATTGTATAGAATAACTCAACATCCCCATTTGCCTCAGACTGAGGAGTTTCCTGGGACACAGGACTTTTAGAGCTAACATTTAGAAAGTTCCAGGCAAATCAGGATGGATTGGTCACCTAAATGAGAAAATAAGTGAAATGACACATATAAAAGGTAGCACAGTGTCCTGCATCTAATGGCTGCTCTATAAATGTGGTTCCATGCATACATGCAGACAGGTACGCACACACCTCACCCACACACACCTCATAACATACAGGATGAAGGAAAAATGTAAACACAAAATTTGGTACAGCTGAGGCAGCCCATGGGGAGTCAGAGAGCTGAGAGGAACCAGGAGAAGCTGCAGGGAGCAGGAGCCTGGGAGCTGGGCACTGAAGGGGAAGGTGGATTTTATCAGGTGAGGGTAATGACTAGGAAGGGGCATCCTGTGCATGAAACATTTGTGTTTTTTTGTTTTTTAAAAATATTTCTACCATTTTTTCATTTTTGAGGGACAGAGAAGAAGTGGGAGAAGAACAGAGAGAGAGGGAGACACAGAATCTAAAGCAGACTCCAGGCTCTGAGCTGTCAGCATAGAGCCCAATGCAGGGCTTGAACCCACAAACTGTGAGATCATGACCTGAGCTGAAGTCAGATGTTTAACTGATGAGCCACCCAGGAGTCCCTGCATGAACCATCTGTAAGCGCATGATGGCTAACAGCTTAGCGCTCCTGGTGGGTGTGCTCTGGCTGCTAAGAGAGGGGCTGCAAGCCCAGAGGCCAGTGGGAGGGCACTGTAATAATCCAAGAGTAAATTACCTGTGGCCTGGATGTAGGTGGCAGTGTGGGTATACAGGGAAGGTGACAGATTGGAGAGATATTTAGGAGGTACGAATCAAGAGAAATTTGACCGAGAATGATTCTCTTGAGTGAAGCAAATGTGTGAATGCATGCATCTTGAAAGATGTTCATAACAAGAGATGCACCCTGGGAACTGTATTAAATTTCAATGCCATTTTTGATCCTCCCTCTAAATGTGATGCAGAGAAATAGTCAAGACCATGTTATGACTTTTGTGGGCCTTAGATACTTTGCTTTCATGGATCTCTTCTTGCGTTCCATATGTGTGTGTGTGTGTGTGTGTGTGTGTGTGTGTATTATATATATTATGCTTATATATTCCATATATGTATATAGAAGCATATTGGTATAAGAATGAATATATCCCAGGAGTCCAGGAGTATTATATTCGTTTTTTCTCCTCCTGATTTTCAAAGCAATTTTAAAACTTTCACAGGTCCCTAAAAGTATGCTGGACCTTAGACTCTGGGCCAGGCAGCCCTGGAAGCCCACAGATTCTGGTTGTGCTGAATTTTGACAAGTGCAATGTGAGTATGAAGCGCCATCTAGTGGCTCACATGCTTGCAGTGCACCTGAGTGCTTCTGCCCTGCTGAAAAAAGTGAAGCTCCAATCTTCAACCATGGGTCTTTGACCAGACCCATATATCTGTCAGTTGGTGAATGGATTAAAACAAAACAAAAGAAACAACAGTATGTACATAGGATGGCAAACATTCAGCAATAAAAAGTGTCAAACTACTGATAAGTACAATGTGGATGAATCATATAATTCAATTTGTATGAATTCTAGAAAAGGCGCAATTACAGACAGAAATTAGATCATTGACTGTCAGAAGCCAGGGGTTAAAGGAATGTTATTGACTCTACAGACGTGCAAGGAAACGCCTACAGTCTGAATGTGTCCCACCCTCTCCTGGTCAATTCCTATATGAAACCTAACCCCAAAAATTGATGGTATGAGGAAATGGGACTCTTTGGGAGGTAATTAGGTCACAAGGGTAGAGCCCTCATAAATGGGATTCGTGCCTGGTAAAAAGAGGTTCCAGAGAGATCACTAGCCCTTTCCACCATGTGAGGATGCCACATGACAGAAAGTGCCAGCTATGAACCAGGAAGCAGGCCCTCAATGGATTTGACCTTGCTAGTGCCTTGATCTTGGCCTTTCCAGCCTCCAGAACTGGGAAAAATAAATTGTGATGTTTGCCAGCCACGCAGATCAATCAGGCACATTCCCAGGAGATGGATACATTCTTCACAATTATTATAACATTTATAATTCTGTATACATTTTTCAGGGCTCAACAAACTGGTTTGTCACTTATTTCTCAATAAGCCTAACTTAAAAAAAAAAAATGTAATGTCAAACTTCCAAGCCAGATGAATTAAATTAGAATCTCTGGAGACAGGGCCACGTGCCCTGGGTGGTTCTCAAGTACAGTCAGAGTTGAGATCAATGGTGCTGTGCAGAAGGGGATGTGAGCGAAGGCCAGCTTCACTGAGGCACTCCCAATGGGAAGGTGTAAATATGAAACCTTTTAAAATAACTCCTTCCCCTGGGCTCTGTTCAAGCATCAGGGAGGCTCCCTCCACATCTTGGACCGACTCTTCCTTTCCAATCAGTTTGTTACTGTAATGACCTAATTCCAGTTACAAAAAGTCCATTCTGCTCATTTTTACCGCTTGACTCTCATGTCCGCTTTCACCCTTCTCAGGGCAGGGAGGGCACCCCTGATCGGAGCCTGAACAACTAGCAGAGGGTGGAGATGGTCTCTTCCTCCAGCCTTTCTTTCCTCTGCGTTCACCTGGTGGGGGAAAGAGGAGACAGGCTGCAGGTCTAGAGGGTCCCCAAGACCACCCTCGCATTCCATGATTCTCTAGGAGAACTCACAGAACTAAGACAAGCCAGTATACTCACTATTACAATTTATTCAGTGAAAGGACACAAATTAAAATTAGCAAAGGGGAGAGTTGCATAGAACAATGTCCAAGAGAGACCAGCCATGAACTTCCATTTGTCCTCTCCCAATGGAGTCATGGGACAGTGTTTACTTCTCTTAGCAACTATGTGTGTCTATATGCACAGAGCATTGCTAACCGAAGAAAGTCACCTAAGCCTTGGTGTCCAAGGTGTTTATTGGGAGTCAGTCATGAGGGCCTGGCTGCCTGCCCATGTGGCTGACTTCAGTCTCCAGACCTTAGACACTGAGCTGATATCAGGTGGTTCAAGGTCCCCACCATAAATCACATTGTTGGCATAGAATATCTGGTGTGGCCCAAGGCCCCCATGTAAACAAATATACCTTTCTTTTTTTTTTTAATTTCTAGGAGAGAGAGAGAGACAGCGTGAGCAAGGGAGGGTCAGAGAGAGAAGGAGATACAGACTCTGAAACAGGCTCCAGGCTCTGAGCTGGCAGTCAGCACAGAGCCCGACACGGGGCTCGAACCCACGAACCGCGAGATCATGACCTAAGCGAAAGTCAGACGCTTAACCGACTAAGCCACCCAGGCGCCCCTAAACAAATATACATTTATCATACAGGACATTCCAAGGGGCTGAGAGATTACCATCCAGGAACACAGCAGGGCCAAACCTTTCTTTGCACAAGCTTCCTCCTTCCCGGCACCCAGGCCCATCCGTACACCCATGGAAGGAGCTGGTTAACTTCGTTGGGTCTGGCTTGTTGTCTGCATGGATTGCATGTGGATGCCGGTTGCCCCCGTGGACCTGAAGGATCTGGGCACTTTGTTGCTATCCGTTGTTATCCCAGCACCTTGTTGTAGCCTCCGGAGTCAGAAATGGATCCCAATCAGGATTTCATACCATCCCACTACTACAGCAACACATAAAATTTAATGCCGAATTCAAGACACCCCTGTGTTAAAAAAAAAAAAAAATTCTTGAGCCATTTTCCCTTAATGCAGGCTGCCCTTCCCACTCAGTTCCTCTGGGGCATCTCCCTCAGGAGCAAAACCAAGCCCTTCCGGCTCTCTTTTGTCCCCACCACCAAAGTTTAGCTCCAGGCCAAACCCTTCGTATCTAAATCCATTTCGGAATTTGGCAGAACGAAAGCGTCTTTCATTGTTCCGGGGTCCACCCTCAGCAAGGCACTTGTGATGATACTTAGCGATGTATTTGCCTCTGTTACGGTTACTGTTGGCTGGCCAATGGCCACCGAGGGTCCTCTAGCCGGGGATGCTGTGCTGCTTCCAACATGCTGCAGGCACTGTGATTCGCAGCCCCAATCCCGATGGCCAGCAGGAATACCCCGTGGGACCCGGGCTTTGTTGAGTTTTTCCCAAATATTTTTATGTTCTCATTGTCATGAACAGCTATCAGCAATTATGAGGTAACTCCTCCTTGCTATGAAACAATGTGGCCTGTATTTTATTGTTTATCTTACCAAACAGCTTTGATTTGCTTTAAGTAAATACTATATGTTACCGGAATGCCACTCAGTTGAATTGCTTCTGGAGGTGACATGCAGAGGTTCATGTGAGTTTCCTGCTAAAAACAGCTGAGTTTGCATGTGTCATGCAGGCATCCCTGCCATGGGTGAGGGAGCACAGCGGGCATGTGCAGGAACACGGGCTCTGGTCTGCAGGCAGGGCAATGACCTTGCCCTCTGGGCGAGGGCATGTATCCAAAGAGAGAGTACTCGGGCTCCCACGGGCCAACTGAGCTTGAGGTGGGCCCAGGAACATTATTATGGTTTACAGGGAAACAGAGTTGATAGCGTAAGCCAACTGCTCAAAACACAGTCCTTTCCAGAACTTAGTTCCTGGGTAGGATCTGGAGCCGAGTTGAGCTCTGAGCAACCACCGGGTTATGCATGCTAACAAGACTTCAATCTGGCATGCAGGGTGGCTTTGCAGATGTGGGACCAGGGCAGTCACACAGAGCCCTGTGCTCAGAAGGGCCCGTGCTTGGGGTATAATGCTCTGAGGCTTCCAGATTGAAATTCTTAATAACTTTATTTTGAACTTGTGTTTTGTAAGTGACTTCTGATGGAAAGTGGAACATGTGCCGGGGGCTTGGAGGCTCTTCACAGCGTGAGGTTTTTGTCTTGTAGCAGGGCTTCCAGTTTTTTCTTATAAGCTGGACATGACAGACTGGGTGAATGGAATCGAGAGAGGAGCACCTGGGTGGCTCAGTCGGTTAAGTATCCGACCATGGCTCAGGTCATGACCTCATGGTTAGTGAGTTCAAAACCCTCCTCAGGCTCTGTGCTGACAGCTCAGAGCCTAGAGCCTGCTTCTGATTCTGTATCTCCCTCCCTTCTACCCCCCCTCCCGCTCTCTTCCTCTCTCTCTCTCTCAAAAATAAATACACATATAAAACTTTTTTAAACAAGGAATTGAGGGAAATAAGCCATTAGGGAGAGGGTTTATCTGGTTAAGGGTTGGGCTATGTTTCCTGTTTGTTGTAGCTGTAGGTGTTAGAAGCTAAACTTTCCTCTAGTGTTCCTGTTTTTGTCTTTTCTGCAGCTTTGGATTTCCCCAGAGATTTCCGAGATGCTTAGCCCTCTCTGCTGTCCCGGGTGTTATCCAGGAGCCCTCTGAGACACAAGGCCGTGGTGGAGGGGAGCCGGGGAGGGGAAGCGTTCCATCGCCCTACTGTGAGGTCTCAGCCTTCAGCGAGCCTATGCCCCTGGCCCTTGGCCTTCAGGAGAGCTTCTCAGTTTCCGTTTGTTTCCACTCAGGTGAGGCTCAGAGGCTGCAAAAGGCTGAATTGGGGATTTCCCTTCCCCCAGGTTCCTTAGGCTCTGGGAAAACAATTGCTCCGGAGGGCAGGCCTTGTTAGGAAGAATGGAATTCTCTGGGTGTATTTAAGAAAGGCTGTTTCCCCCCACCCCCTTGCAGAAGCTGGAAGGGATTTTTCTCCCGTCTTCCCTGTGAGAACTTGGCAGGGCTCCCGGCTACAGTCCTTGTCACCACAGGGTGGGAGCCTCCCTGGGTTTTCCCCAGGCCTCCAGTGACTTGTCAACTACGCGGACAGACAGACATGGATGGACGGAGCCCTGTTGTCGGTGGGGAGTTCTGCTGCAGCGCTTCTGCTCAGTAAGTCACCATTCTCTGTATCTGTTTGTTTCGCCAATTTGGGAGGCAGGGGCTTATCCTGCGGCCTCAGTTCTGGAGTGGATTTAAGAAGAGTTGTCGGGGGGCGCCTGGGTGGCTTAGTCGGTTGAGCGTCCGACGTTCGCTTAGGTCATGATCTCGCGGTTCGTGGGTTCGGGCCCCGCGTCAGGCTCTGTGCTGACTGCCAGCTCAGAGCCTGGAGCCTGTTTCAGTCTGTGACTCCCTCTCTCTCTGACCCTCCCCTGCTCACGCTGTCTCTCTCTCTCCTAGAAATAAATAAAACATTAAAAAAAAAAAAAAAGAAGAGTTGTCAGTGTTTAGTTTGCTCAGCTTTTCTGGTTATTGCATGGGTTGGCGATGACCTGATGTGGATCATGAGCGAATGGTCAAGAAAGAATTCTTGAGATGTTTTCGGTGCAAAAAGGTGTTTTTCGGGGCACCTGGGTGGCTCAGTTGGTTAAGCATCGACTTGATTTCCTCTCGAATTGCAATCTCACTGTTTGTGACAGGCCTTTCCAGGCTCTGCTTGGGATCCTCTCCCTCCCTCTCTCTCTGCCCCTCCCCTTCTCGTGCTCTCTCTCTCTCTCTCAAAATGAATTTAAAAAACTAAACAAAAAACTGTTTAAAATTTTAACCAACAGTTTTAATTATACGGAAACTGCATGGTTGTGGAAAAGGGCATGGGCTTTGGAGACCTGGGTGGTTACATTAGCTGCCCAGTCCTTCCTGATGAGTTCATTTAAAACCTTGCTACTTGGGGCACCTGGATGGCTCTATCTGTTAAGTGACAGACTTCGGCTCAGGTGAGGATCTCACGGTTTGTGAGTTCGAGCCCCACATTAGGCTCTGTGCTGACCACCCAGAGCCTGGAGCCTGCTTCAGATTGTGTGTCTCCTTCTCTCTCTATCCCTCCCCCGCTCACACTCTGTCTCTCAAAAGTAAATAAACCTTAAAACACACACACACACACACACACACACACACACACTCACTCACACAAAACCTTGCTACTCAAAGTGGCGTTCTGCCAACTAGTGTCATCTTCCATACTCAGGAGCATGTTAGAAAAAGTGCTTCTCAGACCCCACCCCAGATAGTGGTGGAGCCCCTCTTTAAGGAATGTGGTGAAAACTTCAGGGCAAGGGAAGGCAACCTTGCTATGTATGTGTGAGCGACATCGCTTATGACTCTGTAACATAGACCTTCCATTCAGACTGTATGTTACCATACATGGGAGACAAAGGAGCAAAAACTGTACGAAAGACACCCCCCCCCCCCCACCCCGTGCTCAGGTTCAGTTTTTCTGTACGAACCTACTGAGCCCACGCCAGCACGATGAATAAAGTTGCTCCCTGTACAGAAAAGCCTCAGTGTCCCCTCTCTGTGCAAGAATCCTGCCTCAAGACCCACTGAATCAAAATCCACATTAAGACAAGTTCCGCCAGCCATTCCTGTGCATGTTAAAATCTGAGAAGATCTGACTTGAAGTTCCTTCAAATTTTGATCATTAGTTTATTATCTCAGTTCCCAAACTGTGCCCTGAAGCACCCTAAAGGCATCACCATGAACTCTCAGGAGCTATCAGGATATTTTAAATATTTCAGGGAAGCACGGCAACATCTGTCCACCACTGTGTGAACCCCCGGCTTGAGATTGTTCCATTCCAACATTAAATCACTACATTCCTTTTGATGATGATCACATCACAGCTATTGAATCTAGGCATTCAGCTGTGAATAAAATACTAACACTGTGTGAAAGTCCATGTGGAACCAGAAATGAGGTGTTGTGATTCCAAAGTCTGAGGACTGTGCAGGGCCCCACAGGTGCTTTGTTGTTTGGATAGCAGTGCACCTTAAATTGTCTGCACCTATCTGTGGAATAAATAGTGTTGTGCCCAATTCGCGAGTCCCCAGAGACCACCAAGGAGCCAACACCGATGCAAGTACATAGGGGTCTTTATTACAAGCTCAAGCAGGGGCTCACCCGTCAACCGGCGCAGCGGCAGCAGGGTGAAGCCCCGAACAATAGCAAGCAGGGTTTTTATGGGGTAAGGAACGGGGGTGTTACAGTGCACACGTTGTACATATTGCATCATCACATAAGCACCAATCATAATTGTACAGCACCCATGGTAACAGTTTTGACCATTCAGAATCTGTGAGGTGTTCGTTACTTTTGATAGGACCCAATTATGACCTCTGAGAATCCTTTGAAAATGACCAATTATGAGGTGAGTTCAAAGGGCCCACGTGGGGTTCAGGCAAGCGGTGAGTGATTTGCTAGTTTGTACAAAGTAACTATCTGTAGTCCCCAGTCCCTGACTCAGACCATAGGAATGTTACTCCTATATTTCTTAGCTTCTTTTGATTGGCTGACCTGAGGGTGGTCCGAGGGTGGCTTCAGCCTTGAGCAATCTGAGGCTTTTCTTGGAACTGGGGCTACGTGCAGCCCTAGGTTGATCTTAATGGAGGCCTTAATCTCAAAATGATGTTACTTAGGCTCCTCAGTAGAACTGTGAACTGCTAGGTATTTCTTTTCCTAGGGATACTGACGCACTAAGAGCACCATGAACTGAGAACGTTTGAGAACCTCAGGTTTAACATTTGGTTAATTATTTATCTCTCCCTTGAATTTTGGGTGGGTTAAATGACGTAAAATGTAATAAATGTCTGCCCATTGAATATTAGTTCACTTCACTTTGCCTTTATTCAGTCCACTAGTTTTCCTGTTGACCTTTGACTGTATTCTCTAAAGACTTCTGCAAGTTCGATGAACCCTGGCCTTACAGGCAAGAAACTTTTACAAGGCCATAATCAATTGCTCTACTATACAGCGTTTACATCTGTATCTTTATTGTTTGCAACAACTTCACGTACATAATCTTGTTTTCACAACTTCATGAGGAAAGTCATTTTAAAGAAGAAAAACTAAAGCTCCAGAATTCAGAGAATTGGCCCAGTTGCCGAAGCTCACACAGCACTCTTTTCTCCCCTAAAACCAGTGCCACTGATTTCTCTTGCTGCCTGGAAGGAAAGGAGGATATTCAAGAACAGGGTGGAATGTAGATAGGGGGTTTTAATTTACATTTTGCAGCTGGCTGGAGGACTAGCTTTCTATTGGAGCAGAGGTGTCTTGGTATAACTACTGAGGTCAGCTAATAGCTGGCCTGAGGGGATGCCGTGGTAGTAGGATTGGAGCCCGATCAGTTGCCCCAGCTTGCCAGGAAATTGCACCGTCCTAAGACAGCAGTAGATGTCAGCGCTGGCTGCTGGGATGATGGCATTCAGCACCAAGCAGTTGCCATCTGCTCAGACAATGACTCTTCTCAGACGATCTCTGCCTCCTCAATGACTTGCAAGAAGTGGTATAGTCTTTAAACAGGAAAAGCATCTCAGAGATTGCATAACTCCCTGCTCCCTGATCAACCTGGCTTGCCAGCTGCCGTGGGATAGACTCTTGTACGATGACCTTCAAATGGCCAGTTCCAGGGGCGCCTGGGTGGCTTAAGTGTCCGACTTTCACTTAGGTCATGATCTCACGGTTTGTGAGTTCGAGCCCCGCGTCAGGCTCTGTGCTGACTGCCAGCTCAGAGCCTGGAGCCTGTTTTAGAGTCTGTGACTCCCTCTCTCTGACCCTCCCCTGCTCATGCTGTCTCTCTCTCTCTCTCCTAGAAATAAATAAAACGTTAAAAAAAAAAAAAAGGCCAGTGCCAGGCACTGGGTATGGGGTGGGGAAGGCCTGGCAGGAAGGAAGTGGATGCAAGAATGCTTAGGTAACAGGCACACACTCCACTCCTTCTTTCTCTTCTTTCAAATAGAAGTCAAAGAAGTTCCTGCTCACAGAGGCTGGGCTCCCAATTCAGGGTGGCATTATCTACCAAGCAGCCAGGTAGCTATGCTGTGACTGTTGAGGAAAGAGATCTGTTCTGCTTCATTTATTACCATTTCAGGTGATTTCATGAGCCTTACACACACACACACACACACACACACACACACACACACAGAGGCAGTTTTGGAGGGTCTGAATAGATTAAGGGATGGGTAATGGACTATGGTTCCCATATCAGGGATGGTCTGACCTGAAAGGTCTGGGGCAATTCATGGAAGGAACTGGAAGCCTCCACAGAGAGAGCTTTCGAGATGAGGAAGGCTACATCAGAGCTGAACACGCCATTGCCTCTGGGTCCCTCATTTGGTTCTTGTCCAGACCAGGGGTGACCAGAAATGATGACCATCTGTCCACTGTTTCTTAGCCTCTGGCCAGGGCCAAGTAGACCTGGCACGTACCACCCCTCTCTCCCACCCCAGCCTCAGCCTACTGGGTGGAATGTCCTGCTTTGTTCTTTTTCCTGTTCCTTGGATTTATTCCTACTTAAAAAGGCAGTGTGCTGAATCCTGTTCCTTTTTAACGTTACAAAATTGAACATTTGTTGAGAAGTCACTAGTAGTGACATTGTGCTCTATCCCTCCTCCCAAAGATCCCCATATTCGCTTGCTGGGGCAGGTGTGCCACGGACCGCAGACTGAGCGGCTTCCAGCAGAAATGTATTGTCTCCCAGTTCTGGCGATCTAAATTCCAAAACGAAGTGTGGGCAGAGCCATGGTTCCTTGGAAGGTGCCAGGGAAAAAACACACTATGCCAGGTCCCTTAGTTTCTGGTCCTTCCTTGGCGAGTGGCAGCTTAGCACCGTTCTTCACACGACTTGTCGCTGTGTGGCTGTCTACATCCAGGTTTCCCTGTGTTCTAAGGACACCAGCCATCCTGGAGTAGGGACCAACTCTACTCCCATATGACCCGCTTCTTAACTAATTACATGTGGCCCGATCCTACTTACACACAAGGCCACATTTTGAGGTAGTGGCGGTGAAGATTCAACATATACATTTGCAAGGGGCGGACACAATTCCAACAATCACACCTCTCCTCCCCCAACTAACAGATTAACAAACTGAAGCAGAAGAGAAGATAAATAGCCTTCCCAGAGCCACGCTCCCAGGAAGTGACCAAGCTGGGATTAGAATCTGAGGCCCATTCCCCAAGGCAGTGGTTTTCCAGTTTGGGCAAGAACATACATCAGAGTGGGGCGTATTAGACCCTGACTGGTGGACCCCACCCCACCTGACAGGTGCAGGTCTGGGTTGGCGCCAACATTTGCATTTCTAACAAGTTCTGGCTGCTGCTGCTATTACTGCTAGTGCAGACCGCACTTTAAAAACTGGTGACCTCAGGGTGCCTGGGTGGTTCAGTCAGTTGAGCATCCAACTCTTGGTTTCCGCTCAGGTCATGATCCCAGGGTTGTGGGATTGAGCCCTGTGTTGGGCTCCCCACTGAATGTGAAGCTTGCTTAAGATTCTCTCTCCCTCTCTGCCCTGCTGCCCCCCCACCTCGTGCCCTCTCTCTAAAAACAAAAACAAACAAGACCACTGCACAACTGGTTCTTGGGCTTCTGAGTGCATAAAAATGAAGAGGAAGTTTTGTTTAGGCTTTTGAATAGATCCTGTGGGTCACTCCAAGAGATTTTAATTTGATAACAAGCAAATCCAGTGATTGAGTCACATGATCAGTGGCCACCCTCTGAGAATAAGGTTCTTGCTTCCCTGCAGACACCTCCTTCCCCATCCCCCATCCCCGCCCCCAGGGCCTCAGCTTTGACTGTGCATTGGAATCACCTGGAAAACATTCAGAAGCACTGAATTGATGTTTGGGATTTACCCCTGAAGCTCTTTTTTTTTTTTTTTTAATTAATTTATTTCTTTTGGAAGAGAGAACATGCACAGAAGGGGCAGAGAGAGGAGAGAGAAACTTTCAAGCACACTCCACATTGTCAGCACAGAGCCCTAGGTGGGGCTCAATCCCACCAATCGCGAGATCATGACCTGAGCTGAAATTGAGTCAGTTGCCTAAGCAACTGTGCCACCCACGTACCCCTCACTCTTGAAGCTTCTGACTGAGTTTAGTGTGGAGTTTAGTGCCTTGCTGGGAGCCTCACCAGCCTCGCTGGATGACAGTCACAGCAAGGAAAAGGCAGCGTTTGCACAGCTCCCGCCATGAGAAATGAAAACCTGGTATCTCCTTCTGCTACTACTGGTTCATGTTGGAAATGAGCCTGCAGGTATTGACCAGGCCTCACAATATTCCAAATCAGACTGATATTCCCCACACAGATACCTCTAAGGAAAAGCATATTCCTGCCTCTTCAAATGAAATTTTAGATAAAGCACTGTGGATGATTGTCAAAAGGCTCTTCCTATGAGCCTTGTAGATCCAAGACTTAGGTAATAAAGGGGGTTAAGAACACAAGAGTTACAATTGAGCCTGGCCCTGAGACAAAAAGCCTAATTTAGAGGTAAGGACAGACAAGGGCAGAACTTAAGTTAATACTTAGGCCTTTTCTAACTGGTGATGTAGGGCAGTCCCTTCCCTAAGGCCTACTTTCCGCAAACACCCTCCCTTACATTGGCAGCCAGGATGAGGATAGATAAGAGTAGCTAAAACATAACCCAAAAACAAAGGCCGACACATTTAGGGCCTCCATGGTGTTTACACATTCAGCATCAAGTCAAAAAGGTTTCCACAAACAACTTATTAACCAGCTCAAAAACATTCATCCTCTTTGAGAGCCAGACAGAAGGACTCCTAGCTTGTCTATATACAACTTAACCTATGTCCTAATCCTAGCGTTATTAATTTAGAATAAATATGTATGTCATCCTGTTTTTCACTAAGAACATCCTGTTATTTCCTTAGTTGTAAGATTTATTCAACCTCACAATGATTGGGGTAATTCTGCAAGAATACTTCCGAAAAACCTGTTCTTGTACACTTTTCAAAGCATCTTATCTCAAAGAGTTTTCCATTGTAAAAATTCCTTTTTCTGATCTCATGTTGTCGTTGGACCTTTAAATAAAGACATCAAAACCGACAGGACAGAGATGCCTGCCTGGTGATCAGAAAGAACCTCGGGGCTCTCTCACTCTATCTCGCTGACACCGTCCATCCATCAGGGACCCCTGGACTGGCTGGAACGGGTCTCCAGCAGTGCCTGGATTCCCTTACCTGAAAACCTTGTCTCCTGGGGGTGCTTGTGAGGAATAAATGAGTTTACTGCAGGAAAATATCTTATAACAGCACCTAGCACAGAGTCAGCCCCAAATTAGTGTGTCTCAGAATTGTCCATTGAACAGATATGTATTAAACAGCTACTATGTGCCAGGCACTGGGGGACAACAGGAAATAAAACACAAACAGGGAATACAAACCCGTTAGGAGGTACCTTACCCCACAGAGCTGACGACGGAGGGAGAGGAAGGCGATCATACACATAAGGCAAAGGGTACTAGCCATATACTATTTCTATCTCAGGATCCCCAAGATGTCCTGAGCCCTTTTACAGACTGCATGTTTCTGTTACCCCTTACTCCCCATTCAGATATTGAAGCCTCAATTCCTAACTTGATGGTATTTGGAGGGGGGCGGGGCTTGAAGTCGTAATGAGGTCATCAGTGAGCGTGGATCCCTCAGATACCAGAATAGTGCCCTTCTGAGAAGACACAGCTTAATCGCCCTCTGCTTTCTGCCACGTGAGGCCCTAGCAAGAGGACTTGAGTCTGCAAACCAAGAAGAGGGCTCTCACCAGAACCCCACCCTGATCCCTGACTTTCCAGGCTCCAGAACCATGAGGAATAAATTTTAAAAAATATGTTTATTAATTTTTGAGAGAGACAGTCCTAGTGGGGGAAGGGCAGAGAGAGAGAGAGAGAGATTGACGCAGACTCTGAAGCAGGCTCCAGGCTCTAAGCTGTCAGCACAGAGCCTGATGCCCAGCTCAGACTCACCAACAGCCAGATCAGGACCTGAGCGGAAGTTGGACACTTAAGCACGGAGGCACCCAGAAGCCCTGAGAAACAAATTTCTATTAAGCCACACCATCTGTGGTATTTGTTATAAGATAATGACTACTGCATCCCCGAGGTGAGAGGGATCTCAAAATCAAGTCCTGTGTGTCTGGGCAGTGTGCTGGGGGACCGGGTGGGGGCGGGGACAGCATGGTGTGGAAGGGCAGGGAAGGAAGTGTGTGGTGCGGGGGCTTCTCCTTCAGCAGCAGCCTGCTGTCTCCCCCTCCCGCTGTCCTCCTCTTCTCGGATTAAACTTTCCAAGAAAGCACTCTGGATCTCTCTCCTCTCTCTCTGTCCCCTGTTTCCCTGCGTCCCCAGCAGTTGAGCAGGGAAATGTCCCCCTCTGCCTAGTGTTTTCTGTCCTGCCGCGGAATTCCCGCCACAGGACGGGAATGTGGGTGGGATGGACCAGAGCAGGGCACAGAGAACCCAGCAACAGGGCGGGTGCGAGCACTCCCGGGCCTGGCTTCCTGGGAGCACCGGAGGACTGAGCTGATTTGTTCCTTTGGACCTGAAGGCTGGTTGCTTCCTTCCCTTTCTGCGAAGCTCCTTCTTAGATAAACGCTATATGCCTGGTGGGCGCTGGAGGGCGCTGCTCCTTTGGTTTCCAAAAAGAGCAGTCTACCTGCCAGATCTCGCCGCCAGATGGGCTCTACTCTGAAATTCCGCGAGGGCCCCCCTTGGGCGGCAGCCTCGCGTGTGCATCATCCGGGGAGACCTGCCTGCACCCCTTGCCCTGTGCAGTCCCCCTGCCCCGCGCGGCTGCGGGGATGCTTGGCCAAGGAGCCAGGTTCCAGGTCGCACATACCGTCAGCAGGTGTCACTGTGGTTGGGAAAGTGAGCGCCTGGAGGCTGTGCACCGCACGGGGGTGGGGGAAGGGGACACTAAAGGAACTGAAATGCTCTCCCAAATGAAGAATTGCTCCCATCAGCACTTGATGTAGCTGCCACATGGAGGTAGAGGGGCATTTGTCGTTTTGTTTTGTTTTGTTTTGTTTTGTTTCCGCAAAACAGAGATGAGACTTGGATCAAACTCTCCAGTCCAGTAAAGTCTTGGGGGTCCCTTTTCCCTGGACTTCCCGGAAGCCTGGAAAGGGCTGGTTTTCGACAGACACCACCACCCTGTGAAGAGCTTTAAATGCAGATCCCTGCCCCTCACCTGAGAATTTCTATTTGGAACTAGTGGGAATCTGCATTTTTAAAAACATTACAGTGTTGGGGTGCCTGGGTGGCTTAGTCGGTTGAGCGTCCGACTTTCGCTTAGGTCATGATCCCGCTGTTCGTGGGTTCAGGCCCCGCGTCGGGTTCTGTGCTGACTGCCAGCTCAGAGCCTGGAGCCTGTTTCAGTCTGTGACTCCCTCTCTCTCTGACCCTCCCCTGCTCACGCTGTCTCTCTCTCTCCTAGGAATAAATAAAAACATTTAAAAAAAAAATTACAGTGTTGTATTAGTTTCAGGTGTGCAATTTAGTGATTCAACAGTTCTGTACGTTACTCAGTGCTCATCATGTGTACCCTTAATCCCCTTCACCTATTTCACTCATCTCCCGCTCACCGCCCCTTTGGTAACCATCAGTCTGTTCTCTAGCGTTAAGAGTCTGTTTCTTGGGTTGTCTCTTTTTTCCTTTGTTCATTTGTTTTGTTTCTTAAATTCCACATAGGACTGAGATCATAAGGTATTTGTCTTTCTCTGACTTACTTCACTGACTTACTCTAACCCCATCCATGTTGTAGCAAATGGAAAGCTTTCACTCTTTTTTTATGGCTGAATAATATTCCATTGTATAGATACCACTTATTTATCCTCTATCCTCTATGGATACATACTTGGGCTGTTTCCATAATTTAACCATTAGTAAATAATACTTCAGTAAACACACTGGTGCATATGTCTTTTTGAATTGGTGCTTTTGAATTTTTTTGGAGGGGGGGAATACCCAATAGTGCAATTACCAGATCATATGGTAATTTTACTCTTAAGTTTTTGAGGATCTCCATTCTGTTTTCCACAGTGGCCGCCCAACTTTGTATTCCCACCAACTGTGCACAAGGGTTCCTTTTCCTCCACATCCTCCCAACTCTGTTCTTTCGTGTGTGTGTGTGTGTGTGTGTGTGTGTGTGTGTGTTTTAATTGTAGCCATTCTGACAGGTGTGAAGTGATAGCTCCTTGTGGTTGTGATTTGCATTTCCCTGTTGGGGAATCTGCATTTTTACCAAGCCCCCCTGACGTCACAATTGGTACCTTCCTTATACTGAAAAACACTAAGAGATTCAGTCAGATTAAATCAATTTCCTGGAGATTGGCCAGGAATCTGGGTACTGTTTCAAAGGATGTTTCCCTGGGTAATTAGAAAATTACAGAAGTAATTTTACCTCCAGAGGGCAGAAAGTGGCCATTTTCACCACTGATGTGGCTACATTTTGGATTCAATTACTACCACATGTCTGCTACTCTGCTAAACCCTTACTTACATAATTGTCTCATTTGTTTCTCTTACAACTTGACGGCATCAGCCTCTCCATTTCCACACTGGGTAACTGAGACTTTCCGAGGTTAAGAAATCTGCCCACAGTCTCTGTTTATCTGTAGCAGGGTGTTGACTCCACCCCAGGTCTGTGTGGCCCCAAAAGCTTTGCCGTCCTCTGTGCAGTTTGTATAAATGGATAAGGGAAGCACGGGTTCTTGGTCTGTCAGTCTGACCCCTAATGGGATGATATGCGAGCTCTGCAGATTTAAGATTAGAGCTAGACTCAAAAAATACCGGAGGTTTAGCTCGGAGGCCACTGCAAACCTCAGCAGGGGTTTTGGGTCCAGATTTGACCAAACACTAGTCATTTCTGTATACGTTAGTTCTCAGTTCTTCGTACTGTTGCACAAAGGTAGATGCACAGCAACCATCCTAGACCAAGCCACTTCAGCTCCCTTGGCATTTATTCCAGGAGCGTCCAGTCAGAGCTCTCTGGCTCTGTGCGCCCCCTACAGTCCATTCTCAGCACAGCGGCCATAGTGGGATTTCTAAAATGTCGATCAGATCACATCACTCCAAATTTGTAATGGATTAGAATAAAATCTAAAGCCCTAATGGTGGTCCTCAAAACTCTAGTGGCTGTAACCCAGGTTACCTCTCCCTTCTCATCTTCTACCATCTCCCAGGGAGCTCTTCTCTCATTCCCAGCTTAGGGCCTCACCTACTAGCATATAATGGCCACAAGGACAAGAACTTAGCCCTGTGCACTGCTAAATCTTCTATGCCGGCATTTGAGAAATATTTGTGAATGAATATTTATGGATGAGTTGGCGAATTGTGTTTTGTTAGGGAAATTTGAGTGGGAAGTAGTTGCAGGGGAGAAAGCTCGGCAATGTCCTATTTCACTTCTATCTGCTTGTTAGTAGGTGTTTGGGGTTCTCCCTTTTACTCTCTGGAGTCAGAAAACACAAAGAGCACAGTTTCCACTGAGCAAAGGAACACCTATCCCCCTTCACCATTCCCCATGTTCACATTGTGGGCCACCTGTGAGGACCCCTCTCGGAGCAGACTATGTTCTCTAACCTGCTGGGGAAGAGTTTGTACTGGTTTCTCAGTGCGACACCTGGCAGACGACATCAGAACCCATTCTAGAGGGACATGTATAATAAAAAAAGTTGACGTGCTTGCCCACCCAGCCAACAACAACGACAAAACAGAACTCTGCTTTCTTCAGTCAGCTGGGTTAATGGATTTGGCAAAGAAAGGATGAGGTTCTTGGGTGACATGAAAGAGGGAGGTTGCTGGCTTCACTGCTGTTTGGTTTGTTGGTTTGGTTTGGTTTGGTTTGGTTTGTTCTGAAGGGAGTTGCTTGCCAAAGATCAGGTGGCGGTTATCTCCACATTTTGGTCAATGTCAGGGACCCAAAGCAAGGCTGGAATTGCCTGGGGTCTGAACTGAAGTGATTCCCACGTGCTCAGTCCTGCCTCACCAGTGCCTTGGTCCGGGAAGCCACCCTCCCTCTCCCTGTGACTGTGTGCCTCTCATTGTCGGTGGGCACGAAATGCTATTCAGTAGCCGCGTCTGTACAGACAGCCAGTGTATAAACATTATTGTTTTTATCTACATAATATGTAAAAGCAACTGAATGTAGTTCTTGCTACAGAATAAGGTTTCTGTCGTCCCTTAAGCTTTTTTTCTGTTTCGAAAACAATAACCCAGGTTAAACTTTTCTATAGCAGAAGCAGATGTATGGTGGAGCTGATAAAGCTGAAGGCTCAGAGTTACTCAACTGTAGGAAAGCAAATAAAATGGAAAGCTTAGAGGTGCACGTTTGCATGGCTACTTCCAAGGTCCTAGGAATGTATTCACATGTGATATGCCTTTGTAAAATTTGAAAAATGTTTTAACTGTAGTCAGAACCATTCTCTTGTTCCACTTCAACTTTCATTCCCATGAACGCATCTGGTGGCATTGGAGGTGGTAACCGTCAGTTTGGTGATCCAACTAAAGGAAAGTTAATTGCATATGAAGTTGGTTTGGATTTCATAGGATATATTTATTTGGTTCTCAAGTATTTCGTGTAGAGGGGAGCCTGGGTGGCTTAGTCTTTTAAGCGTCCGACTTTCGCTTAGGTCATGATCTCGCGGTTCGTGGGTTCGAGCCCTGCGTCGGGCTCTGTGCTGACTGCCAGCTCAGAGCCTGGAGCCTGTTTCAGAGTCTGTCACTCCCTCTCTCTATGACCCTCCCCTGCTCACGCTGACTCTCTCTCTCCTAGAAATAAATAAAACATTAAAAAAATTAAAAAAAAAAAGTATTTCGTGTAGAAATAAGTTATACAAAGTTTTGCTGATTGTCCTCGTGTTGGAAGGGCCTCTAATACCTATGGTCTACTATGCTTCCCCAGCTGACGTTATAAAACAGAGGTGCCCAAGACCAAAGTGTGTACATAGTGAAAGGGAAATACATTTGCAACATACAAAGCCAGAAGCTAATCTGTGTAAAATGCGTGCAGTCATCAGAACTTTAATATTGTAGGTAGAAAATTGAGCTCTCATTGGTGCCGGATCAGAGCAGAAGTTGTGTCCTATCTGAGATAAAAAATTAAAAAGAAATAAAAAGACAAATACCATATGGTTTCGCTAACAAATGGAGTCTAAAGCACAAACCAAGTGATCAGCAAACAAAAAGCGGAATCAGATTTGTAAATTCAGAGAACAAACTGATGGCTGCCAGAGTGAAGGGAAGTGGGATGGGTGAAGGGGAGCGGGAGATACAGGCTTCTAGGTAGAGAATGAATAAGGCACAGGAATAAAAGCTACAGCATAGGGAATATGGTCAATGTTATTGTAATAGTCTTGCGTAGTGACAGACCATAGTAACACTGCCATGAGCAGAGCATAACGCATAGAGAAGTTGAATCACTATGTTGCATACCTGAAACTAACGTAACATTGTGTGTCACTTAGACTCAAATTAAAAAATGGGGGAAAATGAACAAAAAACCCCAATTCATAATGGGCTACCCTATCAACGTCCATCAAATACCAATTAATAAGTAGCTTCAATTAAAAGTATTTAAAATTATTACTACTAAAAATCTTAAGGCTTACACTTAAAAAAAGATAATAGAGTTTCCCTAAATTTGACAACAATCCTAAAAATTCACATGACATTAAGAATGAGTTTTTCCTGGGGCACCTGAGTGGCTTAGTCGGTTAAGCGTCTGACTTTCGCTTAGGTCATGATCTCGCGGTTCATGGGTTCGAGCCCCGCGTCGGGCTCTGTGCTGACTGCCAGCTCAGAGCCTGGAGCCTGTTTCAGTCTGTGACTCCCTCTCTCTCTGACCCTCCCCTGCTCACGCTGTCTCTCTCTCCTAGAAATAAATAAAACATTAAAAAAAAATGAGTTTTTCCTATTTGATATAACAAAAATCATTATTATTTAAAAGGTATACAGCTGAATATATAGGAAAAAATAATGGTGGGCTAGTTAGTTAACTAACCTATATTATATATGTTTAATTATTATATATAAATTATGTATATATAATGCTATGTCTCTTGATTTTGTGATGTTTGTGATATTTGCCAGCTTTTAACTTTTTATTGAGATATAATTGACGTATAACATTATATTAGTTCCAGGTGTGCAACATAATGATTTGATATGGATATATATTGCAAAATGATCACCACAGTAAGTCGAGTTAATATACACAATGACACATAGCTACAATTTTTTTCTTGTAATGAGAACTTTTAAGATCTACTTTCTTAGCAACTTCCAAATACACAATGCAGTATTATTAGCTATAATCACCATGCTTGACTCATTTATTTTATAACAGGGAGTCTATACCTTTTAATCCCCTTCACCCATTTCACTCACATTCCATCCCCCACTTCTGGCAGCTATCAATCTGTTCTCTGTATCAAGGAGTTCAGGGTTTTGGGTTTTTTGGGGTTTTTTTTCTTTTTTAAATTCTACATATAAGTGAAATTCCACAGTATTTGTCTTTCTCTGTCTACTTATTTCATTTAGCATAATCCTCTCAAGGTCCAACCATTTTCTAATATGACAAGATTTCCTTTATTTAATAGCTGGTTGATATTTCATTATATATATATAATATACACATGTATATACCACATTTTTAATCCATTCATCCATCAGTGTACATTTAGGTAGTTTCCATGTCTTGGCTATTGTAAATAAGGCTTTAATAAACATGCTGTACATGCATCTTTTCAAGTTGGCATTTTCATTTCCTTCAGATAAATACCCAGAAATGGAATTGCTGAATCACGTGGTAATTCTATTTTATTTTTTGAGGAATCTTAATGCTGTTTTTTATAGTGGCTGCACCAATTTACATCCCAAACCGGTGGAGAGTAGAGAGTTCCCTTTCTCTACTTCCTTCTGGCCATCACTTGTTAATTCTTCTCTTTTTGATGACAGCCATCCCGACAGGTGTGAGGTGATAGCTCATTGTGGTTTTGGTCTGCATTTCCCTGATGATGAGTGATGTTGAGTACCTTTTCATGTGTCTGTTGGCCATCTGTATGTCCTCTTTGGAAAATATCTATTCAGATCCTCAACCCATTTTTAGAATGGATTGTTTGGTGTTTTGGTTTTGAGTTGTCAGAGTTTTTAATATATTTTGGATATTAAACCTTAACAGATAACACGGTTTGCAAATATTTTCTCTCCTTCAGGAGGCTTTTTATACTGTGGATGGTTTCCTTTGCTGCACAGAAGCCACTTGTTTATTTTTGCTTTCCTTACTTTGCTTCTAGCATCTCCCAGCTTTTTAAAATTTGTAATTGGTTGTGATTTCACTTCTCATTCTAAGTTAATACTTTCATACCTCCCCTCCCTACTTATTAAGATTCTGCTGTCCGGGGTGGACAAGAATAGGTAAGCAACACTTCCTGTGGGAACCTTCCTTACCAAGCCAATGGTGCTGTGCTGCATGCTACACTACTAGCTCATCAAAAAGGGAAGGAAGAAATAGATGAAAAGAGGGAGAAACTAGAGAGGAAAGGGAAAAGCACAGAAATTCAAGCTGAACAGGTGAAAGTGGGCAAGGAGAGAGATGAAGACTCCGTAATAGCTGCTAACCAGAAAGAGACACATAAAGCAAAATATTAGGAAAATGCAGAGTAAAACAGACTAAACATTTTAGAGGGTTTTTCTAACTCTCTGCCAGGCCTTTCCCAGATGGCAACCGAACCATTTGTTTAAATTAAGTCTTGCTTAAATTATAAGGAGCTGAGCTAATTGTCAATGTCAAGAATTCTTGGAAGCCAGCCACGGGAGGTGGGAGAGCGTACAGTGCAATAGGGTGGGGAAAGCGGCTCACCATTTGCCAGCTGAGGATTTCTGGGATCCTTCTGGTATTCACTCGTGTTCAAAACAATAGTCACCCTCCAAACGCCAGCCACTTTATCATGAGTGGAGTGCTGAGGCCCAGTGCCATGAAATATTCAGCATCGTTAATGGAAAACTTCTTTTTTTAAAAATTCCCTGAAATGAAAGTAATGGAGGAAAAGCAAAAAGCTGCGGCGGGTAGCATAGCAGATGGGCCTGTGCTTCTACTTTCTTTTTCTTCTCATTTTTTATTATAGTTCCTATAGAGTTCTTTAAATCAAAAATAATTTTAAAACCAAATAAGCAGCCTCCAGGATTAAAAATTAAGATAAAATTGACCTTTGGGGTGTCTGGGTGGCTCAGTCGGTTAAACATCAGACTTGATTTCGGCTCAGGTCATGACAGCACAGTTTGTGAGATTGAGCCCCGCATTCAGGCCTTGTGATGGCAGGCTCAGCCTGCTTGGGATTCTTTCTCGCTCTCCCTCTCTCTCTCTGCCCCTCCCCTGCTCGTACACACTGTCTCTCTCTCTCTCAAAATAAATAAAGAAACATTAAAAAAAAAAACAAAGATAACGTTGACCTTTTAGTTATAGAGGCCTGAACAATCACAGACTTAATAAAAGTTTCCTGATGGTACAAAATAAGAGTCCTACGGTCTGACGTTGATGGCCCAGGATTTAAGACGCACTATCAAAGGAGAGTGAAGAAAACATGCCCGAACCAGGCAGAGATCACAGGGTCGAGTCTGAACATCCGTAAAAGAGAAACACTTTCTGGATGAGCACAAATTGTCCACTTGAACATTTTAAAACTCATAGCTCCTTTGCCCCCTGCAAACAGCTTATGGGCTGTCCTCCCTGAGCATCGCCTGCTAATCTAAGTTCTCAGTCTGATGGCTTTCTTCACACTCACCTGCCCCAGCTGTGTCTTTCAAAAAACACTTAGAGGCCGCAGTCAAGCTAGTTTCCTTTTTAACTTTCCATTTTTATTGAGGTAAATTAGGAGTTGGGAACCATCCCAACTTAACTTTCCTAATACTGTCGCTAAGTGGCCACGGGTAATTGCTTGAGAGCTGGCCGCCAGATGACAGTCTGAACGGAACAGCAAACCTCCGAAGGGTCAGCCATTCAGCGCCACTCCACAGCCGATTGTCTGTATGCCTTCCTGAACCTTAGATGGAAAAAACAAATCTCCTGGATCTGTGAAATTTGGATCAGAACTACCTGAACAGCTTCTCCATCGGCTTTTCTAGGCTAAAGGGACAAGCATTGTAATTGTTGAAAGCTAATGATGATGATGTCTAACAGAAAATCACTTGCCCATGTTCATATCAAGCTGGATCAGTTACTGGAGACTGTTCACCTAGTGCCAATGACGTTTGAGAATATCTCTGTGCCATGGGCGTGAGCATTTTGGCTTAGTAAATTCCTGCAGGGAATATAAAGGCAGTGTGCCGTTTGTAAGGAAACTGAGCCCCATTACAGGCTTCCTTGGTTGCCTCCGGCAAACAGTGTGAAGGATGGTAAGTCACCCCATTTCTGGCATCCTCAACGTACCTGTCCATAAAATGGGGATGAGACACTCTGCCATATGTACTGGAGAGGGTAGTTACAGAGGTCAAAGTAATCAATGCTATGAATGGATTTTAGAAATTTCTGTAAAAATGTAAATAGAGCTTGTTACACAAATGGAAGATTCTCTTTCCCTAGCACTCACATGATGGTCCTGATCTCCAGAGCCTGCTGAAGTTGTCACGTATGCTCTCCTCAAGGGCATTTCCGTTGCTGAGGAGCTCTGCTTATTGATGGCAAGATTTTGGGATTGCTGAGATTCTTTCACTTTAAGGAAAAGTAGGCATGTTGACAAAATCTTTTGAGACTGGAAGGACTTGAGAAGTCTTTTATTTGCCACAAATTTGGCCTGAATCTCAACCAGCCTCATACAAGAGCGCCATAATTGATGAGCATGGGATGAAAGTGCATGAGTGATGGAATGCATGAATACAGATTAATGCACGTGAACCTTAGCCAGCCTGTAAAGTATTCACCAGCCCTTCCAGCTGAGGCTAATAAGGAGGTAAATGAGGGTGCCTGGGTGGTTCAGTCTATTGAGGATCTGACTCTTATCTCAGGTTTCGATCTTAATGTAATAAGTTTAAGCACCACATTGGACTCTGCACCAGGCATGATGCCTGCTTAAAAATAAGGAAGAGGCGCCTGGGTGGCTCAGTCAGCTGGACAGCTCAGGTCATGATCTCCTGGTTCCTGAGTTCAAGCCCTGCGTCCAGGCTCTGTGCTGACAGCTCAGAGCCTGCTTCCAGATTGTCTCCCTCTCTCTCTGCCGCTCCCCCACTCAATCTCTGTGTCTGTCTGTCTGTCTGTCTCTGTCTCTCTCTCAAAAATAAATAAACATTAAAAAATTAAAAACAAAACCAAAAACAAGTAAATGGTAGAGAAGGTCACTAACCTAGTGAAGTCTGGTCATTTCCTCCTGTGGACAGATTTTCCTGGTTTACTTATTTGTTCCTATTAGGTTACTATTAAGCCCAGTTGAAGTTTTCTGTTAAGTTTGATCTTAACTTGCTTAGTTGACCTTAAGCTTTCCAAGCAAAAGGGCATTTCTCCTCCTTAAGCTGTATTTTCCATATTGGAAAAAGTATTTCTTCCTGGGCTAAAATATGAAAGTAATTTTCAACAATAGGAAAACAGACCTCAAAGCTTTCAGATGGGAAAAACTGAGAAATGAGAAACAAAAAGGCCTTATTTGCTTTTATATTTATTTGCCCTTTGAAATTATAAAAGTAATAAGTGTTTCTTATAGAAAACTTACACAAAGACTACAGAAAAGTAAGAAGAGACAGGAAAATGCACAGGTACCTTCCTCCAGTATTGTTTTCCCAATGCATTTTCCACAGCTCAAATTGTTTAATTCATTTAGTAGATAATTGTTGTGGCCCCTGGATACCAGGCACCATGCTGGGCCGGCACTTTTTTGGAAGACACTGGTCAACAGGATAGTTTTACTTAAATTTATATCTACTTTGTTTATTTATAACAAGGCTTCTCTAGGAAAAGCTGTTTTCTTTACCCTTTTGTGAGAGTATCAGGGGCCATTTCTGCAAAATTGTGTGGACCTGTCTTCTATGTGGATTGTTAACTAACAGTCATGTCATTCTCTAAGTCACACACAAATCTCTGTCCCTTTAGTACTTATAATAGAACCATAATCATCCTAATGTAGCTGGTCACTGATGGATGAGACCCATGAATCTGACAGTGAGCATTGCTTAAGACTATTGACATTTTAGAAGGAGCAAGTATCCCATGAGTTTGGCCTCATATTAGGCATATGCTTTGGGGGCTTGTCCTTGAAAGCTGCAGGGCTCTGAAAAATGTTAGTGGGCCCAGCCGGTTCATCTTTTTTTATGACTGAGAGATAAAGAGAGAGAAAGAATGAATGTCACTATTTTTACCCTTGCTCAAGGAGCATAGAATTGTTTTCTACGGCATTCTTTCAGCCTCCCAAACCTCTGAGGTTTGAAGACTCGACTTTCCTGTTAGAATAATCCCTGCAGATGGTGAGTCAAAAGAGAGAATGAAAGAGAAAATTTTTTCTCCAAATTATTCAAATTTAAGATTATAGGTACAGATCAGAGTGAAGTATCAGTAAAAATGTCTCTCCCTAGGATGTAGCCAACACCCCTATCCCCAAAACCAATTAGTTTCCCATTGACTTAAGTGGCCTCCCCTGACACAGAGGGGTTCTCCTTTGTTTTCCTTTGTACCCAGGACTCCCCTCCAGTCCTTTAATGAAATGGTCTAAACATTTGTATACAGTCAAGCTCTGAGTATGGTGTTCACAGTGGGGGAGTGTTGAGGCACACAGCTGACTCTGCAATTCATTCTGGGGAATTTCAAAAACTTTTTCACTTTTTCAGTATTTTCTAAGTCTGTTTATCTGTCTCTGTGTCTGTCTCTCTTCCAGCACTAAGGCAAGTTTTAGATCAGTTTTTCAAAAATTAGTTGCATCTGATATTTTTCATCCTACAGAAGTCAATGAACACGTTGAAGTACTGAGATTACAAGTTCTTATGTCTAGAGGACTTCCTGATAAATTTTTTGAGAGGTTTATTGGCTTTGGTCACTCATTTTCATTCAGGATGGTAATTTAAAAATGCTTATAAGGCAGGGGTGCCTGGGTGGCTCAGTTGGTTGAGCGTCCGACGTCAGCCCAGGTCATGATCTCACCATTCATGGGGTTGAGCCCTGCCTGGGGCTCTGTGCTGACAGCTCAGAGCCTGGAGTCTGCTTCAGATGCTGTGTCTCCCTCTCTCCCTCTCTGCCCCTCACCCACTCAAGCTCCGTCTGTCTCTCAAAAATGAATAAATGTTAAAAAATTTTATTTTAAATGCTTATAAGGCAAAAGTCTTTTTCCCTAAGAAGCAGTCATTGAAAATTAGAAATGTGGCTGTGAATGTGCCTACATACCTATGTATGTGTCAAAGCAAAACCAGAGCTGAGCAATGGTTAAAGAAGTAAAAACAGTTTATTCAGGACTATTGCAGTAGGGTATAAGAGACCACGGTATAGAATTAAGCTCAGTTCCAAATACATCATGGACAGTGGAGATTTATAGCCAAGAGTGGGAGGGAGGTTAGTGGATAGAAAATCACTAAGAGGAATTCTCAGTAATAATGGGATTCTTGGCTTAAACCAATCTAACAGGGTTCTTGCTGAAGACAGGCCATGGTGATCAGACCTCACCAGGGGGATGGCAAAGAATGAAGGACCCGCTCAGATACAGGGAGTAATCAGATCGGGAGGATGGAAGGCTCTCACTAGACTGACGTAGTTCTTATATGGAACCAAGTTTTACAGGGAGGTGTGTAATTGGACTTAGGAGAAGATTCAGGAGACTGACTAAGGTTTGGTCAAGCAAGGAATCTCTGACATAGATATAGACATAGACATAGATATAGATATTATATATGATTATATGTAATTTTTTCCTGATAAAATATAATTCTTAAAATTATATTTCAAGTCCTCAATGAAAACGTTCCTAGGACAATGGTTCCCTTGTGAGAGTCCATGGACCATCTGCACCAGAATAAGCTAGGGAGATTTTTTTTTTAATGTAGATTGAAGAGTTTTATATCTCCTGATAATCCAACTTAGTGAGAGCTGGAAATCTATATTTTAAACCCGTTTGTCTGATCATTTTCATGCTCCATTACATTTGAGGACTATGTTGTAGTGGTGTGCTTGCCCAGTTTTGAAAAAAACAAAGTCAAGCCTTATGATTTATTTTCTAAAATAATAGTGACAGTGGTTACCACTTAGTTACTTCTGTGTTCTAGATTCTATGCAATTCTGTGCTAGGTATTTTACCTATATTATTTTAATAATATAACAGGTAGTTATTGAGAGCCTGTTAGGGCATTGGATTTGAGGCCATCTAACCCAGATCAAGAGGATTTCTTTAACTTTAGGAGAAGGATGTGTTTTTAAATTAGACACCATACAAACAGTCTTTATTAAAGCATGCCTCACTTTGCCTTGGTTTTCTTTCTTTTAGTGAGGTGCAAAAAGTAGACTTATTGTAAACTAAGCAAGCATCAGATAGAAATAACTTTGGAGGCGCCTGGGTGGCTCAGTCGGTTGAGTGTCTGACTTCAGCTCAGGTCATGATCTAACAGTTCACAAGTTAGAGCCCCGCATCGGGCTCTGTGCTGACAGCTCGGAGCCTGGAATCTGCTTCAGATTCTGTGTCTCCCTCTCTCTCTGTTCCTCTCCTGCTTATGCTCTGTCTCTCTCTCAAAACCAAAAATAAACATTAAAAAATATAAATAAAATGTTGAAATTGACTGCAAGTTCATGGTTGGACACAAACAATGGAGTGGAGCACTGTTTGATAGGTGAAGAGCTAATAGTCTGTGTTTTCAGATAGACCATCATAGATGTGCTTTGGGGGTGCTTAGTAAATAACTCCACATATGTGTATATTTTTCTTGTTCATTTTATTAATGTAAAGTGTGATTGTGCTGATTTGTGTTGTTGGAACTCAGTATTTTTACATCTAAGGTAGAGTAATTTGCAAATTGATTCATTCATAAATATCAAAGTATATTTCAGAGACCAATTTCAGGGTGTGGTTGTTTTTTATGGAGGATAACCCAGTGTGCTCAAGGTCACACTCATTGGCAGTAGAAGTAGAATTAGAATCCTTAAGTTCATCCTTTTGCTACCAGCCACACTGATAGAAACACTGATTTTTAGATCTAGGACATAGTTGACCGCCACCATTCTTACTGTCATGTCAAAGCGTTTGAGAATGGACAGAAAGAATTGCTATCCTCTAGTTTGCCCTCTGAACTCCAGTAATCCCAATGTAGAAATTATTTTTAAAAGATTTAGCAAGTTGGGGCACCTGGGTTGCTCAGTCGATTAAGTGTCCAACTTTGGCTCAGGTCATGATCTTAAGGTTCTGAATTTGAGCTCCGCGCCAGGCTCTTTGATGACAGCGTGCAGTCTGGAGCCTGCTTCAGATTCTGTGTCTTCCTCTCTCACTGCCCTTCCCCCTGCCTCAAAAATAAATAAACATAAAAATATTTTTAAAGATTTAGCAAGTTTAGGGCACAGAACTGGCTCGGTAGGTTAAGCATCCAATTGCTGATGTCGGCTCAGGTCATGATCTCATAGTCTGTGGAACTGAGCCTCACCTAGGGATTTGTACTGACCTCTTGGACCCCAATTATCTCTCTTCCTCTCTCTCTGCCCCTCCCCCCACTCACACGCACACGTGTCTCTCTCGAAATGAATAAACACTTTAAAAAATGATTTAGAAAGTTTGGTTTTAAGAATA
Organism: Hyaena hyaena; assembly: GCF_003009895.1. NCBI lineage: Eukaryota > Metazoa > Chordata > Mammalia > Carnivora > Hyaenidae > Hyaena > Hyaena hyaena. The sequence continues at coordinate 569,296 of NW_024080781.1, forward strand.
TTTGATCTCCGCTCCTTTTGCATTATAAAAGCATGGATTTTCTGTCTGTGTGGTGTTAAAGTCTTTACATCTCCCTGCATGGAGTCTGATTGGTTTCGAGTTCATCTGCTACGATTGTAGCTCAAAGGGAGACTGTCAAAATGTGTAAGTCTTGGGTAAGTCTTGTTCCCCCTAATAAAATAGAGAAGGAATATCTGTTTAATAATCAAAGATTCAAAGGTTCTTAACCAATAAATGTTACAGCAAAATTTTAAGCATCAGGAAAAGAGAACAATTTTCCTATATCTAGACGGTTAACTCATGGTCACTGAGTTCTTTTCTGACAATAAATATGAAATGTTCAATAAATATTTTTGGAGTGCCTATCACGAGCCAGCATTTTAGGTACTTTGGATACATCAGGGAACCAACAGATAAAGATCCCTTGTCTCACAGACCTTTTTTTCTGTTAAACTTTTAAGCATTCTAGGCTATTTAGAAACATCAATGGAATATAGATAAGCTGTTGGTCTATGGGTTGCAAACTGGTAAACAGAGGTTCAGTTCAGCCCATAGATGATTTCTTTGGTTAGCCTAGTGGATTTTATTTATTTTATTAAAACATTTTTTTAGTGTTTATTTTTGAGAGAGACAGACCACAAGTGAGTGAGGGGCAGAGAGAGAGAGAGAGAGAGAGACAGAATCAGAAGCAGCCTCCAGGCTCTGAGCTGTCAGCACAGAGCCTGATGCCGGGCTAGAACCTGTGAACTGCAGGATCATGACCTGAGACAAAGTCAGATGCTCAGTTGGCTGAGCCACCAAGGCGCCCCTAGCTGAGTGGGTGCTAAATGTTAGTTTGAGGGACGCCTGGGTGGCTTAGTCAATTAAGCGTCTGACTCTTGATCTCACCTTGGGTCTGATCTCAGGGTCGTGAGTTCAAGCCCCGTGTTGGGCTCCATGCTGGGCATGAAGCCTACCTAAAATTCAGTCAATCAATACATACATCAGTGTTAGTTTGAATGCTTTAAAAGAGCTACACGCTGACCAGAAGACACAAGTACCATTTCTTACTATTTTTACCTCATCAGCTTCATTCCTACACTTCCCTGCCTGGTCTCTGAAGGCATCCAGGTTTGTAGCCCCTGCATTTAATATGTCCACCTTGGGGCGCCTTGGTGGCTTAGTCGGTTAAGCGTCCGACTTTCGCTTAGGTCATGATCTCGCGGTTCGTGGGTTCGAGCCCCGCGTCGGGCTCTGTGCTGACTGCCAGCTCAGAGCCTGGAGCCTGTTTCAGTCTGTGACTCCCTCTCTCTCTGACCCTCCCCTGCTCATGCTGTCTCTCTCTCTCTCTCCTAGAAATAGATAAAACATTAAAAAAAAAAACATTAAAAAAAAAATATGTCCACCTTGGCATTGGTTCCTCCTGTGCATCTGGAACTTTCAGCGTGAACTCTTTCATCACCTCAAATAATTGAGATGCTCTGAATGTGTTCAGAGCTCTCCCTAAAATGCTCGGTCATTTATGGGTGTCAATTCCTACGCATACTCACATATAAAGGTTAAAAAGGCCAGTGGCGGGGCACCGGGCTGTTGCAGTTGACTAATTCTCCAACTTCAGCTCAGGTCATGATCTTGCAGTTCACAGGTTCGAGCTCCGTGTTGGGCTCTGTGCTGACAGCTCAGAGCCTGGAGCCTGCTTTGGATTCTGTGTCTCCCTTTCTCTGTCCTTCCCCCGCTTGTGTGTGCACTCTCCCTCTCTCTGTGTGTGTGTCTCAAAAATAAAGAAACATTTAAAAAAATTTTTAAAAAGCCAATGGCTTACATGGCTTGTAATAGCTGTTTCTAGAACTAATCATGCTCCTCCTTATGTAAAAGCATATGTATTTTCTACATATGCTAGAAAATCAGGTGGAATTTTTTGTTGGCAAAATTGTACATGATGGCTACAGGGGAAACAAGTGCTTGCAACTATATTTTAGGCAGATGATGGACATCTTCTGTCCTTCCTGTCGAGTGTCGGCCTGTTGCCCTGTCTAGACTCCTACCCTCAGGCTCTCCTTTTGAAATGGAATGTTTCTCCCCCCACCCCATCCCCACAAATCCTCCTTGTCTGTTCAAACCAATGCATCGTTGTCTTAGAGTTCCCATTTTCTTCACTAAAACAGTTTATCCTAGTCTAACTCTTACAGATTTCCCCTTCTCTGAACTCAAGGCCCATATAGGAAAGTTGATATCATCCCTTCATTTATTTGTTCAACATTAATTGATTGGCTACCTTACCCAGCCCCGGGCACTTCAAATTTTGCACTTAATTATCTATTGTCCTGTAGGGTTTAGTCATAGTCATGGTATGTTCATCCCATCACCTTAAAAGAGTGTGCATTTTTCATCATGATGGACCACGCCTGAGCGCATCATTCTCTGCACTGTGCTCTTGTAAGAGTAATAAAAGGAGGGTCCCCTGGATGCAATACTTGCCCCCACTTGCCTCCTCACCTGGGTACCCTCCCCGTGCCTGGAACACCTGCACAGCCATATGGGAGAGTCCACGGAGTGTCACTGAATGACCCAGCAAAGAGCAGACACCTCAGAAAGGCCGGACAAATCATTCATCTCGTTTGAAACAGAGGAAGCCCTCAATTATTGTTAATCATGGAAAGGGTCTTCCTAACTTCAAGTTAAGCAGGCTCCCAAAGCTCACAGCCAATTTCAAGTCCTATATTATAAGCATCAAATCCTTGTTCAACTCAGTTTTTTTCCTTAATTTTTCTTTTTGAGAGAGAGAGTGAGAGAGAGAGGTCCGATGTAAGAGGAGGCGGGGCAAGGGAAGAGGATCCACAGTGGGCTCTGTGCTGACAGCAGAGAGCCTGATGTGGGGCTTGAACTTATGAACAGCAAGATCATGTTCTGGGCTGAATTCGGATCCTTAACTGACTGAACCACCCAGGCGTCCCCAGCTCAGTTTTCACAGGGGTGTCAAACCTGGGCTCTTGCGAGGGGGAGAGGAGGTTCTATTAACCCCCATCAGGACAACAGGGGCTTGCTGGGACTTTGCAGGGCAATGGGGATGTGTGTACCTTGGCATCCTTAGTAAAATAAAGTAAAATAAGAAGAACCTTTTAGGGATGCCTGAGTGGCTCAGTTGGCTAAGTAAGCATCTGACTTTGGCTCAGGTCAGGATCTCATGGTTTGTGAGTTCAAGCCCCACATCAGGCTCTGTGCTGACAGCTCAGAGCCTGGAGCCTGCTTCAGATTCTGTGTCTCTCTCTCCGCCCTTCCCCTGCTTATGCTCTATCTCTCTCAAAAAAATGAATAAACATTTAAAACAATTTTTTTTAAAAAAGCAGCTTTTACCAACTTTTACCACCACCATCTAAGAAAGTGTTGGTCTCTTCATGCTGCTGTATCGAAAGTGCCTAAACTGGGTGGCTTATAAATAAAAGGAATTTATTTCTCACAGGGCTAGAGGCTAGAGAGTCTAAAATCAAGGTGCCAGCAGATTTGGAGGCAGGCTGGTTAGGACCCACTTCCTGGTTCAGATACAGGACCTTCTGTGACCTCACCTGGTGGAAGGAGTGAGCTATCATTCTGGGCCCTCTTTTTTATAAGAGCGCTAATTTCAATCATGAGGGCTTCACCCTCATGACCAAATCACCTCCCAAAGGCTCCACGTCCTAATACTATCACCTTAAGGGGTAGGATTTCAACATATGAATTTCAGCTGGGTGGGGGGGAATGCACACAGAATGCCAATCAGACATAGCAGAAGGCATCTTGTCTAGTCTCTGACAGCACTGGGCAAAGGGGACCATCTGTAACCCAGATTCAGGTCAAGGACTGGAGGAGAGAGCTCACACCATTAAATTAAAGAGCCTCCCAAGAAATAGGTTAACATTTAACATCATTAAATTCTAGAGAGTTGAGTGGGCTTTGGTCTAATGCGTCGTCGCTGTGTTCTCCACTGGTCCTAACACTAATCCCTCTAGCATTAGTATGAGGACTTTCCAAAACATGTCACACCCCCATGAAAGACAGGTGCAAATCCTTTTCTGTGGCAGCATTTTCAGCGTTGATTATCACCACCCCCAGTCTTCACCTTTCAGCACCTCAGCCCTCACAGTGGGATGGTTTTCCAGCTCTCTGGAAAATAAACCTCCGTGAGGTCGAAAATCCCCTTTGATCAACGAGGCGAGATGCTCAGCCCTTGGTAGCCCTGGAATCAATCCCAATTGGATGTCTGACCATACATTAAAAAAAAAAAAAAGTTTTCATCCCACACCGGAGGTATCTGAGATTTTTGTCCCCAAGGCAAAGAGAAGTTCCACCTTAGAATGTCATTAAAGAACAAGTTAGAATGGAGTTATCGGTTAACCTATGTCTCGAGGGCTTCTTTAATCTCAAGCTCAAGAAAGTTTCACTTGACTCCAGCTTCTTTCTTAGAAAGTTTCACTCTATTCCCTTTGTCTTTCAAAAGTGGAGGACAGATGTTTAGTCTTTCAGGAGTTTCCAATCCTATTTGAGGACACACTGAAATATTCCTGACCCTGAACCTTTTTAAATAGACTACGAAACTCACATGCAATACACATGCACAAAGCCCCCTATACTTATGCCTATACATGGAGCTCATTTCTATACAAATAGATGCACACAAACACCTTTTCTCTCAATAAAGAAAACATGTTCTATTCATAGGAAAATAGTCGGGTCAGGCTTTCTGGGCTTTTTGTCTGTGCGCCACAGGGTGCCTAATAGCACTGCAGGGGCAGGCGTCTGATGTCACGCCAGCCACCTACAGCATGCACGGTGCCAGAAGCAGAGATGAGAGCACTAATTAGGGGGTGTCAGGAGACAAGGCGAGAAGGAAGGGGGCAAAAAAAAAAAGCACATAAAACTTTCCATGAAGATGGAAAGTAAAGGAGGGTGGGTTTATCCTTTTTATTTTTGGTAGGATTTCTCCACTTGTCAACTATGCTTACTTCAAAGATAGGACTCTGTCCCTCATTCTGTAATTTATAGACATCATCTGATTCATGGAAACAGCTGGATTATCTTTTCCATGTTGCTTACATGCTTGTCATAAACACATATTGATCTGCTTTTATCCATGCTCACATTGTGACAACCCTCACTAGTCGTTGATGATAGAGTTCCTACTCAAGAGCCTTCAGGAACTTTCCCCAGTTTTGTGAAATTGATCTTAAAAAATCCAGCACTCCCTGTCTTCCTGGGTGTCATTTGCAGCTTTGTGTTTTTCAGGAACACAACTTTTATTTAAATGGTCCAAAGCCCCTTTCCCTGGGTGGTTATGCTGGTGGATAAAGTACTTATTACTTTATAAGGACATTATAATAATGTTACTAATAAATAGCCATGCTTTCAGCAACTAACATTTGGATGGTTCCAATCACGTACTTGGTATTTCTCTGACGCTGAGGTTGCTTTTTATTCCCTGCACAGAGTTGTCATCTTTTCTAGGTTAAACTTTCACAGTCTCTCTGAATATTAAAGTCATCTGGGAAAGTTATAAATTACCTAGTATCAGAGTCTCAGTTCAGGCCAGTGAAATCAGAATCTTCAGAGGGGTCATCTAGACATTGCTGTCTTTATTTAATTTTTATTAGTTTTTTAAATGTTTCTTTTTGAGAGAGAGAGAGAGACTGAGCAAGAATGGGGGGGGCGGGGAGAGAGAGAGAGAGAGAGGTGAACACAGAATCTGAGGGAGGCTCTAGACTCTGAGCTGTCAACACAGACCCCAGCGTAAGGCTCAAACTCCTCAACCAAGAAAGAGATCATGACCTAAGCTGAAGTTGCACACTCCATGAACTGAGCCACTCATGTGCCCCCAGGCATTGCTATCTGTAAAAGTTCTCCACATGTTTCCAGTGTGGAGGCAGGTGAAGAATCACTGGCTATGTCCTCATGGGATGACACATGGGCTTCATAAATGCCTGTGAGCTGTTGGACTTGGCTCCATTCTCTTCCTTCTTGAACTCCCTCTTTGTACCTACAGCTTAATCGATCCTTTTTTTGATTCTTTTTTTTAAATTGTTTTTAATGTTTTTTTTCTTTATTTCTGAGAGAGAGCGAGAGAGAGAGAGAGAGAGAGAGCAGGGGAGGATCAGAGAGAGAGGGAGACACAGAATCTGAAGCAGGCTCCAGGCTCTGAGCTAGCTGTCAGCACAGAGCCCAATGCGGGGCTTGAACCCATGAACTGTGAGATCATGACCTGAGCCGAACTGGACGCCTAACCGACTGAGCCACCCAGGTGCCCCCCTTTTTTTGATTCTTAATCACATCACCAGGGCAGGGGAGGTATGAGTAAAGCATCCAGGGCATCAAGTTTAAGGAGGCACTCACTCTCCTTTCTCACCCTAGTGCTGGGCCTGCAAATCATTTGACCTTCGCAGAACTTTGCACTTGATTGCTCTTGAAATAAAACCGTTTATTTCCTTATTTATCTCTCCTCATCCCCACCTAAACCTACCGATCCTCTACCTCATTGGGCAATCTTGTTCAGCAAATATCATTTTAAGGAAACAAGAGACGTCTTTAACTTATCCTGAGAGCCTTTTTCCAAATGTAAATCCCTCCTCAAGAGACCAAATTCCAAAGTTCTTTGTTTCTTTTCTGAAACAGTGCCATCGTGGAGTTCCACAGCCTTTTGTACCATATATTATTGTATGTTGACACTCTAAAACCACCTTCTTGGTGTGGAGTTATTTAGCTTTCACAGTGATAAAATAATATGATACATTCCAAATGGCTATTATAGACCTCGGCCATCACAACAGATGTCCATCTTCTTGCCTTTCATCCCTTCTTTCCAATGGCCCACCATATACATCTCTACCAGAAGGTCCCATACTGACCTCAAATGGATGTGTCTAAAACATACCTCCTTAGCCTTCCCTCAAGCTCTCCTTCTTCTGATCATCTCTTGTCTCCCATTTCTGGCGACTCGCCCTACTTGCTACCTCATGACTTTAGACCAGAATCCTGCCACCCTCCCATTCACTTACCCCTCCAACCAATTCAATGCTAAGACCATCTCATTCCACTCCCAGGCCATTCCTCAGTCCATAACCAGCTCAGCCATTTCCTGACCTATCACGTTCCCTCACACTTCTGCATCTTTACAGATGTTGCCTTCCTGCTCGGTGACTTCTTCCGACTTACGTCAGGCCAGTGCACTGTCCTCCTGACCTCGTTAGTGGCCACGTCCCGTGGGATGTCCCTCCAGAGAGTGAACTCCCAGGTTCTGAGTTCCCAAAGCCCCAGGGGGATGCCCATCCTTGTGAGAAGGACTCTCTCTTCTCCATGAAATCTGGATTCCTTGGAGACCAGAGCCACTTCCCGTCTATCTTGGTGGCCCCAGTGTTTGAACCAGTTAAGAACTAACACTGTTTTCCAGAGGGGCTGCACCAGTTTGCATTCCCACCAACGGTGCAGGAGGGTGCCCATTTCTCCACATCCTCGCCAGCATCTAGAGTCCTCTGATTTGCTCATTTTAGCCACATGGATGGACCTTGAGGGTGTTATGCTTAGCAAAATAAGTCAGGCAGAGAAGGACAAATATCATATGTTTGCACGTATAGGAGGATTAGGAGGAATTTAACTGAGGACCATGAGGGAGAAGAAGGGGGGAAATGGGGAAAGGGAGAGAGGCAAACCATGAGAGACTCTTGAGTGCTGAGAACAAACTGAGGACTGATGGATGTGGGGGGGGGAGGGGGAATGGGCACGGAGAGGGGCCCTTGTGGGGATGAGCACTGGGTGTTATATGGAAACCAACTTGACAATAAACTATTTGTAAAAAAACAAAAAAACAAAAAAACAAACAAAAAAAGATTTACAAGAGACATTTGTTAAATGAGAGAATAGTGTAATGGTAGTAAGCAGTAAGGACTCTGCATTAAACTATCTGAAATCAAATACTTCAGTACTGATAGTTACTAGTTGTAGGAATCCAGAGAAGTTACTTGAACTGTCTTTTACAGTTGCCTGCCTACAAATTGATAAAATAATAACTTATTTCATGGTATTATTGTGAAGAGTCAATAAACTAATAATGTCAAGCATCTTCTAAAATTCTATGAATTTTAGAATATATGAATTCAGGGACAATGTATGACCTTGAAATCACCTGTGACACCTAACCCAGTGTAGTGGTTAAGATCAGCTATTTCATAGAATGATTCTGAGAATGGAAGACTTAACACATGTAAAGGACTTAAAACAATGTCTGGGGCACAGTAAATGGCCGATCAAGGTTAGCTATTCATTTTAATTATAATTTTTATTATTGTGTCATTACCTTCCCCAATTCCTTCAGTGGCATTCCAATTTTAACCTAATTAAGTCCAAACTCTGTAGCCCAAGCATATGCCTGCAGTACCTGCATCTCATTTATAACCAACACTTGCTAGCTTTGCAAATGCTGTTCCCCTGACCCAGAACTCTTTGCCCATCCCAGTCTTTTCCACTTACTAGAATACACTCATCCTTAAAGGCTCAGTTCAAATGTTAGTTTCTTAATAAAACATTTTTTGAGTTTCTAATTATATAGAAGCTCTCTTCTGAATGCTCTGTGAACTATCTTTGTACTTATTATAATTTTTTTATGCAAAACACGTGTCATGCCACTTAACTGTGAGAAGGAAGAGGTTTAAGTGGAACAGTATTCACACAGGATCATCAAGGGGTTGAAGTGGGTGAGTAGGATGTGGCTATGGTCACATACTTGTGGGTTTGGCTTTGGCCATTTTTAGGGAAAGTAACCCAGATATTACTTTTCTAGCTGGCAGAAGAGGACCATTTATTTTGGTCCTGGAGGGCAGGAATTGTGCTGTAGCCCCTCTCACGGGAGATGGTGTATTTTGTAGCCGGTCAAATTTTTTTTTTCAAATTTAATAATGCCTTCTAGTTAACACATACAAATTTTGCTAAATCTTAACATTAGAGAAAAGGTAATACACTTTTTACGTGACGATCCAGACATCTCTGCCAATAGAAAGACCCACTGTCAGTGCTCTACAAAACACAGAAGTACGAAGCAAGGTCTCTTCTTTATGTCACAGATCAGCTATTATTATATCCATTTGCATTGGTTCTTATTTTATTATGCTCCTGGTCAGTACAAAATGTGCTGCCTCTTCCTCTGATCAATCATCTGTGTACGTTCAAAGTATAGCCCATTCATTACTAAACCCCTACGAGTGGAACGGTTTGGGGATCAAGAGCTTCTCCAAATGATACTAAAATTGTCTGAGGAATTGACTCCCCCAATCCCCACATGGGGAATATATCATCCTTGGAATAATTCCTAAGGTGCATTAGCCTATGTCAAGTATGCTGACATCTAAGAGCATTTAGAGAACTTTTTTGGATAGGCCAGTGTGGTCATATCCGCTCTCCTTATTGGTTCTACTCTGTGCTGGGGAAGGCTGACCTGAAATCAAGAGTTTCTTGACCTTCAGGTTCCAGTTGGTTTGTCCAAGAGGGAGCATTCAGTAAGAGATGGAGGGAGGGAGGGTGTGATTTTTCTTTCCTGGCCCCTCCCTGCGGCTGGCCACACCTCTGTCAGAGCACCTACCTGTTATGCACACCTCTCTCTGTAGGTGGCCACCTCCTCCCTCTTGCGGGTTGAAGCCCTTGGGTGGCAACAGCCTGAGGGGCACTAACCTTGTGCTCTCCTTTACCCTGATGACATCTTTGTAAATGGTCCCTGTATCAAACGTCCCTCGAATTCCCAAACTTGGGTATGCCACCTGTTTTCTAGATGCCAATAACTCATAACAATGAGTTGTTGCATTGATCTTCTCTTAAAGCAATTCAGCCTCACAGGTCAGGTAGGCAACAAAAAGACATCCAGGTGCAGCAGAGAAGCCTTTCCAGATCAATAACAAGGTCTAACTTGAGGTGTTAGAGAAGCTCTCCAGGAAGAGTCCTGAATGTGGGGGAGGGATTTTTCATATGGTTTCCACTGTTTGTTCCTCAAAGTGGATCCTGAACAAAAATGCTAGTGAGTTTGTCAACTCCAATCCATATTTACTTGAGAGGCTGCAGATTCACTGCAGCAGGTTTCGAGCAGAAAATATTTGTCTAAAGTGAAAACCCGGAAGTCAAGAATGTATGATTAGAACACCAAAAATGTCATATTTTAAAATGGGGAAAGATGGTTATAAAAGTGAAGATTACATTCTGTCCTTAATTATGTGGCTGGTCTTCCTGGACTCTTTATCTAATCTGCATAGATGCAAAAATTATACAGCAATCTGGAAGCTTAAAAAAAAAAAAAGGAAAGAGAAGAAAAGAAAAAATGGCAGTAATTAAACGACAAAAAAACTATATTCAAATAAAATTAAGGGTTTGACTTAAAGCCATGGGGGGCCATCTCCTTTTGTTTCTTCCTATGTAGCATTTAAAGGAGAATGAGACAAAAAAGAGCTTTCTGGAAGTGTCTGAGCACTGACTCGTAACCCAGCCTGAGGAGAAGTCGGTGGTCGAAGGCACTCTAAGTGCCCAGCCCGTATCCTTGACAACTTTTGGTTCCATCTCTGGGCTTCATGTAAAAACCCAGAAGAAGAGACCCAAGAACCAGAAAGAAAGAAGAAACTTAGAGTTGAGTTGTTAGGTTTATCTGTCCTATCAAGAGGTTGAAAGATCCATTCTTGACCAAAATGGAAGTTATTGTGATAATTATGAGAAAAGAGAAAGAACTATCTCAGATATACAGAAACACACTTACATCCTTGCCTACCCATATTTGATATATATGAACATTTTGTTTTATTTTTTAAATAAAACCTTTTGGAAATGATTGGAGCCGCCATTGTAGCCCTCACCCTTACGCATCCCTCCCCTTGTCTCCAGGGGTTAATGCAGTATTGATGGTGATGTTTACCTTTTCTATGTTTTTTTTAAAGATTTTATTTGTAAGTGATCTCCACATCCAACATGGGGCTCAAAATCACAACCCCTAGATGAAGAGTCACATGCTCTATCCACTGAGCCAGCCAGGCACCCCCTGTCTCTGTTGTAATATTTTGAATACACAGGTGTATATTTAAAAATAGTGAACATTGTAGTAGTAGTTTTTCTGTTTTTAAAACTCTAGGTGAATTGTATTATATTCCGTTGTGTTTTCAAGAATTATCCATGTTGATAAATGTACCTCTAGATCATGCATTTGAAATGCTGTAGTCTATTCCATTATACAAGTATATACGAGGGTTTGTCCATTTCCTACTGACTAATATTTAGAGTGTTTCCACTTCTTTCTGTCACTACAAGCAATGTTTTGATGAGCATCCTTGTAAACAACTTCATGTGTATATCTGTGAGAGATTCTCTAGGATCTGTACTGTGGGGAAAACTACTGGGCTCTGTATCAAGTACACCATCAACTTTCCTGCCATTGCTATATCTTCTCCACGGTGACTAGCCACTTTGCGTTCTCACCAGCCGGACCTGGAAATATTCATTCCCATCCCTATCCTTATCAATAGTTTATATGACCCAGATTCTAAAACTTTTTTGAAAATTTAAAAATGCTGCTAATCTCATGGTGGTTTTGTTTACAGTTCCCTGATTACGAGTGGGATTGTGTTTCCTCTCAAATGTTTATTGATACTTTAGGTTTTCTTTTTTTCAATGACCCTTTCATTTCCTCTTGCCCCCTTTTCTTTTGGATTGTTTGTCTTTTCCTAACTGATTTGTGTGGCTTCCTTATGCTCCATTCTTGTCCTTTGGCAGTTATGTGTATCAGATAGTTGTCTCGGGGGAAGTTCTAGGTTTTGTAGGCTAAGCAGTGAACATCCCAAATGCCTATTTCAATTTTTTTAAACATTTTATTTATTTCTGAGAGAGAGAGAGAGAGAGAGAGAGAGAGAGAGAGAATCCAAAACAGGCTTCAGGCTCTGAGCTAGCTGTCAGCCCAGAGCCCAACATGGGGCTCAAACCCACTAACTGTGAGATCATGACCTGAGCTGAAGTAGGCTGCCCAACCGACTGAGCCACCCAGGCGCCCCCAAATGCCTATTTCAAATGACACATTAATTCTATGGTTGACTCTAGGCTTTGTCAAAAGGAAGAAGCAAACCTGTTATATATTCCTAAACGTGATTAGAAGGGAGAGCAAGTCACAGTCCTTTGTGGATTAGGACCCGAGTTATTGGAGACAAAGCTCCTGGGAATTAGGGAAAAGCAGGGGATTAGGAACCTGTTGGAGAATGAGTCAAAACTCACACAAGCCAGGGGAAACCTAGACATTTACACTGGGGCTGAAGCAGAGTGCTTTCTATGACGATGTGCTAAGTGGTGGGGAGTGGTGTGGGCCCCACGATGGGCAGCAGATTCTGTAGTAAGATGGCCTCTACTGGCTTTCAGGACCTAGAAAGAGAGGCATCCTAGTTCCTGACTGTCAGCCCAGCGTCACAGCATGCCAAGGTAGGCGGGCAGTGAGGAGAGAAACCAAAAGGGATTCCAGAAAGAAAACCTCCCAGTAAAGCTGCCGGGCCCCACCATCAGAGACACTAAGGACTGCAGCGATCAGCCAGAGGGCATGTCAGAGAGCTCCCGCCAGTCTACTCCCCTGCTGGGAGAGTGATAACCGAGAATGGGGTAGGGGACAGAGCTCTGATCTGTCACCAAATTGGAATCTGACTTCAGACAGTCAAGCTTTGTTTTAAGCTGCCTCCAACCTACAGGTAGCAAAGAGTGAAACTGAATTGTTTGCATTTTATCTTTACTTTCCCTTCCTGTCTACCGAGTAGAGGTTGTATGAGTGGCAAAATGACCCTCAAATAGGTGGCGGAAGTTCAAAGGAAATCCTCAGTATACATGCCTGGCCACTGAGTGAAGGGCTGGTGGACTATTAGCAGTGTTGACGGTATCTTCTACCCTGCAGTGCGGTGACCTGTGTTTTCATCCAAGAAGGTAGGTAAAGGCTGAAAAGCAGTTAAACACTAAAATCCCCCTCTCTTAGGTTTCTAGCTATTTCCGTTTCAAATAAATAAATCTACTTGATAAGCCTACTTTCACTGGGATGGTGAAACACTGTCTCATAAATCAACCAAGTAGGGGAATTGACTCAACCCCAGTGTCTTGAGCCCAATTAGCTGCATTAGAGAAGGAATTAAGCAGCAAGCCTGCCCTTGCTACTTAAGCTAAATACATCCTTTCCTTGAAAAGCCAGACCTCGATCTTTGCTATTGTTGGTTCGTCTTGTTAACAGGAGTGTTCTCACCTGAGTGAAGACTGCATCGCAGTAAAATATAATGTATGGCAAGTGTGGTAAGGCTTGATACGAGCACAAATAAAGAGGCTAATAAATGAAATAAAGTAGTCCTGCAGTTCTGATGAATTCTGAAAATGCATTTCCTTTTGTTCTGTTCCATTCGGCAAAATCTATATTCTCTAACTTCTACCTTTATTATCCATCAGAACCAATTCTACATGTCCTCAAAACAGATTTGGAAAACAAACAAAGGCAGATCAGAAAATTCCCAGATTTCTTGTTGGCAGTATTGAGTGGTTATTAACCCAAAGCCAAGCAGTGTTGCCAGAGACTATTAAAAAAAAAAAAAAAAAAAGAATCAAAGAATCAACAAATAAGGGAGAATCAAATCAGTCTCGTGTCATAGTCTGCCAGGGAGTGAATTAGCACGTTAGGGGATGTCTCTCGCCTTTTCCAACATTTAGGGATAACAAACAAAAATCTTGAGTTAACGTGAGATTTTAAACAAAACAAATGCCTAGCTCACCCTTGGTGTTGTTCTTTACAATCTTATTAAAAAATCTTTAAGAGTAGATTATTGGGTTTCCAGAAATGAACTGACAGTCATCACTATGTACCTATCTTTTCTAAGGGTATCATTTGCACAGTCTCTGGAATTTCTCCTGCACTGTGACTTTAAGCAAAATTTACTTTTGCCCAGGGTCAGGCCCCAAATTATAGTGGGCTTTCAAGCAATAGCCCATTGTAAACTCTCTACATCCCTTTTACAAGAAGCCCTACTTTCTCTAATGTGTCTAATTTCGCTTCTAAGACCAGAGGGGGAGAAAGTATGTGCTTTAAATTAGATTTTATGGAAAATGCCAAAATCTTGTTCCCAACCATATCCTGATCACCTAGTTATTTGTGTACTTTGGAAACAGGTCTCCTCAAATAAAGCATCATTACTGTCCTCTCCAGAACCCAATAAAGAATATTCTCCTCTTAGATACGAAGTACTGGGGCACCTCAGTGGCTCTGTTGGTTAAGCGTCCTACTCTTGATTTCAGCTCAGCTCATAATCTCAGGGTCATGAGTTCAAGCCCTGTCTTGGGCTCTGCACTGAGCCTGGAGCCTGCTTGAGATATTCTCTCTCTCTCTCTCTCTCTCTCTCTCTTTCTCTCCCCCTCTCCGTCTCCCCTTCCCTCAAGCTCCCACCCTCTCTCTGATTAAAAAAATATAGCTTACCAAAAAAAAAGGCACTGAAGATGAAGAGATGGAGGGCTATCTCCCTGTTGTGTATGGAAGAAAGATGTGGGCTATCTTAATCAGGTATGTGTAGGAAACGTCTGCCTTGCTCAGTTGTTCACCTCCCAGCTGTGCATTTGAATCACCTGGGGAATTCCAAAAAATAAATACTCAAGTCCCACCATATACTAACTAAATCAGGATCTCAAAATGATAGCTTTGGACCAGCAGCGTCTAGGAACTTGTTAGAAATGCATGTTCTTAGGCCCCAGCCCCAACCTGCTGAATCAGAAACTTTAAGGGTAGGGCCCAGCACTCTGTGAACTAGTGCTCCAAGGTGATTGTGATCACATTCAAGTTTGAGGGGAAGTGCACCTGTAGTTGACATTTTTTAAATGGTGACTTAATGAGCAACCAGGATTGAGAACCTTTAGATCTTTCCTTCTCTTCCTATTTATTGACTTCTATTTGGTTTCAGCTAAGAGAAGGCCAACTGCCCGTTTTGTTTCTGGTCCCATGGATCCAACAGACATAGCTGAGAGGGTTCTGGCTTTCTATGCTATGGTTCTAAAAAGCCATTAAGGGGGCTCCTGGGTGGCTTAGTCAGTTAGGCATCTGACTTCAGCTCAGGTCATGATCTTATGATCCGTGGGTTCGAGCTCCGCGTCAGGCTCTGTGCTGACAGCCAGCTCAGAGCCTTGAGCCTGTTTCAGATTCTGTGTCTCCCTCTATCTCTGCTCCTCCCCTGCTCACGCTGTCTCTCTCCCTCTCTCTCTCTCTCTCTCTCTCAGAAATAAATAAAACATTAAAATTTTTTTTAAAACCATTAAGATTCCTAAAAAAGGGGAGGTACTATTTTCAGAATACTAGAGTGGAGAAGACTTCTGAAACATAATGAAGACCCCAAAGTCACCCTAAAATTTGTCTGGGAGAATCTATGTCCAGGACCTGCCCTTTGACCGAAATGAAATCTCCTCCCATAGTACCAAGAAGTTTTGCAAGATCATTGAATAGAAAAGTGCAACATGATTTTATTAGAATGATAGTAATCATGACTTTTTTTTTTACTGATAACGTTAAAAATCTCAGTGTCTTTTTGGTTTCTTTTGTTTTGCAAGGGATCTGAGTAGTTTCCTTATAGCTATTCACTTAATAAAACCTGAGACCAATATCAGTGAGCTTGAAGTCTGACTGATACGCATTCTTGTAGCATTAAAGAGGAAGAGTCATCTGTGAAACCATTTCCTCTGCTCCAGATTTTCCCAATTTTTATCCTTTCCCTTCCGTGCTCCCTCCATCCCATTAACCCACACCTTTTCTATTTCATTCCCCTTATTGGCAAGTTTTTGCTTCCTTGTAAGACGAACGACTCTTACTGGAGCCATAATCCCCTTTTCAGAATCCTTACTACCAGTTATGTTTTTGAAATTCATACTCTTTTCAGTTTTGAAAGAATAATATACAGTGTGCATACTTGTGTATCGAGGTCCACAGTGAAAGGTATAGATATTCAGAGTAAGTAGAATAGAGACTATAAATAACTTTCTGATGGGTAAGTTTAGCATTTGCCATGAAGTGAATTACAACAAAAAACTTGTGGGCTTTCTGAGCTTTTTGCATTTCAGGGTGCTGAATACAAGATTGTAGACACTATTCTATCTTAAAAAAATTTTTAATGTTTATATTTTTAGAGAGAGCATACAAGTAGGGAAGGTGCAGAGAGACACCTGTCTCCCTAGACAGAGAATTCAAAGCAGGCTCTAAGCTGTCAGCACAAAGCCTGATGAGGGCTCAAACCCATGAGCTGTGAGATCATGACCTGAGTTAAAGTTGGACACTAAACTGACTGAGCACCCAGGTGCCCTGGCAGCGTTCTCTTCTTGAACCAAGAGACAATTTGGCACCACTAGAATTGCAAAATCCCAGAATCTTGAAACAAGCTTAAAACATCTTGATTATATGAAATAGAGATTTGTGACATTTAAGGATGTGGCTTATGAATATGTGGCCTCTAGTACTCATGGCTAGACCCATGAAAAAGCAGCAGGCTTAAAACATGTCTAGCAGATGACAGTCTGTGGTGGTCACACTGCCCTTTAAGACAGACTACGAAACAAACAGTGTCAGGATAATGGCCAACCATGTGGAAACAAAGTGAAACTGGATGTCTCACTCCTTCCTCAACTGCAATTCATCCCAACTAGATAAAGCCATAAATGCTCTTAAAATAAATAAAGAAGTGTTTTTGTAATACTAAAGTGGAAAAGCCTTTTCAAACATAATGAAAACTCTAAAAGTCACAAGAGGTAAGTATGGTTATATTTGCATAAACCACCAAACACTTCTTTAGGGTAAAAACCATTATGAAAGAGTCAAATGTGCTTCAAAAAAGTACTCATAACAGAATCTGGAAAAACATGTATTGAAAAGGTGGTTTTATAAATCAACAAGACCATCAACCTCACTGAAAATGGGCAAATAAGCCACGAAGAAAGAGAATTGCAAATGAAGCACGAAGCACTCCTCAGCCTCCCATTTAGTTAAATAAGTAAGACTGAAGTGAAAATCAATCCGTTGTCAGATTAGCCAGGATTGTACTGTTTGGTAACTCTGTTTTTAGGAATTTACCTTACAGTTATACTTACATATGCCTGAAGATATATGTAAGGATTTTCACTAGAAAATGTTCTTGTTATGCTAAGAACAAACTGAGGACTCATGGGTGTGGGGAGGGGAAGGGGGAGATGGGCATGGAGGAGGGCACGTGTGGGGATGAGCACCGGGTGGTATATGGAAACCAATTTGACAATAAACTATTTGTAAAAAATATATATATATATATATTTCAAAAAATATTTAAAAAAAAGAAAATGTTCATGTTTTCAGTAGAGTAAGAACTGGAAATCCTTTAGTGGGACAGTGGTTGAATTAGAATGCAGAGCGATGGCTGGCTCAGTCAGTAAAGCATCCGATTCTTGATATCAGGGCCTTGATTTCAAGCCCTATACTGGGTATGGCGACTACTGAAAACAAAATGCACCCAGAGGGCAAAGAATTTTGTAGATGTTAGAGCAAATGAGGGAAATCTACATGTGTTGACGTGGGAAGGTGTCCATCATTGTGTCCGGATCAGTTGCAGGATGAGATGGGGAGTATGATTACATCCTTGCTTGTGTGGGTGTGTGCATAGAGAATGCCTGGGATAATAGACAATGTACCTCAGAACAGTGAAGGCAAGCACAGAGGGAGTGGTGATTTTTACAGTTTTTCTAGACTGTTTATCTACGAGAAGGGTGCATTAATTCAATATTATGGGAAACTTTTAATATCTGTACACCATTCTTGCAAGTCAAAGACAGCTTTGTGTTAGTCTTATTTTTTTAATGTTTATTTTTGCGAGCAGGGGAAAGGCAGTGAGGGGGAGGGGCAGAGGATCCGAAGCAGGCTCCTCACTGTTAGCCCCAAGCCCAATGTGGAGCTCGAACTCCCCAATCATGAGATCATGAGCTAAGTCAAAGTCAGATGTTTAACTGACGAAGCCACCCAGGTGTCCTTGCATGAGTCCTATTTTGATAAACTCATCACTGGACCCGGAGGGGCAGTGGGGTTGCAGATATAGCATACGGTCCTTTTGCAAGGATGCCTTCTTTGCAATGGACCCCATGTTATCTTTTAGCAAGAATGCCTTATTATATTATCTTTTTGTAAGAACCTTAGTTTGATTCCATCCACAAAGGGGTTCCAGACAGAGAACATGACCTATTCCAGAAGGAACTCCATGGTGTTCAAATTTTCCAGATTGAGGAACCTTCTTCCTTTCACTCCCTGTGACCCATTCTGTGTTATCCAGTGTGTCAGGGAACAGTGGATAATTTTATCTGTAAGGTCCAGGAAGGCCCAAATGCAAGCCTAGTCCTGGGGGATGCCAGAGCTGGTGGCCATGGACAGCCTTTCTTACCCTCTTACATAGCTTCTCAGTGTGCACACATCGCATGGATTCCAGTCAAGCCAGATTGCCGAGGCCCTTCCTGGGAGCCTTTGCCAGCTGCCTAAGAGGACATGATGATTAAGTTTGAAGCCAAATGGGGATTGCCAGAGCAAGGAAAAATAGGTGCCAGCTAGGAGACCCTGTTCAGTTTATTCCTGATGGTGCATGGAAAGATTGCTGATGTGGCACTACTTCTGGGCTATCGTCCCGCAGCCCAACAGTCTGCCTGCAAAACACTCAGAACACACCTTAAACCAAAAGGCAATTGGTTCCCCTACCTGCCAGGGCCTCGGGCAGAAGGGAGCCAGTGTGGATGGCAGCGTGAGCGCAGTCCCATGAAGAAAGCAGCCCTCTGTCCCTGTCCCAGAGTGCAGTAGCTAGAGGCCTGCCTGAAGTGTCCAAGTTTGGGACCTTGGAGATTTCCCTGTCATCCTCTCTCATTTTAGATCTTTTTTCCCCCGGGGCTACTCTAACTCCTTTTCAGCTTCAGCGTGCAAGTCAGATTTCTATTAGCAGCCAGTTGCGCTGTTTGCAAAAGAACTGATGAATCAAAAGGTGATCTACTGTGAAAAGAAAAGCCATGACGCTCTTGATCACTGCGATTTGCATCACTAGCTTCCTAGCAGTCCGTCTGATTTACAGTGACGTCTTCATGACTCCAAATTGAGAATTATTTATTTGGGAACTTCGCTTCAGGCTCTTTAACAGCTACCTCCCGACAAGGCACCCAGAGAAGCTCATGCTGTCTGTTTTGGGTTCGCTAATCCGACAGTCATCTCTGAGATCCATACAAACGGGAAACATACCAATAAGACACGAAACCCTTAATTATTCTAACGTATGTACAGACTCTCCTCTCCGCGCCTCCCTCTCTCTCCCTCCACCCCAACCTTTAACTCCTCCAGGCCACAAGCCGAGGCTGAAGCCTCCAGCCCTGCGCCTTCGCTTAAAACGGCTGCAGGAAATTTGTTTTACAAGGGCTGGTTTTAACTGAACTACCTGCTGTGCGGCACATTGCTACTGTTTGTGAAATGAATGATGGGAAAGGCAAGTCTGTGATTTCATTTGTTCAGACCGATTACTCACACATTGCACACGGTATCATTTGCTTGTCACTTAATGACTGACCAGCCTGCCTGAATCATTAGTGCCGCAGTGCAGTGAAAGGAAGACCTCGCCATAATGAGGAGCTGAAGGAAGCGGAGTGCTGTTTTACCTAAAAGAAATGGTGCGCAGAAATCTGGCACAGCTGCAGGTGTTCCGATGACAATGTGGGAAGCAGTTAGCTTCCAATTTAGCAGAAAATTAAGAGCGAAAAAACTGTTATTTGTGAGAGAAGATACTCATGGCAGGCAATCATCCTCGCTCTGCACCCACAAGATGAGCATTCAGCTGTCTTTGTCGTGACTTAAAACAATTGGTATCTTGGGCTGCATTCAACACCAGATTGGTGCTTATTATCTGCAGTTTATTCTTTCTTGGGATATTTTGTTTCCCCCCCCTCCCTATTTTATGGTTAATTTGCTTGCTTGAATGTAAAGCCATTTAAGCTGAAAAATCTGGATTGTGGCTGAGCATTGTGCCAGGGCTCTGAGCTGTATGATACAAGATAATTGGCAATTTACAAATTCATAATCCATTTTGTTTCCCTCGTCTCCCCCCCCCCCCTTCTTTGTCCCTTCTGCTAGCTTCTCTACACTGTTCTTTGGCATAATCTTTGAAACCGGTCACAGAGGGAAGCTGAGGGAATGCAGATTCCTCCAGTCAAGACTTCAGACTCCCGAGACTGCCCTTTGGGGAAATTAAAGAGCAAGACTCCCCGATGAAAACCTGCACACCTCCGGGCAAGTGGTCTCAGAAGCAAACCAGTACGCACCCCTGGGAAGATTGGATTCCATTTGAAACCAGAGCTCCAAGTCCTGTTCTAGGATAATGAAAAGATTTTTGCTTTACCTGAGGGTTTGTCGTTGGAAGCAGGCAGCAAAACCCTGATATCCCAGAAGCCAACGACTGGTTTCCCATTTGGTGGTGGTCCAGTGGACCAGGCTAACTTAGCCCATGGCAGTCCTCTCACCCTTTGCTCAGTCAGGGTGATGATAAAGATACCTAAGTCGGTATCCACTGGCACCTTATTTTATTTTATTTATTTTTAAATGTTTATTTTTGACAGAGAGCACACGCAACAGAGAGCAGGGGAGAGGCAGAGAGAGAGGGAGACAGAGGATCCAAAGCAGGCTCTGAGCTGTCAGCACAGAGCCCGATGAGGGGCTCGAACTCGCAGACTGTGAGATCATGACCTGAGCCAAAGTCAGATGCTTAACCGATTGAGCCACCCAGGTGCCCCCCGCCCCCGTTTCTGTTTTAAACAAGTCTCGCCCATGGAATTGACTCCTAAGAGTGTGATCTCTTCCTGTTTCATTCGTTGCTACTTTCCTGACGGAACGGTGTCGTCGGGGCTCATTTACCTTGGTCAAGGTATTCCTGAGCAGCAGTTTCCTGCAGGAGATTTCTTCAGGAATGAGGCAGCATGCTCCTAACCTGAACTCAGGACACAGGTAGTACTCCACGCATGACCTCTCCATGCAGTGGCGTGGCTGATAACAGCAGGGTGTTGAACCCACCCAGGAGCTACCCACAGCGGTCCCACCGCCTGAGCTAAACAGAATAGACAGGGATTCTCTCTCATGAAGAAAGAATCTCTCCTCACTTTTCAGTGATACTTTTAATCTTTCAAACATCCGGACCGTATTCTTGGAATGCAGGAGAGTAGCTTCCTTACCACTTTGATGCTCCTTGTTAATTACAATGCGTTTATTTGCCCATTCTGTCACTCTGATATTTCTCTGGATATACCTGATAGTAATGCCAGTGAAAACTGTAAGACATTACGTTTCCCCGTTTTGCAATAATTTTCCACTTGAATTGTAATGTTATTTTTCACGTGCATTTGTGCAGATCCACAGAAGGAAAATGCAAAAGAAAAAAAATAGAAAGCTCAGCGACCAATCAAAGACCAAACAAGCCACAAATTGGCAGACTGCTGAGAACACAGCCAAGGAGAAGGGAGGGAAGATTTTTGCCCTCAGGTTCTATTTGGTGTTTACCTTTCATTACTCTGCCTTTCCACTTTCACCTTCCTCCCCAGCTCAGAGGCTCCCATTCCCTCTCGCCATAACTGTGTTTATTTTTCAAAATGCTGGCAGGCCTCAATTTCCAATTTATGCCCTGCTTTCTGGGGTCTAACGTGGATTTCCAAGCCCTCCCCATCCCATGTGTGGATTTTCATTTTACTACTTCCCTGCGCAGATACTCTACAGTCACCAGCTGGCTTGAGAACACTCAGCCACGCTCTATTTTTGTGTCCACTAATAGTCGCTCGGTCTTCTGTGCTGCCAATTTGGTGCATAATATTTTCATTTTCTCTATATTCATTTCCAATACTCCTGTCAACCTTCAGCATCTACTTCATTAAGCTTCTCCTCTGGTCTAACGGCAATCAGTAATGAAGGATCCTTTGTGGGGCCGGGGGAGAATTGATCTTGCTTTCTCACCACACTTGCGGCCCTGCCAACGCAGGAGGATTTACTGCGTGTCACACAGATTGCCTGGAGGACGCTCTGTGTCCCCATTTGTCACGAGGC
The DNA here is from genome assembly GCF_003009895.1 of Hyaena hyaena. NCBI lineage: Eukaryota > Metazoa > Chordata > Mammalia > Carnivora > Hyaenidae > Hyaena > Hyaena hyaena. The sequence continues at coordinate 591,368 of NW_024080781.1, forward strand.
TTCCATTGCTCACCAGGCACACGGGCTTGTAAACTTATTTCTGAAAATGTGAAAGGATTATCCTCGCTCATAAAATGCAAAATTTGCTTAACTGCCTTAGAAGATTTAAGGCTGCTCCACTTGTTTTTCCACGAGAGGCTTATTTGAATTACAAAGTAAGATTGCCCTGGTGGTGGGAGAGAGGGAGGTGATGGTTACCAACCGGTCAACCTCTCCTTAGGGAAAGGCAGCCAGGAAACCCTATTGATGGCGCATAAAGGAGGCTGTAATGTTGCCTATGTGTGATTCTCTACTGGGAAACAAAGTCGTGGATAAAGTCTATTTCTTTTTAATTTAAGGACTCTTGGTCCAATCTGCCTAATTTTTCTAAAGGGCAAAGAAATTTCAGTGCCAAGGAGCATCTGAAAAGAATTAAACCGCTTTTGGGGTGCCTGGGTGGCTCAGTTGGTTACACGTCAAACTTTGGCTCAGGTCATGATCTCACGGTTTGTGGGTTCGAGCCCCGTGTCGGGTTCTGTGCTGACAGCTAGCTCAGAGCCCGGAGCCTGTTTCAGATTCTCTGTCTCCCACTCTCTCTGACCCTCCCCTGCTCACTCTGTCTCTCACTCTCTCTCAGAAATAAATAAAACATTAAAAAAAAATTTTTTTAAAGAATTAAACCACTTTTGCTATATCGCTTTATTGATAAGGCTCCCTAGGAATTCAAGATTCTAAATAGAAGAAGCAAAACAACAATAGAACCTCCATATTCAGTAAGTCCAGTAACAATTTCCTAAATCTGCACGTGAAAACTTTCTTGTTTTTTTATTGTTTATTGAAGTCCACAGTCAATTTGTTTTTATACCCAACCCGGACAGAAACCAACTCCTTCAGACTAAGTTGGATGTGATGTTCATAACTCACTCCAAATGTGACCATATTTTTGTAACACTGTCATCTAACCAAAACCAAAACCAAGAAACCCATGGTTCCCTTATTAAGTCTAGATCCTCCCAAGAGCATACCTTGTTGCACTAGCAATAAAATAAAAATCCTTGTAAGAGGAGGCCATCCTCTCTCTTGATGGTCCTTTTTCCAGGGCCAGCCTGGAAAAACTGGCTCACTCATCTGCCTCTCCCTCCAGACTCCTCAGCAGCTGTGACATGGTCTTACTGGAATTTGTATCCCAGGCACCTAGATTGGCGATTGGTACATCGTAGGTACCCAGTAAATGGCGGCTGAATAAGTGGCTGAAGAGTGTGGTTCTGTGGACAGTGTCGGCTCAGATCTGTTCAATCAGAGCATTCAGTGAATTCATAAATTTCTAAAAGGACAGGATAGATAATTCTGGTGGGGAGTAGACTTTTCTTGAGACAGTGTGAAAATGTAGAGTTATGGAAGATTTATAAAAAAAGGAACTTTCAGGTGTAGCCTCATGTGATGAGTAGAATAAATGGTAGCTCTAGAGGTAGAAGAAGGAAACAAGGACCCTCTGAGCTGAATGTTCATCCTCATCAGAGCTGAAGAGAAGAAAATGGCAGCATGTGGAAGTGGGGCATTTCAGGACCAGGCTGCATCAAACTTGTGAGTCAGAGGGGGTTTGCTACTCTTTCTCTGACTTTCTTTCAATTTCTCATGCTCCCTTACTGGGTAAATGGTGGCCCGAGGCTGCCACATTCGTCTGCCACTGAGGGAGCCAGAGGGCGATTCCCCAAGTCTTACCAAGGCAGAACACCAGAAAGTTCTGTCATGTCAGTGTGGAAAGTAAACAGTGTAAATCAGGAAAAGGAGCTGGTGATACAGACACACACAGAGAGCTGTTCTATGTGACACAGCCAGGAGCCTCCTCTAAGCCCCGTATGGGCTGTATTGGACAAGGAATATTCTTTTTCTTTGGTTTCCCTGTTAAGGAACTTAAGTTTTGTCCCATCCCCTTTGCTGATTGCATTTTGTTCTTCAGTCTCCTTTAGGTGGCTGTCTCCTGACTGTCCGTGTGGAGATGTGGGGTTCTGTGTCCTGTCCTCTCTGTGTAGCTACCTTTGAGTGTCACCTGCATGTGACACTCCTCTGTGCTTGCCCATCTTGTCATCTGTGCCACCCTCCTTGGACCCCATGCTTGAATTGTGAAATGACCTTGACCCCTCTTTTTCCCTTATCACCTAATCCGTTCTGGCCAAGTGACTGGACAGTTCACTGTTAATGTCTTTTCCACCCTTCTTCACTTCCTCTGTCCCACCCCAGTCTCAACCTTCATAGCTTTACACCTAACTTACTGTTCTAGCCTGGATTCTGCTCCTCTCGTCACAAACACCGCTCCCCTGCGTGTTCATACACATGCTGTCACCTTCTCACACATCTGACATGCAGTTGCCAAGTTATTACTGCAAAAACACCATTTCTGTTAAGCTTATTGTCCTCCTGAAGAGTTAAAAGTGGTTTCCTCATTGGGAGAACAGCATCAATTTTATGTAATTTTTAAAAATACTGTCTTTCCATTCAAATCTACATGTGATAATTTTTTTGTACCTTAATACCAGGAATATTCCTCTCTACAGTTTGAAGAAAAATTAAAATGCCCCAAGATGTCTACCTAGAGGGTGAAGAATTACTCCTCTTTTTAGAATGAAAGGATTTCCAAACTCTGATTCTATTTACCGGGAAGATACTTTTGTCCAAATTTGACTCTTTCTGAATCCCCTTAAGGACAAAACTTTTATGCATATAGATGGTTTTATTTCTCTATTTATTTATTTTTGTAATGTTTGTTTATTTTTGAGAGAGAGAGCGAGCACACGCGAGCACACACAGGCAGGGAAAAGGCAGAGAAAAGGGGGCAGAGGATCTGAAGCAGGCTCTGGGCTCACAGCACTGAGCCCAATGTGGGGCTCAAACTCCTGAACCACAAGATCATGACCAAAGTCAAAGTCAGACACTCAACCAACTGAGCCACCCAGGCACTGCATCGATGTAGATGGTTTTAAGTAGAAAGAAGAGGAATATAGATCTACTCAGAGGATATAATTATAATATAAAAATTAGTATGTGTTCTTTTTCACTTAGGAGAAGCTTACCTGGATACCCAGATGACACCCAAGTGGTTCTTTATTTCCAAATAAATTCAGCCACGTTTTAGAGAGCCATGTACTCGATAGAAACTTTATTTATTGAAAATTTGTTTTGCATAGACTGCTTGAGATTGTATTAATGAATGCATTTTCACTTTCCTCACCAATAGGTTGAGCTATTCAATGTCATTGGATATCTTTTTGTAAAAGGCTTACGGATATTTTTCTTTCAGATTGTTTTAAAGCACATTGGAACAGAGCAGTGTTTGAAGTAGGATTTTTTTCCCATAGTCTTACACAGGATGAGCGGTACTAGAGAAGCAGAGGATGCATTACACAGTTACTTTAAACCATACTAAAGTCAGATGTTTAAATCACAGAGGAAGCTGAGTATGTTTGGGGTATTTGGGAACTTTCCACTTTCTTCACAATTTTTCTATAAATCTGAAACTGCTGAGAAATAAAATTTACTCAAAAAATATATTATGGGGGCACCTGGGTGGCTCAGTCAGTTAAGTGTCCGATTTCAGCTCAGGTCATGATCTTACGGTTCATGGGTTCAAGCCCCACGTCGGGCTCTGAGCTGACGGCTAGCTCAGAGCCTGGAGCCTGCATAGTTTGTAACTATGCTAAGTCAGTCTGGGCAAAGACACAAGAGAGCTAAATAGTGGCAGGTAATGAGGAGAAAAGACTTGGGAGCTCCAGAAGCCCAATCTGAGAGAAAGGGGAGGAGGGAGTAAGTGTAAGAGAGAGAGAGAAGTCGGGCAGGTAGACTAGGATGCAGGTGGCGTGTGGATGGGCTAGCCCGTGAGAAATCCCTAGGGCATGGGCAGATGAAAGGGACTAGGGGCTTCCAACAGAAATTGACCACCATCAGAGTCGATCAAAGAAATCAGTGGATTTGGGTGTATTCATACACAGGAAAGCTCTGTAGCAGAAAAATTAAATGCATCTGAATGGTGTAATCCAACATGAAACTTACAAACTTAATATTTGAGTGAATGAATGTTTGCCAAAAGCATATGTCATATAATGCAATCAATACAAAATTTTAAAACATGCAAAACAGAGTATCATAAAGGTATCAGTAAGTGCATGGATGGAAATAATAAATACCAAATAAAAAATAGCAGTTACCTCTGTGAGAAGGGAGATGGTAGTATAAATGAGGAGAGGTACACAGGGGACTTCAACTCTTTTGGTAAGTATCCTTTCTTGAGCTGGGAAGTGCTGTTCATTTTTCTAAACGTTTGCTATTTTATAAGTACTTCATAATATATATATTTTTAATGTTTTGTTTATTTCTTTTTTTTTTAAATTTTTTTAATGTTTTATTTATTTCTAGGAGAGAGAGAGAGACAGCGTGAGCAGGGGAGGGTCAGAGAGAGAGGGAGTCACAGACTGAAACAGGCTCCAGGCTCTGAGCTGGCAGTCAGCACAGAGCCCGACGCGGGGCTTGAACCCACGAACTGTGAGACCATGACCCAAGCGAAAGTCGGATGCTTAACCGACTAAGCCATCCAGGCGCCCCTGTTTTGTTTATTTCTGAGAGAGAAAGAGAGAGGCAGCATGAGAAGGGGAGGATCAGAGAGAGAGGGAGACACAGAATCCGAAGCAGGCTCCAGGCTCTGAGCTAGCTGTCAGCACAGAGCCCGATGTGGGGCTTGAACCCACCAACCGTGGGATCATGACCTGAGCCGAAGTCGGACACTTAACTGACTGAGTCACCCAGGTGCTCCCATAATATATTTTTTGAGTAAATTTTATTTCTCAGCAGTTTCAGATTTACAGAAAACTTGTGAAGAAAGTGGAAAGTTCCCATACACCCCAAACATACTCAGCTTCCTCTGTGATTTAAACATCTGACTTTAGTATGGCACATTTGTTGCAGTTGATGAACTAATAGTGATACAGTGTTTGGGACTGACGTCCATATTTTATTCACATTTTCTTGGTGTTTACCTAGTGTCCTTTTTCAGTTCTAGGATTCTATCCAGGATACTATATTACAATTAGTCATTATATCTTCTTACGCTCCTCTTGACTGTGACTGTTTCTCAGACTTTCCTTGTTTGTTGATGACCTTGAGTGTTTTCAGAGTACTGGTCAGGTGTTTTGTAGAGTATTCCTCTATTGGGCTTTGTCTGATACTTGTCTCATGATTAGACCAGACCATGTGTTTTGGGAAGAAAGAGATAAAGTGCCACTTCCAACACATTATATAAAGGCTACTTATCACTGTTGATGTTGGCCTCGATCACCTGATTGAGATAGTGTCTATCACATTTCTCTACTATAAAGTTACTCTGCGTTTCTCCCTTTTATACTCAACTCTGGAGGGGTGTCACCCTGTGCAGCCCACACTTAATAATAAGCGGTAGTGTGTTATGTTCTACCTCCTTGAGGGCAGGGTATCTACATAAGTTACTTGGAATTCAGAATGGGGTATTTATCTCTTCTCCCCATTCATGTATTTGTTCTAAATTTTATATCCGTACGGACTCACAGATGTTTCTTCACTGGGTTATAATCCAGTACTAGTTTTATTTGTTACTGAAATGTTTACAGCGTTGGCATTGGAAATATTCTTACTTGGCTCCTATGTCCCTTTGACATACACCCATGGTTGTGGTGTGTGTGTGTGTGTGTGTGTGTGTGTGTGTGTGTGTGTAAATCGTTTCCTTATTTCTGGTACTACAATATTCTCCAAACTCACCTTCAGTATTCCCTGCATGGGTCCTAAAATAAGCCATTTCTCCAAGGAGCCATGATTACTTTTATTCATGAATGATACTAGAAACCAAGATCTGGGTTCTAGATGTGCTTGGTGCTACTGGGTTTTTTTTTGCTTCGAGGCAGACACAACAAGGAAATATATGTCTAACAACCCATGCAGTGACACATATTTATACACATTTACTATATATAATTATCTGTATATATCTTGAGCTAAATATGAGTTGATACTCATGTTTCCAGTTCTAACCCATTACCTTATGGGTCATTTCAATCTCTTTTCCTTGCTTGTCTGTAAATTCTCACTCCAACGGTGAGAAAATGGGTTCCCACCATAATTCGTTTTTAAGCCAGCCTAAAAATTGGGAGAAGAGAAAAAGCTGATGTGGGGAGTGAATATTAATCATTTTTCTACTGCAGAAAGCTAATTCTGCCTATCCTAAGCCTACACGGGGAAGTGAAAAACACAGTAACGAAATTATCATAATACTGTAAATTGCTTAGAAGTGTAGTATGTGTACATTCTGCTTTAATATACAAACTACACACACAATTTTAATACAGGATAAGAAAACGGAACCATGTGTGTACTTATATGTGTCTCCTACTTACAGAAGGAGAAATTTATAAAAGTAGCAAGCCTAAACATTTCCACATCAATTTTACAAACATTCAATTAAAATTAGGGGGCACCTGTGTGGCTCAGTTGATAAAGCCTCCTGTTAAGCATCTGACTCATGGTTTCAGCTCAGGTCATGATGGCATCATTTGTGTGTTCGAATCCCACATCTGGCTCTGTACTGACAGTGTGAAGCCTGCTTGGGATTCTCCCTCTCTCCCTCTCTGTTTGCCCTTTCCCCACTTGCTCACTCTCAAAGTAAGTAAATAAACTTTAAAAAAATAAATTAAAACAACAGCTTGATACCATTTTTACTCTAAATAATTAAGAGTTCTTATATGTTAAGAAGGAAAAAGTGGCACTAGTGGAGAGTATGAGGGAAGCCAGGCGTTCTCTTACGGAGCTGAGCACGATGTGGGGTAGGACTCCTTTCCCAGAAAGAAAGCTGCCAGTGAGAATGTTTTTGTCCTTTGGCTCAGTGATTTCTCTTCTGAAAGTCTTGTCTGGAAGTTAACACTCCAAAACATAGGCAAACAGTTTTGCTCAAAGATAATTATCACAGGATGATCTCAAACAGCAAAAGATGAAAACAGTCTCACTGGTGACTGAAAAGACAGTTAAGTAACTTACGGCAGCCTCATAGAAACACTCTTTTGCAACCACTGAAAATAATGTGTGTAGAGTTTTGAATAATATGGGGAAAGGAAAATACTCAAACAGTTAAGTGAAAAATGATCAAGGATCAATATTGTTTTATAGTATGATCTCCTCTCTATGAAAAAGTAAATAACACGATTTCATAATATCTAGCAAGAAATTCTGAATGTGCGTGTCCTCCAGGAATTCATCGTACACTTATACAGGTTTAAGTGTCCCACCTGTGTGCACAGGGAGACGTATTCCAGCATCATTTGTAGTAGCAGAAGATAAGCAGCAACTTAAATATATATCAAAAGGGGACTGATTAAATAAATTCTGATATACCCAGACAATGCCTATCATGCACTGAGGCGGTTTTGTATGATTATGTGTGATCTCAAAAATTCAGTATTTAATGAAAAAAGCAAGTTGTGGCATAATCTTTTTTTTTAAATTTTTTTAAGGTTTTTATTTATTTCTAGGAGAGAGAGAGAGAGAGAGAGAGAGACAGCGTGAGCAGGGGAGGGTCAGAGAGAGAGGGGGTCACAGACTGAAACAGGCTCCAGGCTCTGAGCTGGCAGTCAGCACAGAGCCCGACGCGGGGCTCGAACCCACGAACCGCGAGATCATGACCTAAGCGAAAGTCGGACGCTTAACCGACTAAGCCACCCAGGCGCCCCATTCTTTTTTTTTTTTTAAGATAAGAATACATTGACATAGTTTTTACACTGATAGGATAGCTCTTAAGGATATGCAAAAAAACTTAAGTGTAGTTGCCTCTGGGGAGGGAAACTGGTAGCCAGAACTTGGTAGGTCAGGGGTGGAAGGAAAAATTTTTACTCTTTTGAGTTTTGCATATTTTGAATATATTGCTAAAGGCACACATGGCCTTTAAGGTAAAACAATGTTTGGGGCGCCTGGGTGGCTCAGTCAGTTAAGCGTCTGACTTCGGCCCAGGTCATGATCTCACGGTTCATGAGTTCAAGCCCCGCATCAGGCTCTGTGCTGACAGCTCAGAGCCTGGAGTCGGCTTCAGGTTCTCTGTCTCCCTCTTTCTCTGCCCCTTCCCTGTTCATGCTCTCTCTCTCTCAAAAATAAACATTAAAAAAATTAAAATAATGTTTTAGGGGCACCTGGGTGGCTCAGTCAGTTACCGACCAACTCTTGGTTTCGGCTCAGACCATGATCTTGTGGCTCATCGGATCGAGCCCTGTGTGGGGCCCTGTGTTGACAGCATGGAGCCTGCTTGGGATTCTATCTCTCCCTCTCTGTCTGCCCCTCCCTCACTTGCTCTCTCTTCCTCAAATAAATAAACCTAAAAAATTAATTGTTTTAATTTTAAATAAATGAATAAGCATGTCTAGTGAGTAATTTTTAGGTTGTTTGCTATGTTCAGCCTTGTAAAAACCTCTCAATCCCCCTGAGACATCCACATCAAGGCTTCCCTCAAGGGCGTCTGGGAATAGGCATTTTATCGGCCTGTTTGGCAGTCTGGGAAAGTGGTTGAATTTCACATCGAGGCTGAAGCAATTAAGAAAGGGAGGGATAGCAGCTTCAAGAGAGTAAAGACCTTCTCAAAATGAGCTAAAGCCACAGAAGAAGGAGCTCCTATGGCCGGGGATAACCATAAAGAGGCAAGGCTTCACTCAGAATGACAGGTACCTTGGGGAGGTTTTCAGAATTCGCACAAGACATAGAAATGGTTGGAGAGCCGCCGAGTCCCTTTTATCTAGAAGGGTGGGTGCCTCCATCTGGTATAAGGGTTTCCATTTCTGTGTAAAAACTGCTGACACCCTCACTGACAGTTCCTCAAGGAAAACAGACCATGAAAAATAACCAGAAGAAATATCATCCAGTTTAAAGACAGTGGGACAGCAGATTAAGCTGGGTGCGAAAGTTTTCCTTAAAATTCCAGGCGATGCTTGAGACTCATTCATTGAAATTCTTCAATGCTTTTTCAGCAGATGGGAAAATTCCTTGCATAGATGGATGTCCGGGTCATATTAATGCACAAAGCTGACAGAAGTTTCACAAAATCTTTTAAACTCATTAGGCTCCTAACTAAAATATTCACAGCTATAGTCATAATTTAAAAAAAAAATGAAAAATATCCAAAACTTTGGTTGTAGATCCAAACCAAAGATTAGCATGAATAGGCTCTTGGGAGATAATGGGAGAAATTTAATACACTACCTGAATTTTTGCTAATTTTTGATAGATCATTAATTGTTCATAGTAAATACTAATAATAGAAGCTAGAAAAAAATAGTCAATTGCTTATGGGATCACTGACTTTTAAAATATGTGATTTAAAGAAAACTTCTTCCAAATAAGTAACACATCGCAATTGTACCATGCCATGCAGCTATTAGTCTATTAGCAGCCAGTGTCAGATTGCTGCTACTCTCAGTAATAAGCCATGCTCTATCGAGTACAAGATTTTGAAACTGTCACACGCTCTCATATTGGTTACCGCTGCAGAGACAAACGAAGCCTTGTGGTTTCCATTATAAGAAATCATAATGTGTTGGAGGACATGGGGCTTAGCTTGAGGCAGTAAAAAAATGAAAGTAAGTTCATTTGCAGTTCATTTATGTCTGAACTGATTAACAGTAAGTATAATTTGTGAACTATTACTATTTCCTACCCCAGGCAGGTTTTATGGTTTTCCACAATTATCTGAAACGTATTTTACAAACTTTTGACAGCAATAAAAATATAAAGGTCTACAATTTAGGTGGGTAGAGACAAGCTCTGCTGTAAAACAATTTGACAAGTTTCCCTGCCAACATAGAGAAAGGATTTACGACACAGTAGCTGAAAACAACAAAGTGATTTTAGATCCATGGAGATTGCTTCATAGTTTCCTTTTAATTAGTGGTTGAATTCCTTCTTAAATGGAGATTCATATTTCTGATACTATATTATCTTTCCTAAAAGAGGGGATTTATATTATTTTTAACACACTATCAAATTTACTATAAAAAATGTAGACCCTGAAAATTTTTTTAACCATTGGCTGCAAATCTCAGATTATAAAATCAATGATAACAACTCAGAATTTGTAGCAATGCATTCAGTTAATGGCCTTCTTTGCTATTGCTGGTTATGAAAATATGTGATTTTGGAAATCACTAAGCGTAAATGTGTCTCCTTAAATCGCTAATTTGGTCACAGGCTTTTATACAGAATTACTTTATTGAACCAAAACACCTTATTACATTGAACAATTCTCCAAATATTATTAGTTAGAAAGATAGTTATATTGCCTTAAATTTTTTTTTTTATTTTTTAAATCATGTGTCACATATGTATTGCGGCCAACCAACCCCAAAACTTAGTAACTGAAAAGAGTGGTTTATTAATTCCCACAATTCCATAGTTTGACTGAGAAATTATTCTGTAGGGCTATTTGAGTGCATTCATCCTGCTGCGTTGGACCAGCTTGGGGCTAAGCTTAGCTAGCTATGATAGGATGGAGGGCCTTTCTCTCCATGTCTGACAGTTACCTGGAGCTGTCAGCTGGGACACTTCAGTTCTCCTTTCCATGGCCTCCCATTCTCCAGTAGGTTGGACTGGACTTCTTTATAGAATGGTGGAAGTGTTCCAAAAGGGCAACGGCAAAGGTTGCAAGGTCTCTTGAAACCTACACGTCTGAACTTGGACATCACTTCTCCCACATTCTGTTGGTCAAACCATGTCACTTGCTCCCCAAATTCAAGGCATGAATAGACTTCATCCCTTGACTGGAGTAGCTGCAAAGTATATTGGCCATGGTTTTCAGCCCAGAGCCATATATTTGGTGATGGCAAAATTCAGTTCCCATTGTTAGTCCTGCAGATTATGAAAAGGATGTATTGAGATCTTTATTCTAATCTTTTAGAAAATTACAATAACTACACTGATCTACCAAGACTATTAATGAGAATGATGTCCTTTGGAGTCATAGAAAGTAAACAAACGTAACTGAAAATGGTTGTCCTGCCCAATTTCGTATTAATGGGCACTACAGTTAAAGTATTAAGTGCTGGATATCAGTAGACACTTGGTCATGATAGAAAATAAAGAGGGTTAGAGACCAGAAACAATAGTCTCAAGTATTAATAATGACAACACATGTACTGGCCAAGAGCTCAGACTGTAGAGTCAAACTGTCTGAAATGAAATCCTGGCTCCATTTTTCATAAACTGTGTGATCTTTTTTTTGTTATTAATTTATTTTTAAATTTCCATCCAAGTTAGTTAGTGTAACAATGATTTCAGGAGTAGATTCCTTAATGTCCCTTACCCATTTAGCCCATCCCCCTTCCCACAACACCTCCAGCAACACTCTGTTTGTTCTCTAGATTTAAGAGTCTCTTATGTTTGTTCCCCTCCCTGTTTTTATTATTATTTTTGCTTCTATTCCCTTATGTCATCTGTTTTGTATCTTAAAGTCCTCATATGAGTGAAGCCATATTATATTGTCTTTCTCTTGACTGACTAATTTCGCTTAGCTTAATACCCTCTAGTTCCATCCATGTAGTTGCATATGGCAAGATTTCAGTCTTTTTGATTGCCAAGTAATACTCCATTGTGTATATATATATATACATATATACCATATATCTTCTTTATCCATTCATATCTTCTTTATCCATTCATCCGTCGATGGACATTTGGGCTCTTTCCATACTATGGCTAATGTCAATAGTACTGCTATAAACATTGGGGTGCATGTGCCCCTTGGAAGCAGCACACCTGTATCCCTTGGCTACATAAATACCTAATAGTGCAATTACTGAGTTGTAGGGTAGTTATATTTTTAATTTTTTGAGGTACCTCCATACTGTTTTCTAGAGTGGCTGCACCTGTTTTCATTCTCCCCAGCAGTGCAAAAGAGATCCTCCTTCTCCACATCCTTGCCAACATCTGTTGTTGACTGAGTTGTTCATGTTAGCCATTCTGATGGGTGTGAGGTGGTATCTCGTTGTGGTTTTGATTTGTATTTCTCTGATGATGAGTGATGTTGAGCATTTTTTCATGTGTCAGTTGGCCATCTGGATGTCTTCTTTGGAGAAGTGTCTATTCATGTCTTTTGCCCATTACTTCACTGGATTATTTGTTTTTTGGGTGTTGAGTTTGATAAGTTCTTTATAGATTTTGGATACTAATCCTTTATCTGATATGTCATTTGCGAATATTTTCTCCCTTTCTGTCAGTTGCTTTTAGTTTTGCCGATTGTTTCCTTTGCTGTGCAGAAGCTTTTTATTTTGATGAGGTCCTAAAAGTTCATTTTTGCTTTTGTTTCCCTTGCTTCTGGAGACATGTTGAGTAAGCAGTTATTGTGGCCGAGGTTAAAGAGGTTTTTGCTTGCTTCCTCCTCAAGGATTTTGATGGCTTCCTATCTTACGGTTAGGTCTTTCATCCATTTTGAGCTTATTTTTGTGTATGGTGTAAGAAAGTGGTCCAGGTTCATTTTACCGCATGTCATTGTCCAGTTTTCCCAGCATGAAAAGACTGTCTTTATTCCATTGGAAATTCTTTCTTGATTTGTCAAAGATCAGTTGGCCATATGTTGTGGGTCCATTTCTAGGTTCTCTATTCTGTTCCATTGATCTGAGTGTCTGTTTTTGTGCCAGTACCATACTGTCTTGATGATCACAGCTTTGTAACACAGCTTGAAGTCCGAACAAGCTCTGTAATCTTAAGCATAGTACTACTGTGTCTCAGTTTTCTCATCTGTAAGAAGGGGATAATCCACCCCACATCAACTTGTACTAGGAAAGTGGCTGACATGGAAGAAGTGCTGCATAAGTATTTGCTGCTTTGGTTACCATTGTTGTTGTCATTGCCAGCAATAAAAGGGGACATTTATCTGGTTTGGTACACTGTTGAAAAGGGAGGAAAATATTTCTTTTGTAACCAAAATAATCATAGTACATCAGATATCCTCTTCATATCCAAGTTAAATGTTTGGGACAGATGGAGGAAAATTTAAAAAGACAACTTTGAATATTTCTGAGAATTGTAACCAAGAATTTACTAGAAATCTTCAAATTTGTAATACTAGTTCATTTCATCACAAAATGAGGCATGGCACAGTGCTGACAAGGTGAGAACCAAAAGATGAAAAGCAGGAATTGTCCAAGGACTTTGGTTTGTATGTTTTTTCCAAAATATCTGAAGTTTGTAAGAAGCTGATTGTACTGAGTGATCACCTAGAAACTGGGGGATTTATAGTGATATCAGTGAGTTTCTACAGAAAATATTACATATTAGTAACTTACCCTGTCCCTTCCCCTCACAGTTTTGTTGGATGAGCCCAGGTGTGTGTATGTGTGTTTACACTTGATGAGAGTCCAGGAATCCATTGGGGTTCTTTGTGGTTTTGTTTTATTTTTTTATTTTATTTTATTTTTTAGGAATCCATGTTTTTTAATAATCATCCCAAGGGATCTGTACAGTGTACCCTGACTGGGGTGTACTGCTGCCGCTCAAGCGTGGTCTGTGGGCCAGGAGCTCATTTGAATGCAGAATCTCAGTCTCCACCCGAGACCTCCTGAATCGGAATCTGTATTTTAATAGGATCTTCACTTGATCCTATATACATTACAGTTTGAAAATAACTAGGTAACAACTTTTGTTCACAGTTCCATTTTCCACATTACTCTCAAACACTGCAATTGGCCTTGAAATTATTAGCTAGGTGATTACTTGTAATGTTCTCTTGCAAACATTTCATCATCTCAACAAACTGTCCGCAAAATGATAAACCAAATGTTCATTTTTGTCAGACCTGGTGTTTATGCCTCTAGGTTATTAAGTCTTATAATGGTGGCTTTAAAACAGCAATTTTATAATAAATAATATATAGTATATAATTCCTCTGCATAAATGTATATAATTATAGTTTAGTGTCAAGTTGGTTTCCATATAACACCAGTGCTCATGCCAACAAGTGCCCTCCCCCATGCCCATCACCCCTTTCCCCTCTCCCCCACCCGCATCAGCCCTCAGTTTGTTCTCAGCATTCAAGAGGCTCTTATGGTTTGCCTCCCTCCCTCTCCTTAACTATTTTTTCCCCTTCCCCTCCCCTACAGTCCTCTGTTAAGTTTCTCCTGATCCACATATGAGTGCAAACATATGGTGTCTGTCCTTCTTTGCCCAACTTATTTCACTTAGCATACACGGGTTCCATCCACGTTGCTACACATGGCCAGATTTCATTCTTTCTCATTGTCATGTAGTATTCCATTGTATAGATAAACCACATCTTCTTGATCCATTTGTCAGTTGATGGACATTTAGGCTCTTTCCATGTTTTGGCTATTGTTGAGAGTGCTGCTATGAGCATTGGGGTACATGTGCCCCTACGCATCAGCACTCCTATATACCTTGGGTAAATTCCTAGCAGTGCTATTGCTGGGTCATAGGGGAGTTCTAGTGTTAATTTTTTGAGGAACCTCCACACTGTTTTCCAGAGGGGCTACACCAGTTTGCGTTCCCACCAACTCATCTAACAAATTATTATTGAGCTCAGCATGTTTCAGTCTTTATATTCATGCAGGAGACATACAGGATAACAGAATATGTATGATCCATATCTTTGAGGAGCATCATCTAATAGAAAAGACAGACAAGAAAGACAGTAATCATAACTAGATTCAATAAGTAGTTTAATACGTGTTTTAAGTAGTGCAGAGGAGAGGCTTATAACCCAGGAGGGCTCAGGGAACACTTCGACAGAATGAAGTGACCCAGGAGCTGAGTCCTACTGCTTGAGCAAAGTTGGCCAGGGGGTGTGGTGAGGAAAGGTACTACAGACAGAGGAACAAAATGCAGGAAGGTGTGAAGCAGCCTGATGTGTTTGGGGAAGTAGCTCAGTATGGTTGGAGTAAAGACTGTGTGTGTATTTAGACATGCTGAAAATGTTGACAGGGGTTGAACTGTGAAAGCCAGGCTAAAGGGTCTGAATGCTATCCTGACAGCAATGGCGAGCCATTGAGGGATTTATCCAGGGGAGTGAGGTCATCGGAAGTGCAGTCTGGAAAGCTTACCCTGGCAGATATGTGGAAGATGGAACTGAGATGGTGGAGCAGCATGAATAATAAGTCCGTGAGCCACAGCAGTGGGCAGAGAGAGGAAAAGACAAATTAGAGGTCTAAAAGGCAAAATGGACATGGCTTACTTACTTTCCAGTGGACAGTTGCAGAAGAAAGCCGACTTTCTGGCATAGGTCCTGGGTGGATGATGGGGCCAGCCACCTAAGTGGGGAACCTCACAGGAGGAGCAGATTTAGGGGAGAAAAATAAGACATGCAGGTTGGAGCAGATTGAGTTTGAGGAACGTGTGCATTACCTCCTGGAATCGTGAAGTGCTAAGCTAGTCTAGGACCCAGGGGAGGGGCCCCCATTTATTTATGGAGTGTCTACTATGGGTGACCACAAATTGTTATTCTCACGTGTAATCCTGTTAGCTACCACACGTGGAAAGGGATCTCCTTCCCAGTGCTCTACAGGAGAAGTTCCCCTGGCTCACCTCCATTTAAGCAACACACAGAAGTAAGCAAAATTCTCCATTCTCCCTTGTAAATCATGAACACTGACCTCGGTGAACACTGCCACGTAGTCCGTTCCTCTGAAATAGGACATCCCACATCCTCTCCCACCAACTGAATTGAATGCTTACCAAGAGTTAGCTGTATTTGTTCCCAAAACTGTAGATCCCAGTTGTAGAGCTTCCAATTATATAATTTGATTAAATATTCTTCTTTTTTTAATATTTTTACTTATTTCTAGGAGAGAGAGAGAGACAGCATGCGCAGGGAGGGTCAGAGAGAGAGGGAGATACAGACTCTGAAATAGGCTCCAGGCTCTGAGCTGGCAGTCAGCACAGAGCCCGACGCGGGGCTCGAACCCACGAACCGCGAGATCATGACCTAAGCGAAAGTCGGACGCTTAACCGACTAAGCCACCCAGGCGCCCCTAATTTGATTAAATATTCTATAGAGCAATGAAATATGAATGTGTAAATAAAGTTGGGGTTTCTATGAAAACAAAAGCTGAAACTTTGAAAAGATTTAATAAAAATGCCTTCACTTAAAAATTGCTGTCAAACTTGTGAGGGGACAAGTATGACAGATTAGGGGAAATAATCATAGTCTGGAAGTACTCAAGTATCCAGAGTGCTTTACCCGTGTATTAATTCTTCATTCCACTCTGAGGAACTCAAGCTGGAAACTGCATGCAGGACTGGGTGTGTAGGAGGGTTAGAAAGACATTGAGGAATTCTAATCAGGGGACCCAATTTCCACGACAAGATCCTGGCCCTCCATCAAAAACTAAATTGGCTAGTTAATGTGCATTTATAGTTTTACATTAAAATAAAATGTTAAAGCTATGTATGAATCTTTGTTTTTTTTAAAAAAAAGTTTCTTCACTTTAACTGGCTTTCTGATTAACTAGTAGTGGTCCTGATCCCCTCGATAAGAGGCTTCACACTATATGAAATCTGTGTCAGATACCATCTATAGGTTGAGCTTTAAAGAAACAAAGTGACTTCAAAGAACCTAATCTCAGGTCCCCACAAATCATAGTATCCTCAGGTTATAGCTCTGAGTTTTGGGCTCATCTTTTCCAGCTCTTTATGCCAGTTATTTCTCTCGAAAATGCTAATTTTAAAGCAACTAACTACATTTAAAAAAGAGCTTGATGTGTCAGAAACAATGAAAATTTTGCTTTAACCAAATGAGGCAACACATTTTACCATCTCTTGCTCCATCCAGACCGCAAGAGATGTCATTATTCAGTATCGTTTAGGATTTTCTGCAGGCATATTGAGGTTGGAGCTAAAGATTTCCTAGAACATGATCTCGCTGCCTTATTTGCTTTCACTTATAAAAAAAAAAAGTGTGTATCTGTGTAAACAAATATATACTATTTGTTCAAGTGAAAGCAATCAAGTGCATTTAAAACCCATCAGTCAATGTTCCCTGAACTTCCTACATCATAACACATTACACCTGCTGAAATTCAGGACTAATGGGGCTTAAGTGATACCCCAGTGGTTAATCCTTTGGCTAAATTTGGAAATGCAGGAAAAATACTGTGAAATTGAACCTATCTGCAACTCAAGTGTCTCTAGCAAGAATGCCTTCCTCAGTGATTATTTAAGGAAATCAGCAAAGGAAATATTTGATTTATTTTCCTTTTTTTAAAAACCTTTTATGTAATTTATTTTAGAACAGAAACATTACAAACTAGTGGCTCACGAGTCAGAGATTTTACTCACATTGCTTTACAGAGTTGTTGGGCTTTTAATTTTTTTTAATATTTTATTTTTAAGTAATCTCTACACCCGGTGTGGGGCTTGAACCCACAACCCAAGATCAAGAGTCCCAAGTCCCACAGATGGAGCCAGCCAGGCACCCCAGGACTTTATTTTATATATATATACGTATATGTGTATATGTGTGTGTGTGTGTGTGTGTATAAATTTTTTAAGTTTATTTATTTAGTTTGAGAGAGAGAGAAAATGTATGCATGAGCAGGGGTGGGGCAGAGAGAGGCAATGACAGAATCTCAAGCAGCCTCCACGCCATCAACACAGAGCCCAGTGCAGGGCTCTGTCTCACAAATGATAAGATCATGACCTGAGCTGAAATCAAGAGTTGGACACCTAACCAACTGAGCCATCCAGGTGCCCCAGGACTGTTTTTATCATTTAAATAATAGATTTCAAATAAGAATTTAGACTTTGGGGCTCTTTTCATGAAATCAGAAGAACTGGCAAGAATTCACCAGAGCTGAGCTGTATCTGACAATGTTGGCAGAGTATATGCCCTGCCTGGTCAGGGTCCCACACACTGTTAGTTGAAGGCTTTGGATTTGATTACCCTCCTTGGTCTTCGAGAGTTACCATTTTAAATTACCCATTGATACAAAATTCTGCTCTAAAATTCCCCCATTTTCAGTTACGTTCCTTCATTTCTTTCAATCCACCTCTTTCAATAATTGGTCTTGGTCTCTATTTAGCCATGTGTCAACTTCTATGTTTTCTAATCTGTATCTTTGTGTTAATTGCTGTGTAAACTCACCTGTCTAACTGCTACATGACTCCCTGCTTCTACTAGGTCTCGAGGGCTTTGCCCTTCTTTATGTATATAATAGCTTTAGTTTCTAAATATGGTTTGGGAAGGGAGCAGTCAGGGTCAGCACACCTTTCCTATAAAGGACCCAGCGGTAAATACTTTTGGCTTTGCATGTCAGGAAGTTTCTATCCAACCACCCAAGTCCACCATAACCCAAAAGCAGCCATAGAGGATGTATGAGACTGCTCAGGCTGCTATAACCAAACACCAAAACACAGACTGGGTGGCTTAAATAACAGATCTTTATTTTTCTCATAGATCTGGAGGCTGGTCATCTGAGATCACGGTCAGATCCTGGTGAGACTTCTCTTCCTGGCTTGCAGATGGCTATCTCCATCCTGTGTACTCACATGGCCTTTCCTCCATGTGTTCCTGGAGAGGGAGAGAGAAATCCCTTTTCTTCTTCTTCTTCTTCTAAGGCCACCAATCCTCTCAGATCTGGACCCCACCCTTAGGACCTCACTTAATCTTAATTATCTCCTAAAGCTTTATCTCCAATACAGTCATTCCAGGGCTTAGGGCTTCAATCTGTTCTTCTGGAGGGTAGGGGTAAAGAGACCATTCATTTCACAGCATACAATATGTAAATGAATGAGCATAATAGCATTTCAGTAAAACTTTATTGATAAGAACAGGCAGTATAGGATAGATTTGGCCCATGTGCTGTATTCTGGTGACCACTGTTCTAGATCATTTCTTGATTTACCTTAAAATTGTAATTTTAGGTTTATTTCTTTATTTCCGTCCCTTCTTGCTATTAAAATTGATCTTTCCCAGGGCACCTGGATGGCTCAGTTGGTTAGGTTTCTGACTTCAGCTCAGGTCATGATCTCCCAGTTTGTGAGTTCGAGCCCCATGTCAGGCTCTGTGCTGACAGCTCAGAGCCTGGAGCCTGCTTCAGATTCTGTGTCTCCCTCTCTCTCTGCCCTTCCCGCACTCACAGTCTCTTTCCATCTCTCAAAAATGAATAAACATTTTAAAAATTTTTTAATAAAAAATAAATAAATAAAATTGGTCTTTCCCTAGCAGGCTAAATGGAACTCCCGCTACGAAAAACTGAAATGTGGTTTTCCAGTTGCAAAGATAGCTTTGTATGTGCAATGTGTATTGCTTTGCCTTGGAGAAGAGTGGAGAAGACCAGGAAATGGCCATGTTCATTGACCTGACTGGCCTAATTACCCATTTCCAAAACAAGATCTTCTAATCTGGGGTCAGAGGACTGGGGGAAGGGCTCGTTTTATTTCCAAGAAATCTACAGGGCATCATAAATTTCCAGAGATGCTTAGAAGACATATTGAGAGTATTTTTCAACACTGGGCAGTAGCATTGCACCCCTACAAGGAGGGGAGGGAAGGGGACACGTGGTGATGAACGCCCCATGCCTGACACTGTGTGAGGTACTGCATTGAACAGGAGACCCCGCCGCTGCCTCTCACTCCCTGTTTACATTCTACCCACACAACCTTCCATGATCAGCATAAACAGTGTCAGGAACATTCGCTGTTGTTTTCATGGGAAGGATGTGTTGACACGAACTACCTAGCTGTGAATGTAAACACGATGCTGACAGCAGCGAGTGCAGACGGGTTAGCAGGTACCACCGCTTACCACGGGCAGCTGTTTAACCTCGACATGAATAGTAATTAAGCAGAACCTCAGAAACTGGTGCCTCCCTGGGAGCCAATTAATAATTTGGTGGAGGAGATGTTCTATGCAAATTTCCCCCACAAACCACTGCAGAGTGACACTCCACCCTCCACCCAGTGGACTGGGCTGGGGAATCATTTGTAACAAAGCCCTGTGGTGCGGGTGTGAACAAATTGTAATTAGGCAAATTAAATGAGTGTTGCATGTACATCAATTAATTTCTGGTCACAAGATATACAGCAATTGGTATTCCTTTGGTTGTACATCAGAGGCTTCATCTTGGCAACAGCTTATCCACTGTCTCCCCTCCCCTTTACACCCCCAAGCCTTTGCCCCCCTAATTCTCCTTGAGCTACTTCATCCCGGTTTATTTACTTCCTTTTAACATCAGTGGTGCATTACACACATTTCCAAGTGGCCTTCTGACTTTTAAAAGAAAAAAAAAATCCCTGAGCCTGCTTAAAGTGATGTTTATAAAATACGTAGCTAGCATATATTGGTCTTCTGGGTACAAGAGTGATAACATCCATTTCCTCTCCCACTGAGGCAAAGAAAATAAAATAAGGCTTGTATGAAAGAATGGCAGGCGCGAGTTGGGGACTTCCCCACAGAGTAAATTGTCTGGGGAAGGCGCGTGATTCAATGTAATTGTCCCAAGTTCGGTCCCCCTACTGCGGATTTCTGTGGGACTGAGTCATCCCACTAAGAAAAAAAGCCTCACAGGAAATGGAGTTAAATAATCAGCCTCTTGGTTCTTGCTGCCTAGATAGATTGTGTGGCGTTAACCCTCCCAACACTGTGGCCGTGCCCCTGTAGACCTGTCTAAGTTTGCACGCTAAAATTTTACAGAAGAAAACCACAATAATTTGTTTTACTATATAGGGCTCGGCAGGCAAAGGATAAATAAAAGCGAAGCTTAGGCCTCCACTATAATTTAGCCCTAATGGTTCCTTCATCGTTGACTGAACTTCCTGGATGCTAAGCATCGATTCATGTACCATTATTTCATTTTTTACAGAAATTATTAGCCATTTTTCATTCTGGTAAAACTGACCACTCAAGAGTTGAAGAGTTGCTCTTCTGTCTTAAGTGGGTTGAAGAAGAGGGTTGTCAAGACCATGAGCAAAAGACATAAGGACATCCTATTCAGTGTCATGGCAGAACCAAAGCTCCTCCCCAAATCAAGCCCCCCAAATTGGCAAAGTGTCCATGTTCAATTGGGTGATGCTTTTTATAGCTAAGCACTTTTCATTTATATTTATTATATAAATGTATATGTAAATAGATGAGAGTATATGGATGAATGGATGAGGACTTACCTGTATCGAAGCCCTCTGCACCCCATCCTGTTCCCCATTTGTGGCTGGAGCTCATTTGGTCCCATCAGCCTACATCACACATTGTTGTCTGCGTGCACCCCAAGCTCTTCCAACATAGATGTCAAGCCTTTTCTTGCTTTTGCAAAGCTTCCTAGCCCCACAGCCCCACAGCATCAAGTGCACATGGAGCATATTATAACATAGGTGCTCAAAAACCACTCCTCAAGTTGAATAGAGCAAAGGGAAGCCAAACCCTGAGCAATTTTAGGAGTCAGGGAACTGGAGTTATGTTCACAGGTTCTTGGGATCAAGCCCCTGCTGCCGGGTGTGCCTCACCCGGCTTCCGCCAGGAGGACCAGCGTCCGCCAACTGCTCTTGCCCTCTGCTCTCTCTGTTCTAGTCGTTCTGAGCTCTTTTAGTCTTTCAGAAAAACAACCATGTTCTTTCCCGACACCCTTTATCCTTGTCACACCAACTGAGGAAGAACGTCTCATTTTTCTTTATGTCTCGGCTGAAAACTTGTCTCCTTTTAAGCCCGCACTGCCTTCTCAGGGAGAGGCTAAACTCTCCTTCTATATACTCCCAGGGCGACTGCCTTCCTCCTTTGTAATCCTCATGCCATATGTACTGTTCAATAACTGTCCTTACTGATGTACTTCAGATTTGCTGAGAGGAAAGGGACTGTGACTGTCATGTCCACCATTTTCTTCCCAAATATCTAACATAGTACATATATTTGTTGGATGCCTCGGCACTTGCATGGGAGATAAGTAGAAGGATGAATGGATGCATGGATGGTGGGATGGATGAATGGGTGGGTAGGGGGATTTGTCTGTCCAGGCCGCCCTTTTGGAGCTGGAGGTCCAGGGCTCTGCTCTGAACTGGCCTCTCTGGAGCTGAGCCCAGGAGGGACTTGGGCTGTGGAGGCCACTTGCTGCAGGGGATAGGTCAACGGGCAGAGCCAAAGATGTGGAGGCAAAATGAAAAACCAAAAACTGAAGAGAAGACCAAGGAAGAGGGAGAGGTATGCTCTAAGGTTGTGGGACCACAGCCAGTAAGAAGGAAGAAGAGGAGTCTGAAAATTGTCTTGTGGGACGCTATAGATAGTGTTAGGCCCCATTAAGTGGAGGCTTTCTGGTTTCTTCGGATGAGAAATGCATTGTTGATCACACCGCGCTATTTTAGACAAACATACACGCTTGGGGAAAGAGTCACCATTTAATGTATTTTCTCCCAGGGGTGCCTGGGTCACTCAGCAGGTTAAGCATCTGACTCTCGATTGCAACTCAGGTCCTGATCTCATGGTTCATGAGTTCAAGCCCCACGTTGGGTTCTGCACTGACAGCATGGAGCCTGCTTTGAATTCTCTCTCTCTCTCACTCTGTCCCTCCCCCACTGGCATTCACATTCTCTCTCTCTCTCTCTCTCTCTTTCTCTCTCTTTAAGATAAGCAAATAAAACGTAAGAAAAATAAAATAAAATATTTTCTCCCAGAAGTTAAACACAGGATATCCTTGGTTGTTCCAGATTTCTGATTTATCAAGTTAGTAGTCTAATGATGAAATATAAATCTCCAATTAATCACACTCTAGCTCAAATCTGGCTGGAGACTGGGATCGCCGGAGAGCTCTTAAAAAACTTCCCCATGCCTGGGTCCCACCCATTGAAATTCTCGTAGATGACATTGCAAAATTTTTCCCACAAACTAAGTAACCCAGAAATTTATGAGTTCACAGTTCTGGAGGCTGACGTCTGAAACCAAGGTATTGGCAGAGTTGATTCTTTGTGAGGCCTGTGAGGGAAGGGTGTCTTCCAGGTATCTCTCCTTGGCTTGACAGTGGCCATATTCACGTTCATATGGTGTTCTCCCTGTTTGAGTCTCTGTGTCCAAATTCCCCCTTTTTGTAAGGACACCAGTCATATTGAATCAGGGGCCCATCCTACTCTAGTATGCCTCATACTATCTTAAATAGTTACATCTGCAATAACCCTATTTCCCAGTAAGGTCACAGTCTGGGGTACTGGGGACTTCTACATAGGAATTTTTGCATGACACAGTCCAACTCATAGCAGTTCCCAAAGCCAGGTCAAGAATTGGGCATCCCTTCAAATATTCTTCTATATTTTTCATAATCTAAAGTCTAATCTAGGGGCGCCTGAATGGCTCAGTTGGTTAAACATCTGACTTTGGCTCAGGTCATGATCTCATGGTCGTGAGTTTGAGCCCCATATGGGCTCAGCGCAGAGCCCACTTCAAGTCCTTTGTTTCCCTCTTTCTCTGGCCCTCCCAACTTGCTCTCTCTCTCTCTCTCTCAAACTAAAATAAACAAACTTTAAAAAATAAAGTCTAATGTAAAGCAAGTTTTCTAAGTCATGAAAAATTATAACAAAGGACAAAATGAGAAGTTTATAGTTCTCCTCTCAGGATAAAGTGTACACACCCTCCCTTTCCTCCTTCTCTTACTGATCTCTTTATTCGCTTCCACCCCCAGCACAAAAACTAAAGAATGATTTCATTAACCAGGGAAAGGTTAATTTACAACAAGATATGGTAACAAGAGCTTGCTAGTCTGACATAGCAAAGCACCACAGACTGGGTGACTTAAACAACAGAAGTTTTTTGTTTAAACAGTTCTAAAGTCTAGAAGTCCAAAGCCAAGATGTAGACAGGTTGTTTCTTCTGAGGCCTCTCTCTTTGGCTTGTAGATGCCCATCTTATCCATCTTCCTATAGCTTTTCCTCTGTGCATGTCTGTGTCCTAACTTCCTCCTATAAGGACACCAGTCATACTGGAATGGGGCCCACTTGTATGACCTCATTCACCCTAACTACCTCTTTCAAGGCCAGATCTCTAAAAACAGTCCTATTCTGAAACACTGGGGGTTAAGACTTCAACATGAATTTTGAAAGGGGACACAATTTGGCACAATTTGGCCCGTGGCAAGCAGTCAAAGTTGTTTGTTTTTGTTTTTTTTTTTGAAGTTTACTTATTTTGAGAGAGAGAGAGAGAGAGTGTGTGTGTGTGTGTGTGTGTGTGTGTGTGTGTGTGAGCGAGCACAAGTAGGGGAGGCACAGAGAGAGAAGGAGAGAGAATCCCTAGTGGGCTTTGCACTGTCAGCACAGAGCCCGATGTAGGGCTCCAATCTACGAACCATGAGATCATGACCTGAGTTGAAATCAAGAGTCGGATGTTTACCTGACTGAGCCACCCAGGTGCCCCCAAAGTTGGTCTTAACTACTCACAAAAAAACCCCAAAAAACAAAAAACAAACAAAAAAAACACCTTAACTAGTATAGAGAATCAACATGTTGTTAACTCTCTAATCTTTTTGCTTCAATGGTGGCACCTTTAAATTCATCGCCCAGTTTGCTGATAGTCAATGACTGCTGGGAGGGGACCAGGGCATGTATAGTAGCAACAGCTCCGTCAGGACAACCCCTGCATCGTGATCAAGTGTGCCAGACTCAGTATTCAGTAGACTAGGACCTTCAGGTGAGGGGTGGGGTATGGCCTTCCTCGTTTATTGTCACCAGGATCTCCAGTCCCACTAAGAAAGCTATGGTCACAGAGCGGATGTGGATACAGAGCCCTGTTAGGTGAGGCAGAACAAAACCGGCCACCACACCATGGGGGTGTGGGGGGGGGTGTCTCTGCTTATGCCTTTCCCTTCTTCAGTCCTTTGCACCAAGATTTCACAGGAAATGGTACCTTGCTTTTCTGATTAGTTTCTCTGTTCTCAATACTCGAGCAGCAAGAGAGGAAAATATGAAATAGGACAGACCAGAAAAAGGAGAAAATCTGAGATGAGTTGTTAAGTAGATAGATTTTTTTTTCATTTTTACAGGTGGTCTTAATAGCCATTAAAACATTTTGTTCCAGGCAAAAGGCTGGGAGGTTTGGGGGTTCCCCCCACAGGTCTCCATTAATAATTTGATTCAGTAGTATAGAATTACATTCAGAATCTGAATTTCAGATGAATTCTTGTTTAATATATACTCTATGATATGTAGAACCTAATTAAAATTCTTAATCTTAGTTAATGTATCTTAACATATATTTCTATAATGTGTAGTACTATTTAATTTAGCGTAATTATCAAGATGAACCACATCTAACATTACAAGAAAATTGCAACCTGTCATAAAATAAGAGGGCCATAGTATAGCAGAGTCCTCACCCTCTGAGATACCCTGTTAGAAAAGCCAAATAATGCAAATAAATCGTTACTCCCCAATTTGATGCTGCTTTGGTGATTTGATTAATTATTGTGAAGTGAAACAGCTAACAAAGAAGGATAAATAAAAATAACTTCTTGCATCCAGAAAAGGGTGTAAATTTTAACTCCAATGCATGACAGCAAATGTAAGCAAGAATTATAAACAATGGGGCTGGCTGAATGAATTAATATGCATCAGCCTTTATTGCTAGAAATAGGCCCGTGTATTGTACTGGTGTGCTGTGGTTTCCACTTAACTCAGTTCTGGCGTTTCTTTTCCACTTTCCCTGTGAATTCAGAAACTGTGTTCTTGTTAACAACAACCAGGAAATGCCAGGGCAGAGAGGAGCCTGGAAATGTGTAGCATCTGGCTGGGTGCTTTGCCCTTTTTCCCAGACCTTGCTAGTTTTATAAAGCGCTTCTGGGTTTTGGTTTCGGTTTTGTTTGCAGTACAAATGGAAGACAACACTTCCCCCCATTTCTTAATCTGGGCTAGTTAACTCTGCAGACGGGAAAGTCCTACTACACTATGAATTCCTCCTGGATGATTTCCACTAGACCCTCACTCATCTACCCTTGGCTCATTATTCATTAAAAGTCAAATCCCAACTCCAAAAGCTATTCTAAATATTTTACTTTTCTTTAATCTTCTAATCCAGGCTGACCTCTAAGCACCTACTGCAGAGAGTTTAAGAGGAGTGCCAAGCGTAGACCTGACATCTATTTAAGCACTTACTAGATATTTGTGGAGTGACCAACCAACCCAGTATATATGTATCTACACACACGCTTCTCTTAGTGCTCTGCCCTCAATTTCACCCCTTCCTGGCTCTGGGTAGACCTTAGACCTCCCACTTTTATCTTCTATAGCTTCTCAACTGCTCTCTCTTTCCTATCTGGTGCCTTTGAAGCTCCAAACATGTTGCCCCCCAGCAAAAAAATTTTGACTTGCAAAACAATCCCAAAGCAACAATGACAACAAAGGCCAACCAAGAAAACTTCTAAATAAACAAAACAAAGAAAAAAACCAAACCGAAAAACAAAGACATAAACAAACAAAACAGAAAAACCAAACCATTGTAACCTTGGCATTAAGGCTCTCAATCCCCTGAAAGTAGACTCATTCCATCACAAAATAGGCCACCCTTCCTGGTTGTCAAATTGTATGCATGTGTGTTCACTCTTCCCAGAAGAGGCCCTTGCCCTGGGTATCCAAGAAGCCTTCTCCCTGAGTCTCCCTCCATCATCCCTTTATCGTCCATCTGGCTACCCCAGCCTTCCCTTCCTTCAGCGCTTCGTGGATCTAGGCCAGCAGCTCCCTTTGTCCTAGTGTCTGGTATTCTTCAGCGAGGAGCAACTTCAACACCAACAGCCATCTCTACTGCTAGTATGGCTCACCTCCAAGCACACAGCATGGATGTGTGATATTGCTAGGAGGCCCCCATCCCACGACGTCAGATGCCAAGGAAGGATGATAGTGGAAAGCGACAGTTTCACCTGACCTGACTGCTCCATCCATCTGCCTTTCTATTTCTCTTTAGTTCCTGATAAATTACTCTAAATGATCAACAACTGCAGCTTGCGTTCCCTTGTTCTCCAAGACTGGCTCTGGCCTCAACTACCATTTCCCTCTTCCTCTCTGGGGCCACTCTCTTGCACCCCTCTGAGTGTGCACTTTCCCCAGCTTCCCTTTTGCCTGGGTGCCCCCAGACCACCTCTTTTGAATCTGCTCTTGGGCCCTCAGCCTTTCCCTCTTTCTCACCCATAACCCCATCTAGTGCCATGGCTTCAAGTTTCCTATCTCTTCTGCTCATCAAAATTTCTGTTCCCATTTCCTTGGCACGGGAATCGCTAGGCTGCAAATTCTGACAATTCACATTTAATAGCTCTGCCTGGTCTGCTAGGGTCAGAGGGCTTATGGACTGTGACTTCACCCAGACTCAAACCAGCTTGTCACGAAATCATCAGATTCAGTCACCTCTCCAAAAGAACACCGTGCCAACATTTTTCTTTGGCATTCCGTTTAGTGGGCATCTGGTCTCAGTATTGCTAAGTACCCAATTTCACCAAGCCAGTCATGCGTTCTCCACATCATTCACTAGGGCCAGAAGTAGAGTAGGCATGCATGTGTGTGTACACACGCATGCACGCATAGATGCCGGTGTGTATGTGCGCGCACACACAGATACTATGGGAAACTACCCTCAGGTAAAAAGTCTTAATGAAATACAGGGGAAATGAGACAGAGTCATACTAAGGTTTCTGAAAACACATATTGTTTTCATTTTTCCTGCTATAACTGCAAAGTACAGAAGCCACATTTCTGTATTTAAATGTACTATCTTGTGTCATTAAATGTCCATTAACATTCTATCCCCAGCATTAATCTTATTCTGGTTAGGGTAATTTTAACCACCTCGTGCTCTGGTGACGGCTGACAGCTCTCAGCATCTCCTGCCTGACAACACCTCTCATGCCGATAGAGGCCTTTGTCATCTTGTGGTCATTCATCAACATCACATACATTTGGGAGTGCCATGGTGGGACACCATTGAAGAGCTGGGTACCATGAAGTACGAGGTGATGGTCTTGCCCTAAAGAAGCTATAAATGCCAAAATGATAACTGCAAGTTCAAAGTATTATTAGCAGTGGAGTGGTAACTGGGATTAAAGCCATTAACCAACACATATGGATCCGAGCAGAGAGAAGAGGCAGAAAGGATTCCAGGGCTGAATATGAAGGTATTAAACCTGGTGGATTTACCATATCTAAAGACACAAGCTGTTGGTCAAAAAGAAGGCAGGTCAACAAAGAGGATATAGCCCACGAGAAGCATCTACAGTAAGTTCAGCTAATACTATAATCAAACAAACAAAATGATGAAAATGGAATACCAGAGTACTAAGAGGAAATATGCACAGGAACCAGTTAAAAGGGAAAAATGATTAGCAACCTCCAGTAGTAAACGTTTATTACATGTGAAGCACGTTAAAGAATCAGAACAGCTCATTTTCCCAACAACCCAATGTGGTCGATATTATTATCTCGACTTTTACAAATAAGTAACCCAAGGTACAGGGAGTTTAGAAATTTCCCCCAGTAGCACAGCTAGAAAGTAGCAAGCCTAGGATTACAATCCAAATCTATTTGAATCCAGCATGTTACCCTGGCCAAGTTAAGCCCCGTGAAGAGGTCAGATGGGTAAAATAGCCGTTCTCCCACCTTACACATCAGCACCCTGGCTGCAGGGCGGACGAGACAAGGAAGAAGTCAAAATTACATGTTCCAGAAAGATTTTATTCTTACTTATTCAACCCCCAAATACTTATGTACTGCAAGAGGAGGAATTGTTCAGGACAGCAATGCAAAAAAATTCATCTGGTCATTTCTTATAGGACACATAACCGTAACTTCAATTTACGTCCCGAGCTTCGCGTGGGACGACTCAGGCATCTAGGCAAACTGTGCTTGAAGACTGTTCAGCTGTGTCATTAGGTCTCATTGGACCACTGCGTTGATCAGCGCTAATCTTAACAAGTCCTCAGGAAGATATAAATGTCTTTAACCAACTCATTTTAAAATAACCCATATTTGAAGTGTTCTGATTTTTAAGAATAATTTTAGGATGCCAAATTTGTGTTCCTGTTGTTCACCTCTTGCTTCTTACATTAAGTTTTAAAATGTAGGGACGCCTGGGTGGCTCAGTTGGTTAAGCGTCTGACTTCAGGTCATGATCTCA
Source organism: Hyaena hyaena (assembly GCF_003009895.1). NCBI lineage: Eukaryota > Metazoa > Chordata > Mammalia > Carnivora > Hyaenidae > Hyaena > Hyaena hyaena. The sequence goes on from NW_024080781.1 coordinate 620,460, forward strand.
TGGTTCATGAGTTCAAGCCCCGTGTCGGGCTCTGTGCTGACAGCTCAGAGCCTAGAGCTGCTTCAGATTCTGTGTCTCCCCCTCTCTCTGTCCCTCCTCCACTCACTCGTAGTCTCTGTCTCAAAAATGAATAAATCTTAAAAAATTATATAAAAAAAGAATAAATATTAAAATGGGGCTCATCATTCCAGGCATTCTGCTAGCTAGTCGTTGGGGATGGAGGGATGAATAACCCCAGAAGGGCCTGTTGGAGTGGAAAACACTTATCCCTATAATCACAGGAAAATCCAAGAGGCAGAATCCTAGAGGTAAAGAGCAGCCACAGTATGGAGGTTCTTGGCCCCTCCTCAAAGGATGGAGGTTTTCAAAGATTTTCTCCCTTTGTCCCCAACAGGTCTCTTCCATCTCCATGAGTCTCTCAGCAGAGAGCATGTGGAGAGAGTGACTGCATGTCAGTTAGATCCTTATCAAACACATTTTAAGTGGTCATATTTGTGCCAAAATGTTTAAAACTGAAACATAGGCAGTCTGATCAGTGTCTCTTTCTTCTGGATTGTTGGCCCACCATTGTTACAGGAGAGGTGAAATTACTCAGTTTCCTAAGAAAAACTACAAAACTCAATTAACTTGGTAGTTTTTAGAAAATATAATTTGCTTAATTAATTTTAGGACTAGCTTTGTGTATCATTCTGCTTACCCTTATTAAATATATCTATATGATATTTTGTTAGTCTTTCCTAATCAGGAAAGAGGCAGCAGCAAAATCAACATTAAATGAGGATATATCTTCAAATTTATTTAATTATAACTTTTTAGCTGTAGAAAATTTCCCAAAACAATTAGGTGATTACCAAGCTCCCAAAAATGGTTGAACTTGAATAGTAAAGTCAAGGGAATCCATATTTGGAGAGCTGTAGCATCAATAAAGATTTTTGACATTATCATTATTTATGGACAAAATAAAGTACTCTGATTTTTGATGAGTGCTGTCAAAATCGTATTACAATCATAATCCCAAGGGTCATAGAGTGGGGAGGCAGAGCCAGTTGCTCAAAACGACCAATAACCCAAAGAATATAAAATATTTTAAAAGAGAACCTCTTCTTTCCAAAATTTGTATTAAACTTTTGTTTTTATTTTTTATGGAAGGTTAACAGCCTCATTTAAGGTATACTTGAATAGTGAACCAATTCTAGTTTGTAACTTCTGTGACATTTTATACTAAACACAATATAATTTCAAGGGCTAATGATAAGTTCCATGCATGTTATTACTTTTTGAAAAATCACAGCAAGTATAATACCTCAATGAATATCTTTTTTAAACAGATACATGAAAATAGTCACGTACTTAACAGTCGGAAAATGGTTCAAGAAGTAATGGTGTATTCAAAGAGTAAAATATTACCTAGCCATAAAAATGTACTTTTCAGGGGCGCCTGGGTGGCTTAGTTGGTTAAGCGTCCGACTTTCGCTTAGGTCATGATCTCACAGTTCGTGGGTTCGAGCCCCGCATCGGGCTCTGTGCTGACTGCCAGCTCAGAGCCTGGAGACTGTTTCAGTCTGTGACTCCCTCTCTCTCTAACCCCCCCCCCCCCTGCTCACGCTGTCTCTCTCTCTCTCCTAGAAATAAATAAAACATTAAAAAAAATGTACTTTTCAATAATCTGAACTGGTGAAAATACTGGCAGTAGAATGTGAATTGAAAAGGCAGGATACCGGGGCACCTGGGTGGCTCGGTTGGTTAAGTGTCCGATTTCAACTCACATGATCTTGCAGTTTGAGCCCCTTGTCGGGCTCTGTGCTGACAGCTCAAAGTCTGGACCCTGCTTGGGATTCTGTGTCTTCCCCTCTCTCTGTCCCTCCCATACTCATTCTCTGTCTCTCTCTGTGTCTCAGTAATAAATAAACATTTAAAAAAAAAATCGTAAAAAGAAAAGGCAGGGTACAAAGTGTGAACTTGTTGCCACACTCAGGTCCTTGGACCCAGAATGTAGAAATGAGGCTGGACCCAAAATTTAAAGGTATAGTCAAGGCTTTACTGGGCCAACAGCTGCAGCAGAAGGGAGACACATTCATGGCCAACGTGTCAAAATAGCCAGGGAAAGTTTTAAAGGACTTGAGGGGGAAAGGAGTGACCTCTAAGCTTATAAGGGCAGGGTTTTATTTGCGACTATGCACTTGCAGGGCATGCTTGTGGCATGTCTAATTCCCGAGTTAAACCACCCCTGGCGAGATTTTTAGCATTATGAAAAGGGAGAAAGTCGGTGAAAGTTCAGCACTGGGGTCCATCTGGGCGCAGACTGGTTCGACCTGCCTGGGCTTGCTCCTTAGCTGGTGCTTTGCCTTGCAAGAAAAGTGATAGCACCCAGCAGGCAGCCGGGAGCTTTCCGGGTGCACCGAGCCTTGTTCTTATTCCTCAGCACCCCTGTCTCAATCTGAGCCTTGGAACCTATGAAGCCAAAGAAGGCAGCATAGAAAATGGCTGGAAGAATAATGACAACAATCGTTGCCAAAGGTTATTCCTCAGTGGGATTTTGAGTAATTCTTATTTTCTTTTTTTGCCTCTTTCTATGTTTTCTAAGTCTCCCTAATGACTACATAGTCCTTCCTTCCCTTTTCCCTGCCTCCTCCTCATCTCCCTCCTAGCCCTCTGTCCTGTCTCTCGTTCCTTCTTTGTATTAATTACCTGCTAAGTGCCAGGCGATGCACTAGACCCAGAGAATAACCAGATACCGACAACAGCCTCCCCTGAGGAAGTAGAAGCCCCCTGAGAAGACTTAAAACTTCCAAAATGGCTGTAGACAGATGGAGGATATCGTTGCCATCCTGGGTCTGTCGTCAGAAATAGGGGTGGAGAGCGTTATTCTGAAACATGTAATAACAACGGCAACAATTAAAGAAGAAAAACTCATCTTTGTATTTTTAAGTGAGATGTAGCCGGCGGTTACTCTGTTGTAAATTGCAGGCAGCTCTGGACACATACAGACCACGGATTTTTCTGTACAGAAATGCACCGACTAGAGACTTTGGCACCGACTTCCTGACATGGGTGTGAAGAAGCGCACGTCATTGTGGGTTCTCCCCAGAGGATCCTGGAGAACGTCTGCAGCTGTGAAGGCTTAGTGGTGGGCGACTCCCACGGGGAGGAACTCAGCTTTGGCGTTTCTGCCACATGTCACACACCTGCTTCTGACTTACTGCCTTGTGGGTGGACTTCCCGGATTGTAGAGGGAGGCGTCAAGGCAGCCTGCTAGGTCCTTTTGACCCTTTGCTTCCTGGGAGTCTCTTATGAAAATGGCTGCCTGCCCTCCTGGACTCCCCTCTTAATGTGTGAGGGACAGACCCCCCCAGCTCTCTCCCCAGAGGAGCCCTCAGCAAGGACTCTGATGGCCCACTGGTTGGCAAAGACAAAAGCCATGTATATGCCTGGGGACTGAACAGCTGTAGGAGAAAATAAAAGCCTTCTCTTTCTCAGACTTTGCCGTACAGCTTTCTCTTTTTTTTCTTACGGTTCTTTCCCCACCCCCACCCCCCTTCCTTTCTTTCTCTTTTCTTCTTTTTTTTGGTCTGAGAGGCTGTTTTGAAAGACCAGCTGAATTGTAGCTCAGGAGAAAAAAAAAATTGAAAAGACAAGTAAGCATCTAGAAACCTGGAAAGAAAAAAAGAAAATCTCATGACTATAACTCTGACCTCAGCTGACTCAAATAAGGTGTTCATTACTAAACGATTAGAACCACCTACACAGGAAAAAGTGAATTTCTAATCAACAGGTAGTAATAGCCAAACCCCCTCAACAGCCAAGGAGCATTAGAGTGGATTATCCATGAAGAGAGGATTAGAAAGAGAGAGACCCGGAATCCAGCAAAGGAAACCCCAGCGGGCCAGCTGGCTAATGTTTGGGATAATAATTCCAAACGTATTAAAATAAATTGTAAGAAAGAAAAGGCTGAAGGCAATAAAAGCAAGCTTCACACGATACTGTATATTGTGGATAAAATCATGCACATTTGCAATAATCACATCCCCAGAGGCAAGCAGAAAAGTCACCACCAGCAGAGACTGGTAGAATTTAAAGACACAAAGCCTGATGTATGCTAACAAGAGTTGCTAGAAGGTGGGGCAGGGGACTTATAACAGAGTCTGCCTGATAGACACCCTCTTGGTCCATTTTTCTGTACCTGAGGACTGCTTCACAATGTTGAAATGGGAAGGAAATAGGAGTAGACAACTTCACTCCTCCACAGTCTTAAATTCAAACTTGCTGGAGGACTTCATTCCCATAAGCACGGAGAGGAACGTCTTCTTATTCTCCACACCTAAGAGTTTTGCCAGCAATGTAGATGTAAAGCCTTGAAACCCTTTGCCCTCTCTTCTCTGCTCCATGTTGGGGAAGCACTGGGATTCAACAACTGACTGGAAAGTAGAGTGACCCCTTTCGGTTTTCATGATATCCAGAGTCCGCCACCATATTTTATCATGAGTGTCTGCCATTTTCTTGCTAGGTTTTCCTTGCCTATCTGCGGTGGTCTTGTTACTTTTAGGAAATCTGTAAATGCTATTTATTTTAATATTCCCTGTAGCTTTTTCCATATTTAGTCTAGGTCAGTAAAATACAACAACAGGCCTAAACTGGGGGGAAATCACTGGGCCAACCCTTTGTTCCTATAATGATAGACTCCTTAAATGTTTTCTTCATGAAGCCTGAAATTCCTTTACTCTTAATTCGTGAGCGATTAATTGGCTCAAGTTAATACCATCCATTCCGTTATTAAGTACCTATCCTACAGCAGGCCCTGAGGTGACGTGAGTACAATATGGTTTCACGGTTTATCGAGAAACCAGACATGCAATACGTAATTAGAACAGTGGTTTAAGAAAAAGAACAAAGGCTTTCAGAGGGCTCTTTGGGCAGCCCAAAAAGAAAGCTCCTGATTCTTTTCATGAGGATATAAAGAGGTCTCTGGAGAGGATCTGAATGTGAATTAACCTGGAAGAAAAAGTAAGAAGCCAGAGGTCAAGGATATGTGAGGGAAGCACGTGTCAAGGGAAGAGTGAAAAGCAAATGCATGCACAAGAGCTGAGAGGTAAGAGAGCTCATGACCTGTTGAGGGAGCTGCAGAAAGTTTACGGTGGCTACATGGTAAGCGTGTGCTGGCCTTTTGAGGTTGGCGTGGAGGGAGTGGAATAGAGTGAGGTTGCAGCCAATGACAGAAGGAAGAGAGTCAGGGGTCAGATCATCCCCAGTATTATGCCCCATGAAAGAATTTCATCAAAGCAGAGTTTGCGGCATACTGAATGTTGCACTAACCACACTTTGCTCATATTCTACCTTCTGGCTAATTACAGCTTGCTAAATATTCCAGTGTCCTCTTATTTGGATAGCTGCTCATCTGGTTGGTCTTGATTCATGTTGATACACAAGAATGTCATGAGACCCTTAAGTAATTTGCCCTCTTTCATAGACTTCTCAAGGAATCAGACCAAGGTTAAATCTGTTTTCCCATAACCTCCTGTTGCCTTTTACAACCATCTAACCAAAGAGCTCAGTGTGTCAAACAGGGTTTAGAATAGAAACCTGGGGACCTAGATCCAACAGATCATTTCAAGATTGAATGGCCTTTCCCCAAGTCCACCAAGTGATTGCACTGCAGATGTGAAACCATGCAAGAAACATCTGGTTTTGTGAGGACTTGGAAGAGGCCATTAAGAGGTTCAGCCTATTATCATAATAATTGAGAGTAAGAATTTTTTTTAATAAAAACTATTTATTTATGGAATCATGCTTGTTGAAACAAGTGAAGCAGCAAAAGATAGACACCTATGAAGGCAAAATTATAATTCATAATAATCTACCCTGAACATAACAAAACAATGCACAAAGGGAGGGAGTCTGATACAGTGGTTAATGGACTGGGCATATTGGTCAAACAGATCAGGTTTAAAATCCTGGGACTACCACTTAGTAGCTAGGTGACCTTAGTCAACTTACTAGATTTTCTCAAAGCCTCAGTTTTCTTATCTGCCAAATAGGAATAATAGTACCACCTGCCTAGAAAATTGGAGTGAGGATTAAATGAGAGATAATATGTCTTCGGTGCATTTGTGATGCTAAACAGGTAACAGGCATGTGCTAGCTGATGCTATTTTAAGCCTGATGGAATAGTAGGGTCTTAGCTCCTCCATTAATTCCTCCAGGAAAAACTGTTGATGTTTCCTACCGATGATTCATCCCACAAGACTGGGCTGGTGCCCTTCCTAAGAAATATATTCCCATAGCATCTGATTCTACCATTACTTGGGAACACTGTCCATTATGCAGTATGATTGCCCACTGGTGGTTTGACTCCCCTGCTCCCCCCAGCCTGTGAGAACCTTGAACTCAGGGACTGTGTCTTGTTCATCATTGGATTTCCAGGTCCTGGCACCATGTCTACCACTGGGTCCACTCAAACTCTCAGAGAACAACTTATATTAAAATAAACTTTGGTTAAAGGGTGCCTGGGTGTCGCAGTTGGTGGAGTGTCTAACTCTTGATCTTGGCTCAGGTCATGATCTCACTGTTCATAAGTTTGAGCCCCACATGGGACTCTGAGTTGGTGGTGTGGAGCCTGTTTGGGATTCTGTCTCTCCTTCTTTCTGTTCCTTCCCCACTTGTGCACACACGCTCTCTCTCAAATAAATAAATAAGCTTTAAAAAATTAAAAAAGTAAGCTTTGATTAAGAAGAAATCTGTGGCATGTCTTGATCAGAAATGCATCTTTTTTAACTATGAGCCAAACTGTTGTTATTACATCAAATAAACAAAGCACAAGGGTTAATGTCATTTAGGATGTTGTCCTCTGGCTCACAGCTGGAGCGTCAGCAGGCTTTAGCAGTGGAAGAGCCTGGATTTTAAATCAGGTTTTGCCAGTTGATGGCTGTGACCTTAGGAAAAGTTACTTAATTTCTCTGAGAGTCCAAACAGCCATGTTTAAAGCGAGGATAAAACAACAAATGACAGAAAATAGGTAGCATGCCTGACATTTAAGAGGCTCCCATTAAAAGGAAATTGCTGATTTTATTAATGTCATTTAAATTGTGTCAATACTTTTATGTTAAGTGATGTTTTTGAGTACTTGGAATGCCTATTAGTATAGGATTTTATTAACTATGTACGTAATAGTAACTAATATTTATTGAGGGGTTTTTATTTGCCAGGCACTGTTTGAAATGCTTTATTGATTTGTTAGTCATCATCATAACTCTGAGATAATGTACCATTATTATCATCATCCCATTTTACAGATAGGAATGCGGAATAAGGAGAGATCAGCAATTTTCCTAATGCATAGTGGAGTGATGTGCAGAACCTAGATTCAAACCCAGGCATCCAGGTTCACGCCCTTGGCTGTTACCATCATCAAGGACAAACCAAGAATATATAACTTGATAAAAGTGCATGGTAGAAGGAAGACGAAGATGCCAGGCTTCACTCAGCTGCTCCTGAGACAAAGTCCCTCAAAGTCTGAGACTTCATTTCCCTTCTGTAGTATATGAGGGACTGTGTTTGTCCTCACAGAACCCCAGAGTCAAGTACAAACCTACAACCTTTTATTCCCACTAGGATCTCCTGGAAACCCAACTGGGAACTAAATCATTGCCAAGCACTGCATAGTCTCCCACAGGAATGATGTTCTCATTGGGGGTTGTATTCCTGAACAAGGCCTGTGACTCCAGAAAATCATTTATATGAGCCAACGTGTGTCAAAGAAATAGATATAAAACAACCATAAACCTAGAGCAGGCTCTTAAAAATAATCTTCCAGGTTCTATAAAATAGGCACATAGTACTATACCCAGATCAAGCAAATAGGTAAAGAGGAGAGTACCGCTAACAGAATGAACCCATTTGAATTGAGTATCTTTGCTACTAGTAACCCCTAAATTATAGTAATATTGTTCTGTTTAGAATTCAGAATAATTTGGGGGCACCTTGGTGGCTCAATTGGTTAAGGGTCCAACTCTTGATTTCGACTCAGGTCATGATCTCAGGTTGTGAGATAGAGCCCTGAGTCAGGCTACGTGCTGGATGTGGAGCCTGCTTAGGATTTTCTCTCTTTCCGTCTACTCCTACTATGTCTCCCCCCTCTAAAATAATAAAAAACAAAAAAAGATTTTAGAATAATTTCAGAGGAAATCATTCAGGGTTTGTGGCTTCCAAATTTCTCTGGAAAAGCCGAGGCTTTCAAAATAATTCCAATGACCTTCATGTTGCTCTTAAAATCAGAATTAGTCTTATCCAATTTAGTCACTACAGCTTCTAAATATGTAAGGGACCATGGAGGACTCGTGGTTCAGAAGCTTTTTGAAACTGGTCTTTTAATTTATTTTCTGTTTTGTGATTCAACCTCCCTGGCACCTCACTTCCCCTCATCCATGTGAAGGACAGTCTGAAAGCGGGTGAAATCGAGAGAGTTGGGGAATATTTAGCTTCTTGTTCCTTTGTGTTCTTATTAATAGATGGTATTTTAGGGCTTGTTGAACAAGTGAATACCCACAAGATATCTAAGCCGCCACTTAAAGATGTCCTGAGACCCTGTTGTCCAAATGAAACTGGAATAAAATAATTATATGCACTGACGTAAATCATGAGGATTAAATTTTTTCAAACAATGATTATATATATAATAATATTTTCAGAACAATGATGATGATGTATATTAATGGTTATATCGTCATTACTAAATGGCAGAAAGAGTTTATAGGATGATAGGATTTCACAATTGTGAATAATGAAAGCATAAAGAAATCTAAAAGATCGCTATTTTCAGCAGAATTTTGATGATTATATTTCCCTTTGGCCCCTCTGTATTTCCCATCTTTCTTAATAGAACAGTTTCTTTGCAATAATTTTTTTAATTGAAAAGAAAGATCCAGACTCCCAGATATGCATCTGTTTGTGTATTAAGGTATGAAATCCTTGAGTGACCTTTGTAGGCTGTTGTGTGGTTTTAGTGCATAGCCAGGAATTGACCAGTACTTTGACCATGAAACCATATTTATTAATAAAACAGAGCCATTAATAACAGTAACTGAAAATGGAGATCTTATTTTTTAGCTTATTTTAAAAGTGAACCCAAGACTGAAATGTTCTAGAGTGTCCTGTAATTCTAAATTATTCCAATAGATGGCACTGTTGTATAAAAACAGCCCATCAATTTGGGTTAAGGGACTAATAAAGATTCTTGCTGTCTTGCTAGAAGAACCCCGTCTCCTCCAATGGACAAATGTCAGGAAAGTGGTGAATAAAGAAGAGAATATTTTTTCCTGTGGTACAATATGCATGGTGCTAATGGGAAAGTCATATTCGAATAAGCATATACTTGGTAATTCCAGGGGCTATCCGCTTTTATCTATAATGTTAATGGAGCTCTCAAGGTTAATCCTCTCTATTTCCATGTCCCATCCCCAAGTGTAACAAACATTTGGTTTAAAAGAAGAGACCAAGAAACATGAGCTGTATTTTGCTTATTTCTTTCCCCATCATTACCACTGTGAGATGGTCTGGAGTGAAAGACAGATTGACCCAATTTTTGTTGTGGTGATAGTTCAAGTTTTCCTCAGCTTGTTTATATTTCAAGACTTAGAATTGCACTGTGGAAAGATTGAGCTTTGTACCTAAAAGAGTTCACATCCTGGGGTATTCACTTGTTTAATGCTTCTTAGCCCCATGGTCCTTGTTGAGAAGAAATGAGTCAATAATGAGTTTTAATGGTGGAGCTCTAAAGCATTAGAGGTCTCCAGATACACAGCCAGGCAACATACACTGCACAGAGCAGACCTTCAATAAATGTTGGTTATTGATATTAAAATTGATATTGCCATAAGATCTGAGTAATTGATTAAATTACTCAATGATTAATTTCTGGACTTACTCAAACTTCAAGCATTGACTTAAGGGTAAGGAAATGGCTAGCCTTTAGGTGGGATTTAGTCACTTCGTAAAGAAATACAGAACCAACCACTACTTCAAAGTAATGTGGGTATACTGCAGTGCCCCTTCCTCAGAAGGGGCAAACAAAATACTGTTTTAGTAAATCAAGATGGTCTTCACTGCTCAAGCACATATGTTGCTGGCAGAGGGGTGATGTTTGTCCAGCATGGCGACCAGTGACTCATGATTTCATATGCAAAACGGATCTTATAAAGCATATGGTGGCAACCACTCATTTTTCAGATGAGAAACCTTAAGTTCAACAAGGATTTCTGTGGGTTTTTTTCTTTTGAAATAGTTTGAAACTTAGAGGCAAGTTGCAAAATTGTACAGAGAATTCCTGTACACCCTTCACTTAGCCTTCCCTAATGTAAACATCTTACATAACAACGGTAGGTTGTGTAAGGCAATTAAACTTCAGTTCAGTACTATATACTAATTGCTTCCACCGTGGCATTGCTTCTAAGGCTGACCCAGCAGACAAGGAATGTCACGTGTGTACTAACCTATACATACACATGCATTTATTTCTTTGTCTTCCTTACACACACACACACACACACACACACACACAATTTGACACTGATACCTCTGACTCTAATACCACAGTGTTCATTCTACTTGAGGTTGTCTTCTGTCTTTATTTGCAGCCTCTTTCTCTGATGGTGAGAGACCTACTTTCTTTATATTTGCTTCTTTGTTCAATCCTAAGGTACACATAAAAGGGTTTCAGAAGAGCTAGCCCACATCCCTTTTAGAAACAAATTGACTAAGGCATTTGTATACAGTATCTTTAGCTTTTTTTAGCCTTACCTTACATGTCAAGTCAAAATCAAGTTCCTTTTCTCTCTCACTCCTTTCAGGATGATTGTGTTATTCATTTGTTATCCAAGTAGGATTATCTGTTACTGTTCATGTTCCATTTTGGGTTTTTCCCATGTTCCGACTGGTTTTATGTTTTGAGGTATGTGACATATTACTCTCATGCTAAGAATCAGGTACACATATAAAAGACATAAACACACACACACACACATATAAAAGACACACACACACACACTCAGAGAAAGGTGGCTTCCCTCGCTCTCATTCTTGGTACCCTATTCCCACTCATTCTCTGTAGAAATCTACATAGTTTAATTTCTGGTGTTCTCATTACTACATTTTGCTTTCACAAGTAAACAGATACATGTGTATTTTCTTATATTCTTTATGGCTATATTTGGACTCTGCTGTTTGCATATTACAATGTATCCTGGAAAATACTCCATTGGTTCACAAAGATCTTCCTCTTTCTTTTGCAGCCACATACTATGTATTTTTCCAATGGTGGATATATTATGGTTTATCCAAATCCACTCTCCTCCATGTGGGCAGTGAAGTTGTTTTTGATGTTGTCATTTACAAACAACACTGCAAGAAATAGGCATCCATATGTGTTTCTGTATTGTTGGATATAGGTCTTCCAGGTAGATTTCTAAAAGAAGGATTACTGAATCAAAAGATAATTATAGCTGTGAAAAATGATTCAGTAGTTTCTCAAAAAGTTGAACATATAATTACCATGGACCTAGAAATTCCACTCTAAAAGAGTTGAAAATAGAAACCAGATACTTGTATACCTATTTTCATAGCAATATTATTCACAATAGCCAAAATGTGGAGGCAATCCAACTATCCATCAAGAGATGAATGGATAAACAAACGTGGTATAGACATATAATGGAATAGTATTCAGCCATAAAAATGAACGAAATTCTAGGGTGCATGGGTGGCTTGGTGGGTTAAGTGTCTGACTTGGTTTCAGCTCAGGTCGTGATCTCATGGTTCTTGAGTTCGAGCTCTGTATCAGGGTCTGCACTGATGGCGCAAGCCTGCTTGGGAATTCTTAGTCTCCCTCCCTCTCTCTCTGCCCCTCCCTTGCTCAGTCTCTTTCTCTCTCTCAAAATAAATAAGTAAACAAACGTTTTTTAAAAATGAATGAAATTCTGATGCACGCCACAACATACATCAGAAGCATTATTCTTAGTGAAATAAATGAAAACTATGATTCCACTTACATGAGGTACTTAGAGTGATCAATTCATAGAGGCAGGAAATAGAATAAAGGTTATCAGGAGGTGGGGAGAAAGGGATTGGGGAGTTAATGTTTAAAGAACAGAGTTTTTATTTGGGATAATGAAAAAGTTTCAAAAATGGATAGTAATGATGGTTGCACAATGTAATTGTGCTACTGAATTGTACACTTAAAATTATTAAAGTGGTAGATTGTCATGTTTATTTTAGCACAATAAAAAACAACTTAAAAATATAAGTACATGTACCTTTGTTAGGTAGTGCCAAATTCCCGCCCCCCCCCCCCCACACACACCAGGATTGGACCCATTTTCAGTTCAATCGGTTCCATATTAGAATCCCTGTTTCCTCACAGCCTCACCAATAGGAAGGTGTTATCAGCTTTTTAATTCTTGTGAATCTGATAGGTGAGAAATGGCATCTCAGTATTGTTTTAATTTGCATTTCTCTAATTATGTGGGAATTTGAATATATTTTTTACATATTCAAGGACTATTTTATGTCCTTTTTTGCGAATTGTATGTTCATATTTCCCTCTCATTTTTCTACTGGATTTCCAGTCTGTTGCTTCTCCATTTTTAAGCTCTATATGTATACCTACCTATGTATACATACACATTAGGGATATTAACTTTTTATCGATAGTACATGTAGGAAGTATTTCCTTCTGGTTGGCAAGTGGTCTTTTTTTTTTTTTTTTTTTAAATGTTTTTATTTATTTTTAGGAGAGAGAGAGACAGCGTGAGCAGGGGAGGGTCAGGGAGAGAGGGAGTCACAGACTGAAGCAGGCTCCAGGCTCCGAACTGGCAGTCAGCACAGAGCCCGACGCGGGGCTCGAACCCACGAACCGCGAGATCATGACCCAAGCGAAAGTCGGACGCTCAACCGACTAAGCCACCCAGGCGCCCCAAGAATTGGCAAGTGGTCTTTTGATTTTGACTATAATGCTTTTGTCATGAGCTTTTAAATTTTTGACCCAGTAAACTTTATTGATTTTTTTCTTATATTGCCTCTTTGTTTCTGAGTCACACTTTAAAAGCTTTCCTCCCACACTGAGGTTGAAGAAGGATTCACAGTATGTTCTTCTTGTATTTGTATGGTTTACTTTTTTATACTTATGGGTATTTTATACTTATGGGTAATTTTATCTTTTTTTCCAAATAGTTTCCCAGTTTTTATGGCACCATTTATTAAAATAGCTATCATTTCAGCAATAATTTGAGATGCTACCTCTATCATATATTTAATTTCCATACATATTTAGGTCTTTTTTCTGGGCTTCCACTCTATTCCTCTGGTCTATATATGCCTGTACTATTATACTATTCATCAATACTTATTAATATTTTTATTGGGATTATATAAAAATTTATACATTAACTTATGGGAGAACTATATATTTATTGTGTTGAGATTTTCTATTAATAACAAGATACATCTTTCCATTTGTTCACAGCTGCTTCTGTATCTTTGAGAAGTGTTTTAAATTTTTTCTCACAGAGATGGGGTACCTGGGTGGCTCAGTTGGTTAAGCGTCCGACTTCAGCTCAGGTCATGATCTCACAGTTCATGGGTTTGAGCCCCATGTCAGGCTCTGTACTGACAGCTAGCTCAGAGCCTGGAGACTGTTTCAGATTCTGTATCTCCCTCTCTCTGCTCCCCTGCTCACGCTGTCTCACTCTCTCTCTCTCAGAAATAAATAAAACATTAAAAATTTTTAAAAATAAATAAAATAAATTTTTCTCAGAGATTTGTACATTTCTTATTAAATTAATCCTTAAGTATTTTATCTTTCTATTTGTTTTATAAGTGTGTTTTCTCTACCACAATGTAAATTACAGCTCTTTATTTTACTATTTAACAATGCTTTTTTGTAATACTTAAAACATCTTTTTTCCAATGGAAGCATTTTAGCTACCTGAGCTAAAAAAATATATGTGCATATTCACTTAAAACTTAAGTTAGATATATCTATCTCTATCTGTGGAGCATGACTTTTCTAAAGATTGTTGTTCTAAATCAGGAGTCCACAAACCTTTTCTATAAAAGTCAATAGTCTAGGCTTTGAAGGCCCTATATGGTCTTTGTCACATATTGTCTGGTTTTGACCTTGACCTTCAATAGCATAAAACATAACTCTTAGCTTGCACCTGTGATCTGTAGTTTGCCCACCCCTCTTCTAAAATAATTTCACTTGGAGCACCTGGGTGGCTCAGTCAGTTAAGCGTCCAGCTTCAGCTCAGGTCATGGTCTCATGGTTTGTGGGTTCGAGTCCGTGGCGGACTCTGTGCTGACAGCTAGCTCAGAGCCTGGAGCCTGTTTCAGATTCTGTGTCTCCCTCTTTCTCTGACCCTCCCCCACTCACTCTCTCTCTCTCTCTCTCTCTCTCTCTCAGAAATTAAAAAAAAAAAGTTAAAATTTTTTAATAAAATGATTTCACTCATTTTCAATTCCAAATTTTCTAGTGCTTGTTCAAAAATAAAGCAATAGCTCTTAATGTATTGATTTCATTAGCAGAAGAACTTCACAAATAATTAAATGGTAACATCTTTATATCAGTGTTGTTAAGAAAACAATTAATTCTGGGGCACCTGGGTGGTTCAGTCAGTTAAGTGTCTGACTCTTGGTTTCAGCTTAGGTCATGATCTCATGGGTTTGTGGGTTTGAGCCTTGTGTTGGGCTTGGCACTGACAGTGTAGGGGAATGCTTTGGGATTCTTTCTCTCTCCCTCACTCTCTGCCCCGCCCCTGCTCATACTCTCTCTTTTTCAAAATAAATAAACTTATAAAAAACAGTTAATTACAATATTGTCCAAATTTCTACCTAATTCATGGACTCAACATAGAATGTTTGGAAGTTCATTCTGTCAAAGAACAATTGACTATATTATAAGTGCTACTCTAAATTCCATTATAAAGTTTAACATAAAAAATAAACCCATTACGGGGCACCTGGGTGGCTCAGTGTGTTAAGCCTCCAACTTCGGCTCAGGTCATGATCTCGCGGTTCATGAGTTTGAGCGCCATGTTGGGATCTGTGCTGACAGCTCAGAGTCTGGAGTCTGTTTCAAATTCTGTGTCTCCCTCTCTTTTTGCCCTCCTCCACTCACACTCTGTCTCTTTCTCTCTCAAAAATAAATAAAAATAAAAATAAATTTTTAAATAAACCCATAGGTTTTTGAGGGGTGTGTGTGTGTGTGTGTGTGTTTCTTTTTAAAGAGAAAAAGAGTATGAGCAGGAGAGAGGGGCAGAGGGAGAGAAAGAGAGAATATCATTCAGGCTCTACACTCAGTTTGGAGCTGAGCGGGGCTCCATCCCACAACCCTGGGCTCATGACTTAAGCCACAATCAAGAGTCGGACACTCAACCAGATGAGCCATGCGGTGCCCTGGTCTTTGAGTCTTTTAACTGATGATGTGAATACAATGTTGGTAGGGGATAGTGTCATGGTAAAAATAATATTCTTTTTCGTTTGCTTAACACATATTTATTCGATAACCTTTCTTACAGAAAAAATATCACTTGGAATAATGGCAGTTGCTGTTTCTCCTGTAATAAGTTCATCGCAGGTCTCAATTTATTAATTGTCCTTCTTGATCTTACTCCAATCTCTTATTAGAGTATTTGAAACATGGAATTGCTATTTATACTTTACTCCAAAAAACCAGAAATTACACCAGAAGGCTAGTTCATTTGTTCTTAAGTGGATAAATCCTACCCTTCTAAAAATTAAGACGTGCATATTTACTTATTTTTTTACAATAGAGATTTGCTGCTTATCCAGATGCTGAAATGATACATTAAGTTCAGACAGTTCAAATAATGCCATCTCTCTGGCTGAACAAAAGTTCAGAGTAGGGTTTCTTCAGAATAGAACTTCCACCGCTCACTCTTTGACAGACTCAAGATAGAACTTTGGTAATGTGTCGCTGTCCTACATTTCCTTAAATAATACTGAAAAGGCCCATGGCTTGCTTACAGGTTAAGATGTGACACTTCCTAACTATTCAGTATTTAAGCCTGAAATCTGAAATTTCATCATTATTAAAGTAGCCTTGGCAAATTAAACATTTGTGGCGAAAACACAATCTGCCTTAGCTTAAACTCTGAAATAGTCGGAAAGTGAGAAGGAAATTCCAAAGAAATTTGTCTCCAATGAGTATCATGTATCTTACTAAGGGGGTTTTCTCACAAAATCTTGAGGACCTTTGAATTGTGTCATAAAATGTATTTTCTTTCTCCCAGCTTTTCTGAGATATAATTGACAAAATACTGTGTCAACTTATATGTGGAATATAAAAGAACTGAACTCCTAGAATAGGAGAGTAGATGGCAGTTACCAAGGACTGAGGAGTGGGCAAGAGTGGGTAGATGGTGGTCAAAGAACACAAACTCTCACTTACAAGAGGAAGAAGTTCTGGGGATCCAATGTACAGTCTGGTGACTATTACTCACAATGCTGTATTACATAGTTGAAATTGGCCAAAAGAGTAAATCTTAAGTGTTCTCACCAAACCTAAAAAGAGGGAAGTATGTGAAGTGAGGTTATATGTAGCTTGATTGTGTTCATCACTGCAGTGTGTACCTGTATCAAACCACCATGTTGTACACCTTCACACAATATTCCTATGTAAAAAAAAACCCAAAGGCACAGAAATATACTTGGAATTGGTTATATTACACATATATTTATAATTTCATTCACATAAGTCGTAATATTTAATCACAATGGAAGTAGTTGTTAAATAGATTTTTAAATGTGAACAGAATAACAGAAAGTCAGAATTCATGTAATGAAGCTGTTGATTTAAACTTTTTTTAATGTTTTATTGATTTCTGAGAGAGAGAGAGAGAGAGAGAGAGAGAGAGAGAGAGAAACAGCGTGAACAGGGGAGGGCCAGAGAGAGAGAGGGAGACACAGAATCCAAAATGGGCTCCAGGCTCTGAGCTAGCTGTCCACACAGAGCCCGAGGCGGGGCTCGAACCCACAAACCGTGAGATCATGACCTGAGCTGAAGTCGGAAGCTTAACCAGCTGAGCCACCCAGGTACCCCTGTTGATTTAAAGAAGAAAACGGAGGGGCACCAAGGTGGCTCAATTGATTAAGCGTCTGACTTGGGCTCTGATCATGACCTCATGGTTCATAAGTTTGAGCCTTATATCAGGCTCTCTGCTGTCAGGGTGGAGCCTGCTTTGGATCCTCTGTCTTCCTCTCTCAGTCCCTCCCCAACTTGCAGGCTTGCGTGCACTCGCTCTCTCTCTCAAAAATAAATAAACATTTATTTTTAGTTAAAGAAAAAAAAAAGAAAAACAATGGAACATAGTAGCGTTCACTCCCTCTCCTGCCTACCATCAGTTGGCTTTTAGAAACTTTTAGCATTTAGGGGTACCTGCGTGGCTCATTCAGTGGAGTGTGCGAATCTTGATCTCTGGTTGTGAGTTTGAGCCCCATGCTGAGTATAGAGATTACTTAAAGATAAAATCTTAAAAACAAAAAACTTTAGCAGTAAAGAACAGCTTTGTAAATCAATGTAAGTGCTCAGTGATGTGTAGAACTTTTAAAGAAGTTAATCCTCTACCTTTTGGTTGTATTTTGTTGGAAATCTTTAGGCGCAATCTTCAATACACAAAAATAGGGCATCAAAAAAGTTCTGCATTTGAAAAGGTTGAAATGTATTACTATGAAAGCAAGGGAGGACCTGAGTTAAAAAAAAAAACCACAAAAAAACAAAAAAAAACCAATAAAACTCGAGGGGTGTACAGATACAATTTCTAAATTCTCCAATTGTTTTTTTTGGAATATCTCCACATGTTGAAAGCATTTTTAAAGTGGTGCTCCTAATTTCGGTGGGATAAGCTTATATTCTCTGCTAGAGCAGAACATTGAAGACGGTCTTAGTTTGGCTTAATATTCAGTGAAATCATAAGTAGAGAAGTTATTTGATCAGTGTTATAAAATTATTTGTCTAAGAACAACATTCTGAATGGAAATGAAACAGGACCCATGATGCTTTTTGGGCAGAGAGATTTTCACAGTTTAACACAAAATAATTAGAATTGTGGATAGTCTGCATTTAGCAGCATTTGCTCTGACCTTACCAGGTACAGCAACACTTGTAGAAGGAGCATTTTCTCAATGAAAAATACGGCCTACAGAGAAAGGTCAGGTTCAAATACAGCACCATAAAATATAAATGTGCAGAAGATTAATGGCAATTTTATGAAAAAGTTAAAAATAGGACCACATATTCTGTCTGGAGAGATACTAATGACTGTAGACAAAAACAGCCAGGAAATGAATTAAAATGAAGGAATATGTACCCAGAATGATTTTTTAATGCTTACATTATTTTTAATATCATTCTGGGTATAATCTGAAGGGTTATTTTGATCATTAGTATAAAAAGATTTTGTTTTGATGTACATAATTTTTAGCTTTAGAATTTTATTTTGAACAAAATCTGAATGGGACCATTATATGTTTACCAATTTCATAAAAATAGTTCTTAATAAAAAAAATGTTCTTTGAAATTATATGTTTACTCTTCATGCTCCAAACTATCCTGGATGGTAAAATATATAGTTACCCTGTATGCTACTTAAAGGTCATCTCACTGTAAAAGACAAAACACACCAGACAGTTAAGAGGATGTTTTTACTCAGGTTATTACAATAGGGAGAATGTTGATTAAGAGGAATGTCTCAAAGAAAAGGGGGAGGGCCTGGATTTGATAGTCTAATTAGCTAATATTATTCAGAGGAAGGAAAATATTTTATACATTGACATATTGAGAGGTAAAGATCTTTCTGAATTACATAAACAGATATAGATCAAAGAGCTTCTGGCTTCAATTCTAAAATTTCAGCCATGGATAAAATGTGAATGCAGAATTACAAGATTCACTGAACCATATCAAAGAGGTTTTCTCTTCCTAGTAGGTATGACTTCTCTAGTGATTTGAGCTCAAAGTAGACAAATAGAACAATAGGAGAGATAACAAATTAGACTATGGCATCTTTCATCCAACTGAGACAAGAACTCTATGAACCATCAATCTGTTTGCAAAGATTGCCAAATGGTCAGGCCATAAAACCAAAAGGAGGGACCAGAAATGAAGAAGTGCTCAAAAAGAATCCAGTTCAAATTCACACAAGCAATGGACAAGAGTCAGAAGCACAAGATGAGAAGTTGCACTCACCAATAGTTTCTAGATTTCCAGTCAGCAACAGAGCAGAGGGTTCTGAGGGCCTCGTTACTGACATGGAGTTAATGGACTTCTAAAGGTGAGGTCCAGTCCTACCCAAGTCACAGATCAAAAACCGGGCCCCCAAAACTAAAGAGATGGTTTTAGTTAGACTACAGCATTATGGAGAATCTTCATTAATGCAGGACATTGCAAAGAAAAGGAAGAGGATCTAGGGTTTTACAGAAGCAAGTATTTTTCTGAAGAATTTCTTCTGTAACATCCAGATAAGTAACTTTGTAGACTATTCTTGAAGACCTGTTTTGATGGGAACTTCCCCTTGAGGCAGTTCCTTTCACATTCAGATAAGATTCTTAGAGAAAGTTTGAGCTGGAATCCATTTCTTTTTTTGTTTGTTTGTTTGTTTATTTATTTTGAGAGAGATAGAGATGGATCAAGTAGGGGATGGCCAGAGAGAGAGGAAGAGAGAGAATCCCAAACAGGCTCCATACTGTCAGTGCAGAGCCTGACATGGAGCTCGATCTTATGAACCATGAGATCATGACCTGAGCTGAAACCAAGCATTGGATGCTTACCCGACTCAGCCAGCCAGGTGCCCCTGAAATCTATTTCAAAAGCTTCCACTCAGCTCGCATTCCATTCTGGGGGGCAATTGGGCCAACTCTAATCCCTCATTCACAAAACAGCTCTTTGCTCTGATTTGAGGAAATCGGTAACCTCCAAACCAAATTTTCTCTCACTAAACTACATATCTCCAGTTCCTTTCACTAGTTCCCCATGCTATGATTTTTACCTGCGCATGCTGTTTGCTCTTCTGAGCGCAAGTTAGCTACTAAAGTAAGTTTTTTTGGCCAACACATCAAATAACTTGCCAGTTGGGAGTCAGGTTGATCCTGATACATATATTTTAACCGTGGTAAAAATACATATAAAATTTACTGTCTTCACCATTTATAAAGGTACAGTCCAGTAGTATGAATAGTATGTGCACATTGTGTTGCAACCAGTCACTCTGTACCCATTAAATAGTAAGTCCCCGTGTTCCTTTCCCAGCTCTGTAACCAGAGTTTTACTTTCTGTTTCTATGAATTTGACTACTTTAGGTTCCTCGTATCAGAGGAGTCATTCAGTCTTTGTTGACTTATTTGACTTAGCATGATGTTCCCAGGGTTCACCTGTGTTGTAGAATGTGTTAGAATCTCCTTCCTTGTTTAGGCTGAATAATCCATTGTATGTATGCACCACATTTGTTCATTCATCAAGAGACACTTGGGTTGCTCCCATCTTTTGGCTACTTTGAATAACACTGCTAGGTCTTGATATATAAGAGTAATTAAAAGCCCAAATGGTTAAAAAAAATACCAAGAGCTTCAAGTCATAACTTACGCATTAATTAATTCATTTATTTCCTCAACAATTATTGAGGACTTGCTGTGGGTAAGATACTATTCAGAGCACTGCAGGGAGAAACAAAGATTAAGTCAATAGTAAATTCTATTCTCAATAGGGTATGTGTCAAATAAACTTGATCAAATATGGTTATTCTTATTAAATTTTATGCTTCCTATGAATGAAACCTGGCCATTTTAAGGCTTAATTTCAAAAAAGACCAGTAGAAAGGTGCCTAGATGGCTCAGTTAGTTAAGCATCTGACTTTTGATTTTTGCTCAGGTCACAGTCTCACAGTTTGTGAGATGGAAACCCACATCAGGCTCTGTGTTGACAGCTGGGAACCTGGTGGAATTTCTCTCTCTCTGTTCCTCCCCCACTCACATGCATGGCACGTACACACTCTCTCTCTCAAAATAAATAAATGTTAAAAAATATATATGTGTGCGTATATATATATATATATATATATATATATTTTTAAAGGCCAGTAGCAGAATAACAGATCAAAGAAAGTGACTGAGATCAAAGAGAGAAGAGGAATTCTCCAAAGTGGCATTTGGGAGACTTCTGAGAACATCTTTTCCATGGATGTGTGAATCCTCAAGTGCCTTGTGGATTTCTCATAAAGCCCTGGAACTTTCTGAACTAGCAGATTCGAACCTATGGATCCCCTGAGCTGGAGGATTCCTCACATTATCTGTTATTAGATAATATTGATTACATAATTGATACTAGATTACCTAAAGTCATGGCAGAAGTTGTGGGGGAGGGAGAATGATGCTAAGAAGTAGATATTTAATGCTTCCAGAAAAGTAAGTTATTGTGGAATAAGCACGTTTGTGTATGTTGGGAGTTACCCGTTTTGCACAAATCACTTTAAAAATCAGAGGAAGCAGGGATTGTAGACATATTAAACTGAAATGGTAATGACTTACCGATACTACTGATAAAGTCCCTCAATTTCAGAATCTCAAAAACTTTGCACATTTTATGCATAAAAACTCAAAAATGTTTTGCCTGTTTCACATTTAAAAATTAATTTTGATAATTATATGCTGCTAATTATTAACTCCTGCAATTTTTCAATGGCCTTTTGTCAAATGCATTTCAATTTCTGTCCCTTACATCAAATTCTTTTGGAAGATGGCAAAATATAAAGGATAAACAGAGAAGCAAACATTCTGCTCTGATAACCTAAGGTCTTTCTCCAGAGTGTAGCCATATAGTAGAAAGGACTGTATCAGGAAAGCACATCTAATAGCAAGTCTGTCAGGCACTGAGCCCCCAATTTGGAGTCAACTGAAATGTCGCTCTGAGTGTCTGCAAGTGCTAGGTGTGGGCTCTGCCCTCAGGGACTTTCCTGTCCAACTGAGAAAGCAGCTCTTGAATGAACATGAGGCAATAATAAGCAATAGGGAATAAAATTAAGTGCGGAGTTTTCCAGTATGAGATGACAGTTGTCTTACTGGAAATGTGACTAGCTTGGGGATCTTAAATTTCTTCCATTCATTGAATCCATTCAGGAATCCAAATGTCATGTAACTAAAATAAAGCACCCAGTTCTGAATACTCCTCTGCAGCTTTCAAGCTGGGATGGCTTGTGTGGAATGATACCCGGGGGACAGTCTAACCCAACAGTCCTCAACCTTGACTGCGCATTGAAATCACCCAGGAGCTTTGAAAAATCCCAGTGCTTCTGCCATAACCTCCAGAGGTGGCAATGTAAGTAGTATGGAGTGTGGCTCAGCTTTCTGGAATTTTGTAAAGCCTCTGAGGTGATTGAAATGTGTAGTCAAGTTGAGATTCTGATCGAAATGCTTGGTACACCTCATTCACTTCATGAATATTTATTGGATGCCTACTCTGTGCATGGTGATAACTGCTGTGTTAGTGTGGTTGTTACTGGAGTTATTCACAAACATTTTGGTTTTCCTTCCAGGCACGTGTTAAGATTGTATTTCCCTGTCCCTTTAAATTAGATGTGAAAAAGTGACATGAGTTAGCAAATGAAATTTGTGCAGAAATTCATTTGTGATGCTTCCAAGACCATCCTTTAAGGACCAGCATATAATTTATCATGTTCCTTTTTTCTTTTTTTTAAACATTTTAAAAAAATGTTTATTATTTTTGAGCAAGAGACAGACAGAGCATGAATGGGGAGGAGCAGAGAGAGAGGGAGACACAAAATCTGAAGCAGGCTCCAGGCTCCGAGCTGTCAGCATAGAGCCTAACGCAGGACTTGAACTCACAAAGTGCAAGATCATGACCTGAGCTGAAGTCGGTGCTTAACCGACTGAGCCACCCAGGTGCCCCTGATATTCCTTTTTTCTTGATTTGATGATTAAAGAGGTGACTTGAGATGGTCCCTGATGGCAGCCAGAATGAGCAAGTTTTGGCTTGTTAAACCACTAAGATTTGGGAGCTATTATTGTAGCATCACATAGACCACCCTTACAGATGAGATGGGTCAGATGTGAACTTTGATCACAAACAATTCACTTCCTCAAAAAGAAATGAAGCATGTATCTAACTAACTGTAATCCAGGCTGGCAAGTGATATAATGAGTTTGAAACATTAGAATCTTGGGTTTGATTCCTTGTCATTGAAAATATTATCCATGTAAGCATAGCTGTGCCTCCATTTTCTCCTATTTACCAGAGGTGTGCCACACAGACATACACAGAGTGTATGTATACATAGAATCAGCCAAACAAGGTGCTCAGTGCAATGCCTGGATCACCTTGCACTCTTGATAAATGATAATACCAGCTAATGCTGACACAGCATTGACTATGAGCCTGGTATAGACGTAAGACCTCGATGTAATGTTCATTCATTTAGTCCTCATAACAGTTCTAAATACTAATGTTAGCCCCAAGTAACAATGAGGAAACTGAAGTATGGAAAGTAGAAGTGACTCGCTAGGTTGGTCAGCTAGTAAGTAGAGGAGCCCATGGGCCAAATACCACCTCAACAATGGTGCCATTACTCACGGTGGAGCTGCCTCCGTTGCAGGCTGGCCCCAGAGTAGTTTGTGTCTGGACTGTGATTTGCCTGGGGTGAGCAGCACTCCTCAGTGCTCCTGACACTTCTGGTTCCGAACAGCGAGGGATCACAGTGGCCCATGAGTAAGTGGGAAGACCTGACATGGAGGCCACATCATGAATTAGAAGGTGTGTTTAATATCAGGGCATGGAAATTTAATAGATATTGGTCAGTGTTCAAGCAATTCTAAAATCAAAGCAAATGATCCTTTTTCCTGTGTCTGAGGATTTCCATGCCTGAAGGACCAGAATAGAATTCTAGAGAGTCAGAAAATGGTCTCCCCAGGCCAAGCCTTGACCTGCTGACAAGCCCTTATTTTGTAACTCTCCTTCCATGGAGACTTTCCCTTACATTGATTGCTTTTTCGATTTGTCTCCCAGTGACACAAGAGAGAGGAAAACACAAATTTGCTGTTTAAATTCTCACTAGCTGCAGGCCAAGCTCTTAGGCTCCTGCTTGGCTTTTACCAAGGCCGCTGCTCTGCTGGTCTCCATACCTTGGGGCATTACGGGGGTAGGAAAAATTCTCCCTTTTTCCTTTCTGTACTTCGGCTGGGCTAATCGTTAAATTGATATAGGACAGATTAACAAGAGAAAAGCAGACTTGCATGGTTATAGGGGCCCCATAAAGATATGGAGACTCAAAGGGCAGCCAGGTAATTGAAGTGTACATAACATCCCAGCTCAGGGAGTGGGGCTGCTGGCTAAGGAGCTAAGGAAAGGGGTAGGTTTGACAATATAAAAGGGGGAAATCTCTAGTTATTGTCGCTGGTAATCTTTCTTCCTGATACAGGCCCCTTTCCAAAGCAAATTTAGGCCACTGATGGGTGAGGTAAAGAGCTTTTCCTGAACCTGCTGAGTTTTGATTGCCTTTAGTTTAAAATAATCCTCATGCCAAAACTGACACATTTTGGGTGGTAAATTCTGCTTCCCTGCATTTGACAACATTAGCTGTTTGCT
Source organism: Hyaena hyaena (assembly GCF_003009895.1). Lineage (NCBI taxonomy): Eukaryota > Metazoa > Chordata > Mammalia > Carnivora > Hyaenidae > Hyaena > Hyaena hyaena. The sequence continues at coordinate 645,112 of NW_024080781.1, forward strand.
TCCTTTTTCTCTCCTCCCCTCTTAGATGACACACCCTTGTGAATGCCCGTGCCTCACCTTACGTCCTGCAGGCTCTTTGAAGATTGTGAATTAATTAGTGCTAATTAAACTGAAAAGATTTAAAATTCATTTCCACAAACTTTTGTCAAGTTCCCTCCACGCCAAGAACTCTTTAAGCACTGGTGATGAGGATGGAAAGACCTGGCACAGTGATGTACAATCGATGTCAGCTCGGTAACTGTGTGTAGCATGAAGCCCTGCTTTCATAGGGCTTGGCATCTGATGGGAAGTGTAGACAATTCAAGATGGCTGCTGCTAGAGTGGGACATACTGTGAAAAGAGATGAGCACTGTTTGCTCAGGGCAGAAGCCATGTCTATACAAAGGCCTTGTTTCAGGAGAAGCAGGAGCCAAGTCACAAAGACAGTGAGGGAGAGTGGCCTGGGATGTGGAGGCACACAGCCCAGGCTGTGTTAGATCCTTTCTGCAGGACTGTGAAAGGAAGGGGTGACTGTGTGTGTGGTGAGGGAGGGTGAGAGAAGAGCCTGCTGTGTGGGGTAGGGGCCAGCCTAGGGAGGTCTCATTTGCAATTTATCATGAGGAGGCTTTTAAATAAGGGAGTGAATGATCAGATTTGTGAATTAGAGTTCTCTGGCAGCAGTGCAGAAGGTGGATGATGTCGGGTGAATGTTGCGTCTCCCCAAAATTCATATATTAAGTCCTATCACCCAATGTGGTGGTAGTAGGAGGTGGGCCTTTGGGATGTGATTAGGTCATGAGAGTAGAGTCTTTATGGATGGGATTTGTGCCTTTCTAAATGAGGCCAAGACAGACTCCTTGTCTCCTCCCCTCCATGTGAGGTTACAGAGAAAAGATGGCTGTCCATGAACCAGAACGTGGATCCTCACCAAACACCAAATCTGTTGGTGACTTGATCATGGATTTCCCAGCTTCCAGAACTGTAAGAAATAAATTTCTACTGTGCAAAAGCTACCCAATTTATAGTGTTCTGTTATAGCAGCTCTAAGGGACTGAGACAGTGGATTTGGAGAGTGGGGGCACAGGGCAGAACACTGGAGGTAGAGAGACAACTGTTAAGCTGTCTAGGCAATGACTGGGTGTGGCCACCCCAGTAGCACTGGCCACAGGGTCAGAGCCCAGAGACAATGAGGAGGTAGATTTGCTGAACGACGAGAAGTGGAGGCATGTGTGCAAAACAGAGGAGATGAGGATGACTCAGATGATTTTGCTTGAACTTTTGGGAAGAGAATGCTAACCTTCACCAAGATGAGCTGAGTAGAAAGGTGAGCAGGCTTGGGAGGATTGGAAGGGTCCCATCATGCTGTGTGGAAGCCTTGGTGATACTCTCCTAGAAGACATCCTGGAGGTAATTGGATCGCCTAGATGACAATAATGAAGGTGTTGAGGAAGGTGAGGATGATGCTGTCATGAAGGGGGGTGGGGAATGAGGAGATAGACCAATCACATACACTCTATTTTTTTCATTATTGTTTTTGATTGTGGTAAAAATGCATAAGATAAAATTTGTTATCTTAACTGTTTCCAGGTAGACAACTTAGTGTGTTAAGTGTATTTACATTGTTGTGCAACCTATTTCCATAACTTTTTCTTCTTGCAAAACTAAAACTCCGTACCCATTAAACAACTCCCCATTTGCTCCTCTCACCTCCCTGGCAATCACCATTTTAATGAATGCGATGACTCTAGATACCTCATAGATGTAGAATTGACATTCTGTGACCGGCTTGTGTAACTTAGCATAATGTTCTTATTGTGGACTGAAGTGTGTCCTCTCCCCCAAAATTCATGTTGAAGCCTAATCCCCAGGACCTCAGAACGTGACTGTATTTTAAGACAGGGCCTTTAAAGAGGGGCTTATATTAAAGTGAAGTCATTAGTGTGGTACTTGGGTGGCTCAGTCAGTTAAGAGACCGACTCGATTTCAGCTCGGGTCGTGATCTCATGGTCATGAGACTGAGCCCTGAGTCAGGCTCCAAGCTCAGCTGAGGATGGAGCCTGCTTGGGATTCTTTCTCTCCTTCTCTCTGTCTGTACCTTGTTGATGCTCTCTCTCTTTCAAATAAATATTTCAAATATTTTTTAAATAAAAGAGGGGCACCTGGGTGGCTAAGTCAGTTAAGCGTCTGACTTTGGCTCAGGTCATGATCTCATGGTTTGTCAATTTGAGCCTGCTTCGGATCCTCTGTCTCCCTCTCTCTGTGCCCCTCTCCTGCTTGCACGCTCCCTCTCTCTCTCTCTCAAAAATAAACATTAGGAAAAAAACTGAGGCCATTCGTGAGCCCTCAACCATTCTAACTGTTGTCCTTGTAAGAAGAGACTATTTGAGGGGAACCTGGATAGCTCAATCAGTTAAGCATCCAGGTCATGATCTCGCAGTTCATGAGTTCGAGCCCCACGTTGGGCTCTGTGCTGACAACTCAGAGCTTAGAGCCTGCTTCAGATTCTTTGTCTCCCTCTCTCTCTGCCCCTCCCCATCTTGCACTCTGTCTTGAAAATAAATAAGCATTAAAAAAAAAAGAGACTATTTGAGCATAGAAAAAGTCCATATAAAAACAGAGCAAGAAAGTAACCATCTGCAAGCCAAGGATAGAAGAGGCCTCCAGAGAAATCAAGTCTGCTGCTGCTTTGCTCTTGGGCTTATCATCTCCAGAACGGTGAGAAATAAATGTTTATCATTTAAGCCACATAGTCTGTACTATTTTGTTGCAGTAGCTCTAGCAAGTGAATATAGTACTTAAGGTTTGGCTTTGTAGTAGCTTGTATCAGAACTTCCTTCTTTTTTAAGGTTAATAATACTCCATTATATGTATTTACCTGTTTTGTTTATCCATTCATCCAATGGTGGAGACTTGGCTTGTTTCTACCTTTGGGCTATTGTGAATAGTGCTGCAATGAGTGTGGGTGTGCAATTATCTCTTTGAGATCTTGCTTTCAATTCTTTTGGGTATACACCCAGAAGTAGAATTGCTAGATCATATGGTAATTCCATTTTTAATTTTTTGAGAATATTATGTATAGCACCATACTATGCTTGATACCAGCTGTATCATTGTACATTCCCACCAAGGGTGCATGAGATTCTAATTTCTCCACATCCTTGCCCAAACTTGCTATTTCTGTTTATCTTTTTATAGTAACCATCCTAATTGATATGAGGTGATCTGTCACGTGGTTTTGATTTACATTTCCCTAATGATTAGTGATGTTGAGCATCTTTTCATTTGCTTGTTGGCCATTTGTATATCATCTTTGGAAAATTATCTATTCAAATCCATTTTTAATCAAGTTATTTTGTTGTTGGACTGAAAAAAACACTTTCTATGTTTTGGATATAACTACTTATAAGACATTTGATTTATAAATATTTCCTCTTATTATACAGATTGTATTTTCACTCTGTTAAATGTATCCTTTGATGAAGGGAGGTTTTTGGTTTTGATATAGTATGGTTTGCCTATTTTTACATTTCTTGCTTGTACTTTGGTGTCATATGAAGAAAATCCTTGTCATATCTAATTTACTGAATTATTACCCCTCTGTTTTCTTCTAAGATTTTTATAGTTTTATATACACTATTCTTTTTTAATTTTTTAAACATTTATTTTTAAGATAGAGACAAAGCATGAAAAGAGAAGGGGAAGAGACACAAAATCTGAAGCAGACTCAAAAGCTTTCACCACAGAGCCTGACATAGGGCCCAAACTGATGAACTATGAGTTAACGACCTGAGCTGAAATCAGACGCTTAACCATCTGAGCTGCCCAGGCACCTCTTGCATATACTGTTCTTTAAGAAGCTTGACTGTGTAGGAAAGGAGAAAAGAAGAACCTACAGCCATGGGAAGATTATTTTGAGATAAGCAAAGAAATCACAAATTTATAAGCTAAAAGGAAAATGCCAGAACTGAGGTAGAGTTTGAAACATGGAAGAAAGGAGTTGATGGGTAGATCAAAGTCTCAGAGATCATGAAAGTGTGTTCTGGGGGGAATGGTGGAGAGAGGTGGTATCCAGAAGTCAGAAGAAAAGAGCAATGCAAGGTCACCCTGTCAGATGGTTCCCATTGTCCCTGTGAAGCCATCCCCACATCATTTAAAGAGGGTAAGGAGAGGGCAATGGTGAATGAGTGAAGTCACATGATATTTGTCTTTCTCTGACTAATTTCGCTTAGCATAATACCCTCCAGTTCCATCCATGTAGTTACAAATGGCCAGATTTCATTCTTTTTGATTGCCGAGTATTACTCCATTGTATATATACCACATCTTCATCCATCAATGGACATTTGGCTCTTTCCATACTTCGGCTATTGTTGATAGCACTGCTATACACCTTGGGGTGCATGTGCCCCTTTGAAACAGCACACCTATATCTCTTGGATAAACACCTAGTATCGCAACTGCTGGGTTGTAAGGTAGTTCTATTTTTAATTTTTTGAGAAACCTCCATACTGTTTTCCAGAGTTGCTGCACCAGTTTGCATTCCCACCAGCAGTGTATCCTCGCCAACATCTGTTGTTGCCTGAGTTGTTCATGTTAGCCACTCTGACAGGTGTGAGGTGGTATCTCATTGTGGTTTTGATTTGTATTTCCCTGATGTTGAGTGATGTTGAGCATTTTTTCATGTGTTGGTTGGCCATCTGGATATCTTCCTCGGAGAAGTGTCTATTCATGCCTTTTGCCCATTTCTTCACTGGATTATTTATTTTTTGGGAGTTGGGTTTGATAAGTTCTTTATAGATTTTGGATACTAACCCTTTATCTGATATGTCATTTGCAAATATTTTCTCCCATTCTGTCAGTTGCCTTTTAGGTTTGCTGATCGTTTCCTTTGCTCTGCATAAGCTTTTTATTTTGATGAGGCCCCAATAGTTCATTTTTGCTTTCATTCCCCTTGCCATTGGAGACATGTTGAGTAAGAAGTTGCTGTGGTTGAGGTCAAAGAGGTTTTTGCCTGCTTTCCCCTCTAGGATTTTGATGGCTTCCTGTCTTATGTTTAGGTCTTTCATCCATTTTGAGTTTATTTTTGTGTATGGTATAAGAAAGTGGTCCAGGTTCATTTTTCTGCATGTGGCTGTCCAGTTTTCCCACCACCATTTTCTGAAGAGATTGTGTTTATTCCATTAGATATTCTTTCCTGCTTTGTCAAGGATGAGTTGGCCATACATTTGTGGGTCCATTTCTGGGTTCTCTATTTTGTTCCATTGATCTGAGTGTCTGTTTTTGTGGCAGTATTATACTGTCTTGATCATTACAGCTTTGTAATATAGCTTGAAGTCCGGGATTGTAATGCCTCCAGCTTTGGTTTTCTTTTTTTAAGATTGCTTTGGCTCTTCAGGGTCTTTTCTGGTTCCATACAAATTTTAAGATTGTTTGTTCTAGCTCTGTGAAGAACCCTGGTGTTTTTTTGATAGGGAATGCACTGAATATGTATTTTGCTTTGAGTAGTATTGACATTTTAACAATATTTTTTCTCCAATCCAGGAGCATGGCATATTTTCCATTGTGTGTGTGTGTGTGTGTGTGTGTGTGTGTTCTTCAATTTCTTTCATAAGCTTTCTGTAGTTGTCAGTGTGTAGATTTCTCACCTCTTTGGTTTGATTTATTCCTAGGTATTTTATGGTCTTTGGTGCAACTGTAAAGGGGATCGATTCTCTGATTTTTCTTTCTGTTGCTTCATTATTCGCGTATAGAAATGCAACCAATTTCTGTGCATTGGTTTTTATATCCTGCAACGTTGCTGAATTCCTGGATCAATTCTAGCAGTTTTTTGGTGGAATCTTTTGGGTTTTCCATATAGAGTATCATGTGGACATGAGATGTGGACATCCTTCTCATGTTCCTGACTCTAGGGGGAAAGCACTCAGTTTTTCCCTATTGAGGATGATATTAGTGGTGGGTCTTTCATTTATGGCTTTTATGATCTTGAGATATGATCCTTCTATCCCTACTTTCTTGAGGGTTTTTATCAAGAAAGGATGCTTTATTTTGTCAAATGCTTTCTCTGCATCTATTGAGAGGATCATGTGGTTCTTATACTTTCTTTTATTGATGTGATGTGTCACACTGATTGTTTTGCAGATATTGAACCAGCTTTGCATCCCAGGTATAAATCCCATTTGGTCGTGGTGAATAATTCTTTTAATGTATTGTTGGACATGGTTAGCTAGTATCTTTTTGAGGATTTTTGCATGCATGTTCATCAGGGAAATTGGTCTATAGTTCTCCTTTTTAGTGGGATATTTGTCTGGGTTTGGAATGAAGGTAATGCTGGCTTCATAGAATGAGTTTGGAAGTTTTCCTTCCATTTCTATTTTTCAGAACAGCTTCAAAAGAAAAGGTGCTAAGTCTTCTTTAAATGTTCGGTAGAATTCCCCTGGAAAGCTGCCCAGCCCTGGAATCTTGTTTTTTGGAAAATTTTTGATTACTAATTTCTTTACTGGTTATGGGTCTGTTCAAATTTTCTATTTTTTCTTGTTTCAGTTTTGGTAGTTTATATGTTTCTAGGAATTTGTCCATTTCTTCCAGATTGCCCATTTTATTGCTGTATAACTGCTCATAATATTCTCTTATTATTGTTTATATTTTTCTTGTGTTGGTTGTGATCTCCTCTTTCATTGTTGATTTTATTTTCTTTGGTCCTTTCCTTTTCTACTTGATCAAACTCACTAGGGGTTTATCAATTTTGTTAACTCTTTCAAAGAACCATCTTCTGGTTTCATTGATATGTTCTACTGTTTTATTGGTTTTTATAGCATTGATTTCTGCTCTAATCTTTATTATTTCCTGTCTTCTGCTGGTTTGGGGTTTTATTTGCTATTCTTTTTCCAGCTTTTTAAGGTGTAAGGTTAGGTTTTGTATATGAGAACTTTCTTACTTTTTAAGGAAAGCCTGGATTGCTATATACGTCCCTCTTATGAATGCCTGTGCTGAGTCCCGGAGGTTTTGAACTGTGGTGTTATCATTTTCATTGGCTTCCATGTACTTTTTAATTTCCTCCTTAACTTCTTGATTAGCCTGTTCATTCTTTAGGACAATGTTCTTTAGCCTCCAACTATTTGTTATATTTCCAATTTTATCTTGGGGTTGATTTTGAGTTTCATAGTGTTGTGGTCTCAAAATATGCATGGTATGATCTTGATCTTTTTGTACTAGTTAAGGGCTGATTTTGTGCCAGTATGTGATCTATTCTGGAATATGTTCTACATGCACTGGAGAAGAATTTATATTTGTATATTCTGCTCCTTTAGGATGAAATGTTCTCTATATATCTGTTAAGTCCATCCGGTCCAGTATATCATTCAAAGCCATTGTTTCCTTGTTGATTTTCTGATTAGATGATCTGTCCATTGCTGTAAGTGGGGTATTGAAGTCCCCTGCTCGATATTATTATCAATTCGTTTCTTTATGTTTGTGATTAATTTATATATTTGGGTTTTTTCATGTTTAGAGCATAAATGTTTACAATTGTTAGATCTTCTTGGTGGGTAGACCCCTCAATTATGATATAATGCCCTTCTTCATCTCTTGTTACAGTCTTTGTTTTAAAATGGAGACTGTTTGATATAAGTATGGCTACTCTGCCTTTCTTTTGGTGGCCATTAGGATGATATATGTTTCTCTATCCCCTTACTTTCAATTTGAAGGTGTCTTTAGGTCTAAAATTGGTCTCTTATAAACAGCATATAGATGGATCTTATTTTCTTATTCATTCTGTTACCCTATATCTTTTGATTGGAATGTTTAATCCATTGATGTTTAGAGTGAGTACTGAAGGATATGAATTTATTGGCATTATGTTGCCTATAGAGTTGGAGTTTCTGGTGCTTCTTTCTAGTCTTTGTTGCTTTTTTTTTGGCTTTTCTCCCTTCAGAAAGTCCCTCTTAAAATTTCTTAAAGGATGGTTTACTGGTCATGAACTCCTTCGATTTCTATTAGTCTGGCAAACTTTTTAACTCTCCTTCAATTTTGAATGACAGCCTTGATGAATAAGGAATTCTTGGCTGTGTATTTTTCCACTTCAGCACATTGACTATATCCTACCACTCCTTTCTGGCCTGCTAAGTTTCGGTGGATAAGTCTGCTGCAAACCCATCTGTCTTCCCTCATAGGTTAAGGCCTTTTTTGCCCTTGCTGCTTTCATGATTCTTTCCTTGTCTGAGTATTTTGTAAATTTGACTATGATATAGCTTATTGATAGTCAGTTTTTATTGCATATAACAGGAGTTATATCTGTACTTCCTGGATTTTGATGTCTTTGTCTTTCCCCAGGTTAGGAATGTTTTCCACTATGATTTGATCACATAAACCTTCTACCCGTTTTTCTCTCTCTTCATCTTCTGGGACCCCTATGATTTGGATGTATTCCTTTTTAATGAGTCACTGAGTTGTCTAATTCTTATATTGTGCTCTTTTGTCTTAGTCTCCCTCTTTTTTTCTGTTTCATTATTCTCCATAAGTTTGTCCTCTATATTGCTGATTCACTGCTCTGCTTCATCCGTCCTTGCCGCCATGGCAACCATTCTAGATTGCAGCTCAGTTATAGCATTTTTTTATTTCACCCTTTTACTTCTTTTATCTCCACAGAAAGGGATTCTAATCTATTTTCAACCCCAGCTAGTATTCTTATTATCGTGATTCTAAATTCTGGTTCAGATCTCTTGCTTGTATATGTGTTGATTAAGTCTCTGGCTGTCATTTATTCCTGTTCTTTCGTTTGAGGTGAATTCCTTTGTTTCATCATTTTGAAGGAAGAAAAAGAGTTAATAAAGGGGGAAAAAAAGTAAAAATTTTTAAAAAACAAAAAAAATCAAATAAAGGATACTAGATCCTAGGTGTGGTTTGGTCTGGTTGTTGAAAAAACTTGATAGTTTAGAGAAAAAAGGGAAAGATAAGAAAAGGAAAAAAGAAAAGAAGGAAAATGTTTGAAAATTTGAAAAAATGGATACAATAAAATAAAATAAAATGAAATGATGTAAGTAAAATAGAATTTAAAAAATTTACAAAAAAGTGAAAAATATAGTAGAAAAATTAAAATCTTTTTAATAAAAATGGGAAATAAAACTAAATATTTTCTCATTCCGTATTCACAAATAATAAAAGAAAGGAAAAAATCGAATAGATGGATCGGTGAACAGAATCAAATACGATTGAAATTACATCTGGTTTCCCCTGGAAGTCAAACTATGAAGCACTTTATAGTCCATGAAGTAGGCAGGCAGAGAGACTTGTGGTGTTCAAGACCGTGGTTGGTCCATTTGGACAGGGCTTTGATGGTTCCATTTTCCACTAGATGGCACTGCTTAGCTTACTGGGGTGGATTGTTGTGGAGTTGTGTAGGCATGTATGTGCATATGCGGGAGGGGTGAAAATGGAGTCTCCCAGCTACACAGTCTCTAGTATCAGAGCTCTGTACTCTCCCCTTCTGGCAATCAAGAGCTCCTCCGTGTCTCTGGCTTCTGCCCACTCCCTGCTTCTACACTGTCTGTGATCAAGCCATCAGGCTGCCAAGTGGCACTTCCCTCCTGAGTTTTATCTTGATGGGGCAGTGTTTTTCAATCCTTAACTTCTGAGGGACTGTGGCTTTGACCCATTCTGACCCTCTAGGGGAGGGTCTTGTTGAGCACTGGCCAGTGCCAGCCCATCCCCCAGGAATGTTTGTGAGACTGTGCCACTGCCAATACCCAGAGATGGTGGCTGGGTGCCAGTCTGGCCCAGAAAAAGTTTGTGTAATCTTGTAGCAGCAGAGTTTCAAGGATTATGGAAAATCACAATACACATCTGGCAACAGACTTCACCCTTAACCTCCTTGCTCCAACACCAGCAATTGTGACCATTCTCTGGGGTCCTCTGGGACCTTTGCCTGTGGGGGGTCTGTACCGCCTCTACCAAATGTCCTCCCAGTGGGGAAACTGCCTTTCCTCATATAGGCTGAGGACCGCCTCACTCTCTGCTCCTGGGGATTCACTCTTCTCAACAGAGCACCACCAGATATAGAGCTGCCAAGTTTCAGACTCTGTGCTCCCCCTGTTTATAGAGTCTTAATGGAATTTAAACCCTCTCCTTTCTCCTTTTTTGTTCAGTCCCTTGCAGCTGTTTCCACTCTGAATTTTTCTCTCCAGCTGCTTTCTGAGGGGGGGGTGCTTTTCCCATACTCTCCCCCTCTTCTTTCCCCCTATGTCCGTCCTCTCTCTGCAAGAAGAAACAGTTCCCTGCCCTCTGTGGCCTCTCTATCCCCCAGTTCACCTCTCCACACCACATACCTGCTGATTTCTGTAGTTCAGGTTGTGCAAATTACTGTGTTAATCCTCAAATCAGTTTTCTAGGTGTGCAAGATGATTTAGCATTGATCTGGCTGCATTTCAGGACAAGAGACACAAAAAAGCTTCCATGCTGGTCAGCTATCTTGTTCCCTCTTTTTGAGGGTTGCTTTTAAACATTATTCAGTAAGATCAGAACAGCCTTTAATCCAGGACTAATTTTTCATTACTACTAAAACAAGATTATTCAGAGAACTCTATCCAAAGCCCATGGGCTCTTCTAAGACTTTTCTACATTAGCTGGTGACATTATGAATTATTCCTGGCCCTTTATGGGTTATAATGACGATCTCTGAGAACTTGGGGTAGTTCTTTTCCCGGCTTTGGATAGTATCATCACATGCATGCACTGATCAATAATGTTCAGCTGTAGACTCAAGGGAAATTCCTCTCTCTCTCTGCACAGCTCTCTCTTCTATGCCCTGAAGACTCTAGCTACTTGGCCCCAAAGACTCCTAATCCCATCTCATCAGTTCAAGAGTGACTTCCTGGTTCTGCCTGACTTCTCCTTTCCTGAATTATGGCTGCCAAGGAGTGAGCTGGGATAACCATGGGGTCCACATTTTATAATCCCTTTTCTCAATGAACAGTACCCTATACTGCCTGATGTCCAATATTTAAAAACTGTTTCATATATTTTATCTGACTTTTTAGTTGTTCAAGAGGGGAGAATAAATTGTGTCTTTTTTACTTCATCTTGCTTGAAAGTGGAAATTTATAAAATTTATAAAAAAAAGACAAGATGGTTGAAGGCAATATTAGGTATGGAGTTTTGGCTGGCTAGGAAAGGTAATGAAGGAATAGGGAACTGATCTAAAAAACCCCATTTCTTCAGTGAGATGGGAGAAGAAATGAGGTAATAGGACAAGAGAATTAGAGGAGCACAAGATATAATTTCCAAGAAAAGGAATTGTACCTATTTTATGAACTGAAATATTGCCAACATCTGCTACAGTGTCTGCACATAATAGTTAGTCAATAAATAATAGTGGAATAAACAAATGCAAGGAGAACAGGCAATGGCCAGATATTAAAAATTATGAATTTAAAAGTTCAGAGTGTAGCATTTCTAGGTGATGACAAGGACTGATATTTGTCTATGGTGATGAATAGAAGATGTGGCATAGATACAAAGCTCACTGCATTGAAAAGGACAAAACACTATGAGGGCACTGACATCCCCAAGAGAAAATGAAGATTTGGATGGGGTGACAGAGAAAATGGTTCTGAACATAGTCACCAAGTACATTATGACTGTTGGCTATTTTGATCTAAAATCAGTAAGGAGATTTAGATTGAAACAGATTTACTTCCCTGAAGCCAGATTTCTAGAAGGAACAGTGAAGAGGTTTAGAAGTATGGATTAGGGGTGAACAGACTCAGAGGGATTTGGAGAAAGCATCTAATGGTGGGGGCTCCACTAGCAGTGGTGACCAAAGATGTCAGGGATAAAAAAAAATGTGTTGAGATTAATGTGATGTTCTGAATATCTAAATCAAATTCATTTTATCATTATGAAGTCACTGTCTTTCTCTAATAACACTCTTTGTGTTGAAGTTGACTTTGATATTAATAAAACCTCACCAACTTTCTTATCCTTTCTGTTTGCATGGTATATTGTTTTTTATTCTCTTACATTTAATATTTCTGCATCTCCATATTTAAGGTGATTCTCTTGTGAGTAGCATAGAGTCGAATCTCTTTTTTTTAATACATCTGACAATCTCTGCATTATACTTGGAGTGTTTAGCTCATATACATTTAGTGTATATTAATAAAGTTGAATTTAACTCTACTATCTTGATATATGTCCAGATAGATACAGCCTCAAGTCTTAGTTTCACCAGTTCCTAGCTGCCTAACCTTGGATAATTGATATAATCTTCTGAGTCCTAGTGTGCTTACCTATGCAGTACAGATAAAATGTGCTATGTTAAAGACAATGCACATAATGTTCAAGTCACATAGTAGAAGTCTGATAAATTGTGACTATTACCATTGAAAGTATCATTTTAGTAACCCTCTATACTTAATTTTATGAAAAAGATCTTTAGCACTACCCTGGAGAAAATAGTTCAGCAGCATTTTATAGATCATTAAAATGTCTTATTTTGGTAGAGTGGATATAACACAAAATTAACCATTTTTATTAGTTTTTTTTTAAATTTTCATGTTTTTATTTGATCTTTGAGAGAGAGACAGAGTGCATGCGGGAGAAGGGCAGAGAGAGAGGGAGAAACAGAATTTGAAGCAGGTTCCAGGCTCTGAGCTGTCGGCACAGAGCCTGTTGCGGGGCTCAAACTACAGACTGCGAGATCAGACCTGAGCTGAAGTTGGACATTTAACCCACCAAGCCACCCAGGCATCCCCAAAGTAACCATTTTTAAATGAACAATTCAGTGACATTTAGTACATTCATGATATTAGGCAGCTACCACCTCTAGCTCCAAAGCATTTCCATCATCCCAAAAGAAAACCCTGTACCCATAAGCAATTGCTCCTCCTCTCCTTAGCCACTGGGAGCCACCAGTATGCATTCTATGTCTAGTTTTACTTACTCTGGATATTACAAATAAATGTAGTCATACAATATTGATCTTTGTGCCTGGCTTCTTTCTCATAGCATAATATTTTCAAGGCTCATCCACGTTATGGCATGTGTCAGCACTTCATTCCTTCTTATGGCTGTATAATATTCCGCTGTATGACTATACCACAGTGTGTTTACCCATTCATCTATTGATGGGCATTTGGGTTGTTTATAATCTTAACCCTCAAAGAGAAAAAAATAAGCAAAATTATTTGGAAAACCATAGAGTCAAATGCTTAGAACTTTAGGGAACATCTAACACCTAGTCTAACCTTATCATTTTTCAGATGAACAAAGCCCAAGGTCTCCCAGAGAGTTTAAAGCATAGCTCACATTAGAACTTGGGGTCTAGGCTCCAGGAAATAAACTACTGAGTAAAATCATCTTAGGAGGGGAACCTAGGTGGTTCAGTTAGTTAAGTGTCCAACTTTGGCTCAGGTCATGACTGGCAGTTCAGGGGTTCGAGCCCCACATCAGGTTCTGTGCTGACAGCTCAGAGCCTGGTGCCTGCTTTGGATTCTGTGTCTCCCTCTCTCTCTGCCTCTCCCCTGCTTGTGCTTTGTATCTCTCTCTCTCTCCCAAAAATGAATCTTCTTAGGAAAAGCCTGCTGAATTAATCTCATCACTTAAGGAGGGAAATGTATGAGTGATGATCCTTCCAAATGTGGAAGCAACAGCAAATTCAGTTCCATTTTGGACTATGTATATCAAGACATCAAAAAAATTACAGTCCTGCACATAATTGTCTGAACCTGCTTACTTTAGCCTCTTATGACTCAGCATCATGGTTTTTCCAGAAGCGGATCCCATGACAAAGAATTATGTGCAAGGAGTTTATTTACCAAAGTTTAGGGAACATTCATAAGGAAGTAGAGAAGTAATACTGAGATGGGAAAGCAGGCATTAAAGGCTAGACCATTAATCTTCTGCCTTAGTGGGAACTGGAGCTTAATCTTATAGGAAATGGTGCAAAACACAGGAAGAATTACTCCTGTCAGGGGACAAAGGAACCAGGGTATTTACAGACAGGTTAGTAAGCTTAGAAATGTAAACAAACCAGATGAGCCGTGGCTCAGAAAAGGAATCTAGAAAGTCGTACATTAAAAAGTGGGACCAGAAAATAAAAAATAACTGCTACCTATGCAAGAGAAAAAACAGTAATTTTCTGATGCATAAACACTACCAAGGCTGGAGTGAAATTCTTCCTTCCCTTCATGAGCTTACTTTACCACAAATAAGAAATATTTGTAGCCACAAGGTACATGAGCTGTCAACACTAAAGTATGTGGTATTAGAGGAGATTTGGAAAGTGACAGGAAAATTCACTGCAAGATAGCAAGAGAGAAGAGGGCAGATCTCTTTGCCTTAGTACTTAACTGAGTATGACCTTGTCCACTGGTGCCAAAAAATGATGACAATACAAATAGGGTTTTGGGAGGAAGCAGGAGGTGGTGGGGAAAGCACTAGAATAGAAATAAGGAGAATACGTTCCCAGTTGGGATGCTTCAGGACAAGTCAGTTCTCTGAGCCTCAGTTTCCACACCTCTAAACTGGTAGGTAGGATAGTTTAAAAAATGTCTTTTCCAAATGAAGCTGTGTGATTCTCAGTTGGTTTTGAAAGCTCAGATAAGTTGTTTCTGAAAAAAGAGAGATTTGGTTGATTAGTTTATTAATCTATTTAAGCTCTACTTATTGGAGGAGGAGAGACCTGAAGAGGCAATACGAATACAGATATTAAAAGATGGAGCCAGACTATCTAGGTTCAGGTCCTGGCTCTGACATGTACTTATTGTACACTGCTCGATTGTACTTATCTATAACAATAGTACCTACCCTAAATGACTGTTGTGGGAAATAAATTAATATTTTGTGGCAGAAAATATTTAATACATTAGGTGCTCACCAAAATGGATCCACTAGCTTCTCTGGGAACCAGAGCTAGATTACATTCCCCAGCATCCCTTGAGGCTTTTTAAAACCATGTGACTGGGTCATGGTCAAAGGTATAGGGAGGAAAACTAATGTATGCTCTTTTTAAACCTGGCTCATAAAGGCCTCCCAAGGGATTCTCTATGGCTCTCTTTTCACCTGTAGAAGAACCAGCAGAGGATTCAAAGGTACGAGGAGATGATGGGACCACAAGATAGAAGGAACCTTGCCAAACCCTCATCAAACTTCATGTGAGAAAGAAACTTCTCTTGTGGTAAGCCACTGAGATTTGAGGTTATAGCAAATAATTATAATAGGTTATAATAGTAGCTAGTGTGTAATGCCCTAACTAGTATAGCATGTCAAACAATTAGCCTAGTACATGGCAGAGTTGAGGCATGAATGTTAGGATGTGTTTACACTTACTGGAAAGGGAGCTGGTAGGGTTTGGAGCCACCTAAGAAAACAAATGGCTAGGGAATGTTTTGATTTTTTTTTAAAATATATATATTTTTTTGTTTATTTCTAGGAGAGGGAGAGAGAGAGAGACAGCGTGAGCAGGGGAGGGTCAGAGAGAGAGGGAGTCACAGACTCTGAAACAGGCTCCAGGCTCTGAGCTGGCAGTCAGCACAGAGCCTGGCGCCGGGCTTGAACCCACGAACCGTGAGATCATGACCTAAGCGAAAGTCGGACGCTTAACCGACTAAGCCACCCAGGCACCCCGTTTCCTTAGGGAATGTTTTGAAACAGAGTAACCTGGTATGGTTGGAGGACAGATACCCTGGAGGAGACTGGGTAAGGTAAGAAGGGGGCTGTCGTCACATTCCAGAGGACCCTGAATACTATGCTAAGTACTTGGAGGATATCCAGTTAACAATGGTGAGCCACGAAAGGAAAGAGAGCTACAGTATATGTTATATGTCTTAAAGCACACAGCACTGTTGCCTAGAAAACGATTTCAGAGCTGTGATGTGGGATTGTTTTTGTTTGGATTCTCACCAAAGTAGGCTCTACAGGAGGACTTAAATGCAAGTAAGTTTTTTTTGGGAGGCGATCCCAGGAAACAGTGAGTGACGGGAAGAGAGGAAAACCAGTGAGGGAAAGTTCATGAGCAGGAAATTGCTGTGGGCAACTGGGGCTCAGTCCCACTGGGCACTCTTGGAGAAGCCATGAAGACCATGACTCAGAATTGTCCCACTTGAGGAGGGAGAAAGGGAAGAAGGGTTATATCTAGGAGAAAATAAGGTCTATTCCCAGGACATGAGCTCTCTGGCACTTTCAGCCACCCACAAGCTTGCTGAGTCCCCTGGGTTAGCCTGAAAACTGCCCTCAGCTGAGAGGCAAGAAGCTGTTAGCTTGTAGGAGACCCCTGAGCATGTGACTGAAAGCAAGAAGATGTTGGGTGGGTCCTGATCATATCTGTCACATTTTGACCACCCCTCTATTTCTAGGGAAACAGCCTTCCTCTGATCTATTAACGATTGATTGTGGGAGGAGTGTGGTGATATAATGCAAAGAATAAGGCTGTAGGATCCAGCAAACCTGGTCCTAATTATGCCTCTACCTCTTATTAGCTGTGTGATGGTGGGCAAGTTACTCACCATCTCTGAATTCCTGTTTCCTCATCTGTGAAACAGAATTAAAAATATCTAACAATAGGGGTGCCTTGGTGGCTCAGTTGGTTAAATGACTGACTTTGGTTCAGGTCATGATCGCATGGTTTGTGGGTTCAAGCCCCGCATCAGGCTCTGTGCTGGCAGCTCAGAGCCTGGAGCCAGCTTCAGATTCTGTGTTTCCCTCTCTCTCTTCCAGTCCCTGCTCATTCTCTGTCTCTCTCTGTCTCTCAAAAATAAATAAACATTTAAAAATATCTAACAATAAAAACTCACTAGAAATATATATAAAGAATGAAGCTATGCTAGCTCTCTTATCCTCTCTTTAAGTTCTGGAAGGTGCCTTCTGTGATGTGAGGGAAGAGCCTTGATGTAGAAAGAATGGATGGGGATATGAGGGGCAGAGAATACTGTGTGGTGGCATGGTAACCAGAACTCCTATTAGTCTTTTTTTTTTTTTTTTAATGTTTTATTTATTTCTAGGCGAGAGAGAGAGACAGCGTGAGCAGGGAAGGGTCAGAGAGAGAGGGAGACACAGACTCTGAAACAGCCTCCAGGCCCTGAGCTGGCAGTCAGCACAGAACCCGACACGGGGCTCGAACCCACGAACCGTGAGATCATGACCTAAGTGAAACTCGGATGCTTAACCGACTAAGCCACCCAGGTGCCCCTAGTCTTACTGCTAGGCATTTTAGTTTCCTGGACAGTCTGCTCCTCCCTTGTACAAAATTCACTTATTTATTCACTCATGTGCTTGGTTTTGCCATTTTTAGGGAAGGCCACCAGGCTGGGCCAAGATGAGGGCAAAAGGGTAGGATTAAATTAGACTTCACAGAAGTCTGTGCATGGATGTCACCTGCCAAGAGCTAAAGAGACCTGTGTAGAGAAAGAATCATGGGATTGAAACCACTGAATTGGCCGAGACATGCTCCAGATGATATGCTTCCTGTCCTGTGACCCACAAGTACTCAGTAAGACCCCAAACTCATGCTACGCTTCATGCAGCCGAGTTTCCTATAGAAGCAGGCAGTGGGGCACCCATGTCAGCTGAAGGCAGAACCAAATGCCCATAAGGACTTAATTTGTGAAATAGAGGAGATTAGGAGGAAATAAAGTCAGGGTTTGCAAGGAGGATGGAAATGGTACAGTCTCTCTTCCATTATAGTATGTGACTGCGATGTTTGAATTTGTTTATACGCGGGAGAGAAGTATGGGAATTAAAACCACCAAGATGTGCGGGTGAGTTGGAATCCTGAGGAGATGCAAGATGAAACATGCAAGGAATGTATTAGGAAAAACATCTGTGACGGAAATGGGGAGTCACAGGAGCACCCCGCTGCAGGTTGAACCTCAAGTGTGGGAGAGAGGGAAGGAAGGGAAGAGTGTCTTAGATTGCAGAGTGGTTCCTAGGAAAGCTTGGCATTGCCATCAGGGAGTCCTCCAGCCCAAGCTACCTGTTGGAGGATTCCCGTGTCTTCCTGAAAAGCACCTGCTCTGTTATGTCTGTCACCAAAGAGAAGGGATGAGAAAGTGAATATGCTTTTTAACAGTGAACACAAAAAACCCATAATCTAGCTGAAAATAGTGGCCCACAGAGGAATATACAACACACATGCATGCACGCACATGCGCGCACACACACGCACACAGCCTCATCTACTTTTACCCCACTTCACTTTCTCTGTGATGATATCACACTGTTGTTCCAAGTTTGTGTAATTTTCTTGATGAAGATATTTAATAAAAGTGCCAATGTCACTTTCCTTCTTTTAATAGTGTCCTATAGTTATATAAGAAGTTATTACTGGGGAAGCTGGGTGAAGACACGCCTGCTGTTTTTGCAGCTTGTTAGTCTATAATTATTTTGAAATCGAAAGTTAAAAAGTGTCTAATACAGAATCCCAGACATGAGCAATCCTACTGGCTTTAAGAACCCCCATACTCAACAAAGAGGGAAAGCCTTAATTATGGAGGAAGAGCTTGAGAAAGTAAATGATTTTTGAAAGAAATGATAAAAGGTGGATGGGATACCACAAAAGCCATGGGCCTACAGACATACGCATTTTACTTCCAGAAACAAGACTGCAAACCCAGCAAAAAAGGAGAGCCTAGCACATCAGTTTTCTTGCCTTTACGTGGAGCTGAAAAGCACTTGCCATCGGCTGAAACTACGGACTATAATGCCAAGCACAGCAGGCTAGCAGTTCCTGGAATCTGGTCTTATTTGGAGCCACACAAGCTGCTGCTTTATAGAAAGGAGGAAACTGAAAACAACAAAAGCAGGCTTCTCTCTTAATCCAGACTTGAAGAAAGAAAATCGGGACGATGAGTCAGGCATCTACCTCTGATCTCACAACATTTGTCTGCAGGGATGATGATCCCACCCACCGCGCTCCTTCTCCACTGTGTGGACGCTACAGCTCTTTCCCACATTCGCTTCCACCAGGCAAACTTCATGTCTTCAGTCCAGGCAAAGGCCGATGTACCTGGAATTTAAGATGTATAAAACTGTGATCACATTTGGGAGGTGGTCAGTTTGTTTTATTTTAGTTACTTTTTTCAGCGTATTACTTTTGAGACTTTATAGTTCTTTTTAAGTTTATTTTGAGAGGGGGAGGATCAGAAAGAGAGGGAATTGCAAGCAGGCTCCAGTGTGGAGCCTGACACAGGGCTTGAACTCATGAACCATAAGATCATGACCTCAGCTGAAATCAAGGGTCAGATGTTTAACCGACTGAGCCACCCAGGCACCCCAAGACCTTATAGTTTTTAGTGTTATGTTCATAACCCCTTTACCCTTATAGGCCTGTTATTTATATGGTACAAGATCCCATAATGTGATATTTAGTAATGTTTACCCTGGGTTACCATATCTTGTTAAAAATTAGCATTTCCTCAATTGTTAAAATCATTTTTTTCCTTTGTTTCCTGGACACTTGTGTATCTCTTTTTATAGCCCTTTTGTTGTGACACATGTCATAACCTTTTACCCATTTTTCCATTGTCTTATTTATCATTTTCCTATATGTGTGAGGTTTTAAGAAATATATGCCAGATACTAATCTTTTATCAGTTAGGTATGATGCCAGTGTTTCCCCAGTTATGAGAAATATTTTTTCCTTCCATTCTGGTTTTATCAAGTTGTATGTGCACACAGTTAAAAAATGATAAATTCATAACCAACATGGATTTCCTTTGAGGCTAATGAACCTTAAACTCCACTTGCGTTGGTTCTTTCTAGAACTCTGGGAGTGGTGCCAGCCAAGTATGCACATAGTCATGGGTTTTCACAAAATTTACAGACTTAATCTCAATCTGTTGAGATTGCTATCTCTTTCTGCTCCTCCTTGCCTTCATGCTGGAGGGTGCTATAACTATAGGGATCAGACTAAGGGGATGTTTAATTTGGGGGACACATTTTGTTTGGGTGTAGTGGGATTATAGGTACGTAACTCACAGTCACTTCCACGTAGACTGAAGTTACCGTTGGCCAACATGGCGCATGAGCAGCCTTCAGGAATACTTCTGCTGGTCCTGACACCTCACATTGTATCATGACACAGGTCTAGGGCCACATATCACACTGCAGCATGAACACACTCCATTCTTCTGCCCAGGAAGTATGTAAGGGAAGAGAAACAAAATTTGAAATTTACAGACCCAGAAACCAGTCTATGGAACATCCTTCCAATGATGAAACATGTGTATTATAGAGGCTTAGGCTCTCATTCATGCCTGGAAGTTCTTATTTGTCATAATAAATCATTACATCAATACATAATATATCACTGCCATAACACGGATGACAAATGGGTTTAGGAGTATCTTAAATTAAAGAATAATTTTTTGTTTTTATTTTTTAAGTTTTTTAATGTTCATTTAAGTGCGCTCGCTCTCTCTCGCTCGCTCTCTCTCTCTCTCACCCACCCTCACCTGCATGCATGCATTGGGGAGGAGAAGTGAGAGGGGGACAGAGACCTGAAGTAAGCTCTGCTGACAGCAGAAAGCCTCATGCGGGGCTCAAACTCACCAACCGTTGAGATAGTGACCTGAGCTGAAGTCGGACACTTAACTGACTTAGCCACCCAGGTGCTCCAAATTAAAGAATATTTTTAAAAAATGTTTTAAATAAAGATTATTTAAGATGAATCATTGCAGAAGAAAATTTTAAATGCCTTGACATTTTACTACTCATACATTAAAGAAAGTGAATAGAGCTTTTCCCAAATTTCATGAATTCTAGTAATATGAATGACATTATCAATATTAAGTGGTGAAGCTTAAAGAAGCTTTCTAAACTGTCAATAATAGCTGATTTCAATCACCCATTCTGAATTAGGACTGAATAATCTCTGCAGTATTTGCATTCTTCTTAAATTTGTCATTTTTGTGGCTTTTTTTCATTTAAATATTCACTCTTAAAACTAATTTTTTAAAGTTTATTTATTTTCGTGAGAGACAGGGAGGGAGACATCTCTTCAAGGCAGAGAATCTGTACTGTCATTGCAGAGCCTTTGTGGGGCTTGAACCCACAAAACTGAGATCGTGCATGACCTGAGCCAAAATCAAGAGTTGGATGCTGAACTGACTGAACCACCCAGATGCCCCTAAAACTAATTTTTATTTATAAATTTTTTTCTTTTGCTTCAAACGGAGAACACTCTTCACTCCCCAACAATGATATGAACTTCGAGTGACATACAATCTAGATTTGCCCTTAGTAATATTTTTAAATAAAATTAAGAAGTCAGGGCGTCTGAGTGGTTCATTCGGTTGGCCGTCCGACTTTGGCTTGGGTCATGATCTCACAGTTTATGGGTTCGAGCCCCGCGTCCGGCTCTGTGCTGACAGCTAGCTCAGAGCCTGGAGCCTGTTTAAGATTCTGTGTCTCCCTCTCTCTCTGACCCTCCTGCTCATGCTGTCTCTCTCTCTCAGAAATAAATAAATAAATAAATAAATAAATAAATAAGAAGTCCCTTCAATTATTTTTCCTTTGCTTTTAATCATCCATATTTTGCTATGTTTTCAGCTGTGATTCTATTAGGAATTTTCATATTTCTAAGTAATATACTGCTACTGCTACTTCTTGTTTTATTTAATTTTAGATATTATCCAGTGGCATCTTCCCGACAGCTAAAATCGTGCTTTCTTTATATTACATTTACTCCCCCCTCTTTCACATTCTCAAGATACTTTTCACTACTCTTAGCCAAATAATCAGTATTTATGTCATAATCCCGCAAAGCAAAGACATACATCATCATTACAATTTCTTTAGAGCACAGCTTTATATTTTTGTTGAAGTCTCAAATCACCTCTCCCTTCTCTAATATGTTGTCCTGTATTTTCCCCAAATGCCCCATCTGATCATATATTTCTAAATTTTCCCCTTTTCCCGGTGACCTTCCCCTTACATCTCCCTGCCTTGCTCTGTAGTCACTGTTGAGCACTGCCCTTGCTCACACGCCTTCCTAGACCCTCCTTAATTTTACTCTGTGGTCTTGCTGAAGTCAATCCTCTAACATCTTTCCCTGTACAGAAGAATGGCTTATTGTATGCTTACACTGAATTGCTAATTTCACTGGGTGTTTAAGCTATGATTAAAAATCATTGTCTTACTGGGTCACCTGGGTGGCTCCATCGGTTAAGCATCTGACTTTGGCTCAAATCATGATCTTACAGTTCATGAGTTTGAGCCCCATGTTGGGCTCTGTGCTGACAGCTCAGAGCCTGAAACCTGCTTCAGATTCTGTGTCTCCTTCTCTCTCTGCCCTTCCTCGGCTCATGCTCTGTCTCTGTCTCGCAAAAATAAATAAATGTTAACAAAAATTAAATCATTTTCTTACTGTATTTTGGTAATATTTCTCCATTGTCTTCTAGATCCAGACTACTTAAGAAGTCTGATAGTGTTGTGATACTTGTGGTTTGTACTTTCTGTAAACTTTTGGAGTTTTCTTTTTAAAACCCAGTGTTCATGAAATTTTACAGTAATTTGGAATTGCATGAAGATGAGGATATATTTTCCCTGTGATGTTAGTTAATTAGTAGATTCTTTCAGTCTAGACATTCATGCCCTTAATTTCTGGATCTCTCTCTCTCCCTCCCTACCTCACACTCCCTCTTTCTCCTCCCTCTCTATCCTTCTCTCTCCCTGTCTCCCCCTCTTTCTATTTTATTCTCCACTCTGTTTTCTCTGCTTTCTCATTCTGAAACTCGTCTTCATCAAATATTGAAATTCCCACTTTAATTCTAGGTGTGTTTTAGCTTTTCTCTAATACTTTCTCTTTTTTCTTTTTTCTTGACTTTCCAGGAGATTTCCTAAACTTCATCTTCAAAACCTTTCATTGAAAGTTTTGTTTTGATGATCATATCTTTAATTTCTGAGAACTATCTATTTTATTATTGTTCCCTTCTCGTGGCATCCTATTCTTATATATGGGTATATATCTTCCACTAAGTATCTCCTTGAGTATACAAAGAAGATTTTGAAAATATTTCTTTTCTTTGAATTATCTCTTTTTTGCCAGGTTTATTTTTCCTTTTGGCTTGAGTTTCTTTCATGGAGGAGCAGTTTCTAAAATACCTGGCATTCCTTGTTTTATCATTTATTTTCAAGAGGAAGCCATATGATGCTGATTGGATTCTCTGGTGGCACAGAGCCGACTTGATGGCCAGTGGGCTTCAGTTTAGGATTGTAGGACAGAGCACTGCATGTTGTAGGTGGGGACCCTTAGATGTCCGGATGTGGGCTTTTCCTGCCCAGTCTCTCTGAAGGAGAAACTGCTGATTTTCTGCCTCCAGCTTGGATTCTAGGCTGTGTAAGAAGTAAGGGAAGAACTCCAGGGGTTCATCGAACCATACTCTATGCAGACTTTGAACCAGTTTGCATGTTTTGAGTCCTGCTGCACTGTGCCTACAGCTATACTTAACACCTCCACATTCCAAGTCTCTCCAGGCTCTTGAAGCAAGTGGGGTCCCTCTCTCCCTATCCCCCTATGGATTTTAGCTTCAACTTCTTCCACTCTGCTACATCAATCAGCATCTATTTACTGTGCTTCTCCAAAAATAGATAGAAATCTCTCCCATTGGCATGTCCTCTTCCCTTCTCAATGCCCTTGTGGGTTTATACATTTGATTATGACTTCACAGTTACTTTAGTGGAGCCTTGAGAAGGAGGAAAGATAAAAACGGTCAGCCTGGCATCTTTAACCAAAAGCGTGCTTATATTTTAGCTTTGCCAGAATTTTTTTGATTGTAATTAAATTTGTCAATTTAACATAAAACATTTCCTCCAAAAGACTCAGCAATTATCCCAACAATATTTACTTTAGTCTTTAGTTTCCCTGTTAATATTAAGTATTGATTGTGTTCTGTCCTAGAGAGCGGTCTATACACGGACCTCCTCTTCAGTGGACTATTCTATTATTTTTCTGTTTTAAAACCATAGTAATTATTCTGTCTTCCTAATATGTTTTGATATTTGGTAAGCATGTCTCCTCTTTGTTCTTCTTGTACAGAACTATCTTCCCTATTCTTAAAGCCTCTTCTTATATATAAATTTCAGAATTTAAACTTTATTAAATTGCACACAGATTTTATTCACCTTTTGATTGTCATTACTTTAATTTGTATATTACGTTATAGACAATGAGTACTTTCATTCATCAACACAGTGTATCTGTCCCTTTATTCAGATTTTCTTTTATGTCCTTCAGTGATACGTTACAATTTTCTTTATAGGCTTCATGTATTTTATAATGGTTCCATCAAGTGGAGCCATCTAGCCACTCATTCTGATTTTCTAACACCTATTTTGACTTTGATGATAGTCTATGTGATACAACCACTTGCCAGTATTTTAGACAATGTCCTATATCGTTTACTAGCAGAACATATACCCTAGATGAAGAAACTTTAGGCTTGAGATCCTAACTGATGAAGTTTTTGCCCTTGTATAGTGCTAGCTGCCAAAGCGTCAGGGATAAGGAACACAAATTCCAAATCCAAAGAGATATCATCTTCCTTCAGTATGCAGCAGACCCCATTCGCCCTGTGGACAGGGCTCTGATATAGTTCATGTGCCAATAGTGTATGCTTTGTATGCACTTGAGGTTGTGTCTGGTTATATTCACTTTGTCCCACTCTGCAGCAATATTTTGGTTTTCAGAGATACAAAGAGACCTACCTGAGCAAGATGTGCAGCCTACCATGTGCTGACATTCGGGGAACCCACTCAATGTTCTATAGGTTGATTAACAAAACTCTCATTGATATGTACCTTTCAAATTTGACCTTGATAGGTCCAATTTTTTTAGCAACTGCTGAGCCCAAACATACACTGTCTTATAGTACCCAAATGTCCACTGTCCACTTGGCTTTATTGGACTTGTGGTAGTTATCCAGGAACTGGTATGAACATGTACCAGGTGGCCAGCAATCATGGCTGGCTAACCTTTGACCTAACAGACTGATTATTCTCTGTTCTTTCCACTGACATAGTCCAAACTTTGGCCCCAGGATGGCAGTTTACCACCAACAGCCATCACAAAATACCGAACTATAGCCTGTAACTATTTGGGAAGGATCTCAAAAGTAGAGTCCATTGAGCCACAGATGGAGAGAGTGTTCATTCAAGGGCACTAAGGCATCATCAGTCTTTGTACTTTGCTGCCCTTGTTCAAGAACCTGGCTCTCCACATGGGTTTTTTCCAGTTGGCATATTCCTGACTACTGCCTTCCATTCAACGAAGGACACTCAGTAGCTCCTTTTTAGGAGCTCTGACATACCTGAGACATACTGGCACACTCCATCGGGTGAGTAATTGAGGTGCCCATTCATAGGTAGAGTGAGGTCCAATAACGTCCAGTAATAACAATAAATGATGATAATAATGTTGAGGGCTTACTCTATGCCAGGTACTATTTCAAGTGTTTTATATGTCTCAACTCAGGTAATCCTTTTAACTACTCTATGAGGTAGGTTCTGTCATTATTCCTACTTAACAGATCATAAAACTAAGGCACAGGGAGGTTAAGAAATTCGCCAGAGGTAACACAGCAAAGAAGTACCAAAGGTACGGTTTAAACTCAAGCCAGCTACTCCTGTGTCTGTGAGTCCAAATACTTTACTGCCTCCAGATTTAAACCAAATTTTGAATGTCAGATATTCATTTCAGGAAGACACTTAGTCCAGAACACAGTGTGACACAGCCTGCCGTCAGCCTGAGTAGTCATACCCAATACACCAAATTTCACTGGACCTCATACATGCAGCTCACACCATTGCCTTGTGTGTTTTATTTTTATTTATTTTACTTTTGAGAGAGCAAGTAGGGGAGGGGTATAGAGAGGAGACAGAATCCTAAGCAGGCTCTACACTGTCAGCGCAGAGCCTGATGCGAGGCTCGAACTCATGAACCAAAGATCATGATCTGAGCTGAAATCAAGAGTTGGTTGCTTTAAACCCCCAGCTAAGCCCCCCAGGCACCCCATGTCATTGGCTTTTTGTAATAACTTAGAGTAGCATGCACTCAGTTCCCCACGCAGTCTGTATTCTTCCAGGTTCCCTGAGGTGTAGGACCCAGTAGGATCAACAAGCTTGGGGCAGAATTTTGCCCCAATCCTAATAGTTTTACCAAGTATTAGACTTCTTTCTTGGATTTGAGGACTCCCTGGGCTAGTAACTTGTTCTTCCGTATTCAGTGTTCTTCAGGGACTGCGTGTCCCTCCCATACTATTCCCATGTGCTAGACTGACAACTCTTGAACTTAGACGGCAAGTGCCGAGGGCCCATGATACTGTTGTGCCCACAAAAATGTGTTAATTTCTTTTAACAATCAGAAGAAAGGGGCATCTGGGTGGCTTGGTTGGTTGAGCGTCTGACTTTGTCTCGGGTCATGATCTCACTGTTCATGGGCTTGAGTCCCACGTTGGGCTCTGTGCTCACAGCTCAGGGCCCGGAGCCTGCTTCAGATTCTGTGTCTCTCTGTCTCAAAAGTAAACAAACATTAAAAAAAAAATAATATGAAATCAGAAGGAAAAAAAATGAACATAATAATAGTGGATATATAATCATGAATCCAGCCTATATTATATTTTCTTTATACCAATGCGATCACACAATAGAATTTAGTATTTGTAGGAAGGCATCCACAAAAGTAAAAGTTTCTGGGGCCCCCAAAAGCCGTGATGCATCCCTGGCGGTGTGTATTAGTTATTTTTGCCGCATAACATGTTACCTTCAAATCTACTAGCTTCAAGTGGTGAGCCTTTATTATCTCATTATTATTATTATCTAAAAGTCAGGTATTAGGAGTGGTTTGGCTGGGTTGTTCTGGCTGCGGGTTCCTCTTACGGTTGCCATCAACTGAGGGCTTCACTGCAGGAAGAGCTGCCTCTTGGCTCACTCCTATGTTTGTTGACAGGTCTCTGTTCCACACTGGCTGTCGGCCAAATACTTGAGTTCCTCACTGCTGTGCCTCTTCGTAAGCTTCCGGAGTATCTTCACAAGCGGCAGGTGGTTTCCCCCAGAGTGAGTGATCAGAGACAGAGAGAGAGAGAAAGAAAGAGAGAGGCACCATGACAAAAGCCACAGTCTGTCAGTCTACTTGTATTTTTGTTTGTTTGTTATTTTTGTTGTTGTTTTTGCAAAACATATCTCACACATATGCTACCCATATACCGGGGGTGGGCAAGGAGGTCTGCTCACCACAGTTACCCAGAGACCCCAGCCAATGAACGTTCCATCTGGACATGCACTTCCAGATTGGCAGAGCCAAGGAAAAGAAAACATGTTGAACCGCATGCTGCCTTTTAAAAAACTATTGTGTTTTATGATTTGAAATAATTATAGACTCTCAGAAAGTTGCAAAAACAGCACTGAATTTCTAATATTCCACTTAAAAAACAAGCATCTCCTCTAAATAAAAGAAGTGTTCTTGAGACCCTGAACTCTGAGCTCTGTTTTTAAAACCTCAGTGAGGAGCACCTGGGTAGCTCAGTGGATTAAGTGTCCCACCTCAGCTCATGCATGATCTCATGGTTCATGAGTTAGAGCCCTGCATTTGGGCTCTCTGCTGTCAACACAGAGCCTGCTTCAGATCCTCTGCTGCTCTCTAGCACTGGCCCACCCCTGATTGCATGCATGTGCTCTCTTTCTCTCTCTCTCTCTCAAAAATAAACATAAAACAAACAAACAACCTTAGTTAGCTTCACCAAGCCATATAGTTCCAGGGACTGGACTCTTCTTTCTGAGCTAAAGGTTCTAATCTAAAAAAAAACAGGAAGATTGACTCACTAACATTAAAACAGAAAATCTACTTTAAAGTAACCATGTAACACATATAAATGCACTAAAGAGGATGGGGCCTCACCATTGACTCATGATGCCCTTTGGTAGTTGATGTGCATGGGTGTGGGGCAAAGTGAAAGGAATAAAGAGGAACTTGAAGATTTTACTTTCTCTATGTCTACGTAGTTGTTTTGTGAGAATGTATTCATGTATATATAATTACAATAGGAAGACTTTTATTTTTTTCTACTCCCCCTTTTATTAATCAAGCATGCAGGTAGAGTCATGTTGAGTAAACATCTCTCCCTCCCTCCCACACGCAAAAATCGTCTATGATCCAATTTCTGCCTGTGGGACTTCAATCCCGAGTCCGATGAGGGTGTGAGGTGCTCTCAGTCCCTCAACCCTTTCCCATTTTACTACTGTTGGGGCTCTAGGCATCAGGTACCAGTCCATGACCCAAACTTTAGGCGTTCCCACACTTCAGGGATGCTCGGTTAGCCAGACCACCTTGGTTGTGCGGTTCTGAGAAACCAGGGAGCCCCTCTGCCATCAGCTCAGGTTTAAGTAACTGCTGGGCAGAGCCAGTTGGCATTTGGGGTCAAAGTGGGTAAATTCCATTAACACACTTCTTCAGGGGTCCTCAGCATTCTGCTCAGCTTCAGATGACCCTTCCAAATGTAACCGAGGCAAGGTGGGAGGCGAGAACAGGGCCAGTCCATTGATGACATCACATGCAGTATTTATTAAACTGCGGAATGATGGGAAGCCAAACACACAACACACACAAATGCACACAGAGATATACACATGCACAACACACACAGATACACACACACAGGAAATTACCAATTTACATTCCAAAACCCTAGCAGAGGGGCACCTGGGTGGCTCAGTCAGTTCAGCGTTCGACTCTTGGTTTTGGCTCAGGTCATGATCTCATGGTTTTGTGAGCTTGAGCCCCGCGTCAGGCTGAGCCTGCCTGGGATTCTCTCTCTTTCCCTCTCTCTGCCCTCCCCCACTTGCGCTCTTTTTCTCAAATAATAAATAAATAAATAAATGCCCTAACAGAAAGTGACCAGACAGGACAAGAGCAGATGCAGTCAGTGTTGCTGCAGCTCCCCCTGATCCTGGAAATCCTGGAAAGGGGATGTGAAGCCACCAGAGAGACTGACAACGTGTGAGTGGCCTGGGGCAACTGAGAAGGCTAATTTCGTGCTCACTGCTGACCTTTTCACATTACTCTTCAGGATTAACATAGACTGGGTGACTTAAGCAATAGGTACTTATTGTCTCAGAACTTTAGAGGTTTGGAAGTACAAGATCAAGGTACCAGCTGATTCAGTGTCTGGTGAGAGCTCTCCTCTGGCGTGTAGACAGTTGCCTTTTTCCCTGTGTGCACACATGGCAGCGAGGGGGAATGTCTTCCTCTTTTTATAAAGCCTAGAGTCCTCTGGGAAGAGGGCCCCACTCTTATGACTTCACTCAACCTTAATTACCTCCTAAAGACCTTATCTTCAGATACAGCCACATTGGAGGTAGGGCTCCAACATATAACTATGGGGGGAGGGGGCAGTTAAGTCCGTAGCATCCAACAACAAATGTGCTGTTTTGCAGCTGCCTCATATGATGGTGCCAGGATGAAAAAATATAAAGTGTTGCTCACTAATCCCCATGAGAAATGCTAAACTTTTACTTTTCCTCTTTTTTGTTTTTGACAATCACATCTGTTGACTACAATCGGACATTTTGAATAATGTGCATGGGCCAGATGTTCTAGTCATCAGGAGGGGGGAGACGGTAGAGAGAGAGAAAGGGCTGCAGAGAAATTTTACTATTTGCCAGAACCTACAGGTAAAACAATAAAAAGTTATGGGGAGCCTGGGTGGCTCAGTCAGCTGAGCTTCTGACTTCAGCTCAGGTCTGGATCTCATGGTTTGTGAGTTCAAGCCCTGTATCAGGATCACTGCTGTGAGCACAGAGCCCGCTTCGGATCCTCTGTCCCCCATTGCTGCTCCCTCCCGTCATGCTTGCTCTCTCTCTCTCCCTCAAAAATAAATAAACATTAAAAAATAATAAAAAACTGACAAGAAGTTAGAAAATCCAAACATTTTAAACAGTTCTTTTACTCTTATTCAATATTGTACTGGGAGATCTAGCAACCGCAATAATGCAAGAAAAAGAAATAAAAGGCATAGAGGCACCTGAGTGGCTCAGTCGGTTAAGCGCCTGACTTTGGCTTAGGTCATGATCTCATGTTTGATGAGTTCGAGTCCTGCATCAGGCACTGTGCTGACAGCTCAGAGCCTGGAGCCTGCTTCAGATTCCGTGTCTCCATCTCTCTGCCCCTCCCCTGCTTGTTTTCTCTCTCAAAAATAAATAAGTAAACATTAAAAATAAAAAGAAACAAAAGGCATATCCTTTAGAAAGGAGGCAATAAAACGGTCTCTATTTGCAGGTGACATGATTGTCTATATAGAAAATCTCTAAGAATTTCCCAAAACCTGCAAGGAGTAATAAGTAAGTTCAGATAGGTCACAGGATAAAAGAACAATGTACAAAAATTGTTTGCATTTCTATAGAGTAGCAGTGAACATACAGAAGGTGAAATAAAAAACATTTGCAACATCATTGTAAAAATACTATTTATAATTATTCCAAAGAAAATGAACACTTAGGGGGCGCCTGGGTGGCTTAGTCGGTTAAGCGCCGACTTTCGCTTAGGTCATGATCTCGCGGTTCGTGGGTTCGAGCCCCACGTCGGGCTCTGTGCTGACTGCCGGCTCAGAGCCTGGAGCCTATTTCAGTCTGTGACTCCCTCTCTCTCTCTGACCCTCCCCTGCTCAAGCTGTCTCTCCCTCTCCTAGAAATAAAAAAAAAAAAAAAAGAAAAAAGAAAAAAGAAAATGAACACTTAGGTATGCACTTAAAAACATGTATAGCATCTATATGCTGAAATAACAAATTCTGATAGAAGAAATCAAAAAAGACATAAATAAATGGAGAGACATAACTTGATCATGGATTGGAAGAATCAGTATTGGAAAGATGTCAATTCTCCCCCCAGTTAATCTATAGGCTTAATACATTTCCTATCAAAATTCTAGTAAGTCTTGGGGCACCTGGGCAGCTCAGTAGGTTGGGTGGCCAACTTCATCTCAGGTCAGGATCTCACAGCTTGTGGGTTCGAGCCCCATGTCAGGCTCTGTGCTGACAGCTCAGAGCCTAGAGCCTGCTTCAGATTCTGGGTCTCCCTCTCTCTCTGTACCTTCCCTGCTCACACACACACACACACACACACAAAATCTCTCTCTCTCTCTCTCAAAAAATAAATAAACACTAAAAAAATTTCTAGGAAGTCTTTATGTAGATATAGGTAAACTTATTCTTAAATTTATAGGGAAAAGCACTGAACCCAGAGTAGCTAAAATAATCTTTACAAAGATAGATAAAGTCAGAAGAATTACTCCATCTGGTACTGCGATCTTAACTATACAGCTACAGTAATGAAGATAGTGTAATATTGACTGAGAAATATTAATGGCCCAGAATAGAGAACCCAA
Organism: Hyaena hyaena; assembly: GCF_003009895.1. Taxonomy (NCBI): domain Eukaryota; kingdom Metazoa; phylum Chordata; class Mammalia; order Carnivora; family Hyaenidae; genus Hyaena; species Hyaena hyaena. The sequence continues at coordinate 676,451 of NW_024080781.1, forward strand.
GAGTGGACCCACACAAACACGCTCACCTGACTTTCAACAAAGGTACAAAAGTTATTCAATGCAGGAGGGATAGCCTTTTTTATCAGATGGTGCTTAAGGAACTGGATGTGGAGGAAGGAAAGAGAATATGAAAGTTGACCTAAATCTCATATCTTAAAAGAATGGAACACAAAAAGAAATACAATATAAAATGTAAAATTATGACTATTTCGGGGGCAAAAAGTGCATCTCATCAAAACTAAAAATGTTTGCTTTGTGAAATCATCTGTGAAAGAGAATGAAAAGACACGCTAAAGACTGGTAGAAAATATTTGCAAACCACACATCCGATGAAGGGCTAATATTAAGAACATAAAAGAATTTTCAAAATTCAACAGTGAAGAAGCAATCCAATTATAAAATGATCAAAAAGAAAAAAGACATTTTATCAAAGAGGAACTAAAGACGGTAAATAAGCACATGAAAAGATGTTCTTCATTACTAGTCATCAGAGATATGCAAATGAAAACCACACAAGGCTATCACTGCACTCCTCTCAGAATGGTTAAAATAAAAAATAGTAACAACAACACATACAGGAGAAGATGCATCTGGAGCAGGACACTGAATCCAGGAGATGAGATTGGGTCACTCACCGCATTGCTGTTGGGAATGTGAAATGGCAGAGCCAGTCTGGGAAAATTTGGCAATTTCATCTGGAACTCCCTTACAACTACCATATGATCCAGTAAGTGCTCTCTTTATTCAAAAGAAGTGAAGACTCCCTTCACACACATGTTCATAGCACCCCATCTGTAATACCCTCAAACTAGAGTCAACCCAAGCGTCCTTCCATAGGTGGTAGTTAAAACCTGTGGTATGTACGCATCATAGAATATTACTCACCAATAAATGGAAACAGTCTATCTGATAAACACAATTACTTGGATGAATCTCCAGAGAATTATGCTGAGTTTAAAAAGTCTATTCCAGGGGCGCCTGGGTGGCTCAGTCAGTTAAGTATCTGACTTTGGCTCAGGTTGTGATCTCACTGTTTGTGGGTTCAAGCCCCGCATTGGGCTCTGCGCTGACAGCTAGCTCAGAGCCTGGAGCCTGTCTTCAGATTCTGTATCTCCCTCTCTCTCTGACCCTCTCCTGCTCACACTGTCTCTATCTCTGTCTCAAAAATAAATAAAACATTATAAAAAAAGCCAATTCCAGGGACACCTGGTGGCTCAGTTGGTTGAGCATCTGCTCTTGATTTCAGCTCAGGTTAGGATCCCAGAGTCATGGCATTGAGTCCCACATTGGATTCTGTACTGATCATGGAGCTTGCTTGAGATTCTCTCTCATTCTCTCTCTCTCTCTTTCTCACTCCCCCCACCCATCTCCTGCTGGCACACACATGCTTTCTCTCTCTCAAAATAAATAAATAACCTTAAAAAAATAGAAATACAAAGCCAACTCCAAAGGGTCACATAGTTTTCTCTAAAAGTTTCTGTAACATTTTTTGAAAGGCTCCTTGCCCAATGTGGGGCTCAAACTCATGATCCCAAGATCAAGAATCACATGCTCTACCAACTCAGACCGTCAGGTTCTCCTAACAGTTTTGAAATTATAAAATGTTATAAATTTTATAACAGAGGAGCAGAGCAATGGTTCTCAGGGGTTCAGGAAAGGATAGGGTAAATAGCAGGGAGGTGGGTGTGGTTATAATAAGGAAACAGGAGGGGTCTCATGAGGTTAGAATATTCAGTATCTTGACTGTCGAGTTGCAGGCACAAAGCTACATGAGTGATCAAATTGTACAGTACTAAATACTGGACACACATGCACACACACTTGCAAGTCACATGGGAGGAATCTAAATTGGACCGGTAACTTGTATCAATATCCCAGATAACACTGTATTGTAGTTGTTATTGGGGGAAATGGCAAAATGCACCCAGAATTTCTCTGCATTATTTCTTATAACTGCATGTGAATCTACAAGGATCTCAATTAAAAATGATACTTTTAGAGGTGTATTTCAACCATGTGGGTCCCAGGAGAGAAAGAAAACAATATACATATTTTTTAAGAATGAAGAAACAAGCAGCTAAAGATGAGCTGTTTGCCACAGGACCACAGCTCTGTCTTGGTTTGCAGTCTAAGGCGGGCAGGGGGGCCGCTAAAGCTGAGAGGTCTACAATGGCTATCCAGTGCCAGCTGAAATGTGAAACAGTGATGGAGCACAGCAGTTGTATTGCTGGAGAGAACTGAGATCAAGATGTGGAAGCAGAAGCTGCCAGCATAACCATTTTTGCTCATCTCCAAGGTTTCATTTAAATGATTTCATGAGTTTTGAAGATACTTCAACACTTTAAAGCAGTTGTAGTTTTACCCAGAAGTTAATAAACTTCAGAAATTGCTGATACTAGCCTTTTGCCTAGCCTATTCCAATAGTTTATTTTGCCTTTTTTTTTTTTTTTTTTTTTTTTTTTAGGAAGAGCAGAAAGCAAAAGTTAAAGTTACAATGTCAAATAAATGGTTTGCTTGCCTTGCCTTTTCATTGAACCTTGTGGGAGAATTCCCTTTGGGTTGTAACGTAGTGCTGGTTTGTTTACCTTCTCTCAGAACATGATTTTTAGGCTATGAGTATCATCCCAGGCACTAGGAGTCAATAGAACATGAGTAGTTTCTGAAAAAGTACAACTCTGTATATCACTATTAGTATTGCCCTCGTTTCTGTTTGGTTGTTTTGCTTTTCTTCCTATTTTGGGAAGCATATTTCAAGTATAATAGATTCTGTCTGGGCCATCACATACCCCAGCCTTCCTGAACAATGGCAAAGACTTCTTACATAAGAAATCCTCTCGGTTTTTCCTGGGCCCTTACAGAACTCCAAGCTCTGGTATATAAAATGTTTGACAGTTTGAGAGTGTTCGCAAAGAAAGTGGCGAGGGATGATAGAGTGGGAGCAATTTTAGGAAAGAGGCAGGGGATCCGGTATGTTGCTTTTCTTAAAAAAAAAAAAAAGCAAGAAAGACAAGAAAAGAAAGAAAGGAAGAAAGAAAGAAAGAAAGAAAGAAAGAAAGAAAGAAAGAAAGAAAGAAAGAAAGAAAGAAAGAAAGAAAGAAAAGACTGAAAACATAACATTTCAGTTTATCTGGTCAGAGTCTGATTGAAACAGCCTACCTCCTGTTTATGAGAGGAGTGTGGTAAGACTGTGCGTGCAAAACAACATTCTGTAACATGCCATGCTTAACAAACTTTCAGAGTGGATGACTTCCTGTACATATTTCCTATACAGATATCATTTGCTTTGGAAATAACAGTCAGAAATACCCAAGTCCCGTTGTATGCCATTTCCTGAGCCCAAGTTGGAATTTACAGTTATCGGTTTCATCACAAGTCTTAAGATTAGACCTTGAGTTTTACACTGTCAGAAATTTCCTGGTACTGGGCAACAGTTAGCAAGGTCAGGAGCTCATCTGGACTCAAAAGCTATAAATGAATCCACACATGATAAGCAGGTCAGAGCTGAAACCTGTGGAAGGCATGGTGATCAGATTATCAGCCAACAGTAATCTTATCTGCAACAGTTCAGCCACATTCAAGTCCAGACCATGTGTAGATCTGGAAAAGGAGGGACGGGTATTTGTGCTGGGGGAAGACTCTTGAAAAGAATGCAGACATACCTGCTAGATGTGCCCTGGAGGAAGAAATAATTACTTTCAGAAACAAAGGAGAAGGTATCAAAATTTCAAGCACAGTATGTAAGTAGGTTGATGATAGTACATGAAGAACCTCATTCTCATTTTGTAAGTTAAAGTTTGACTCTCCCCATCCCCCCCCCCCCCCCCCCCCCCCCCCCGGCGCAAGCCACCCAAATCAAGGCAAAAAGTGAGAGCACCCCCTCGGAAGAGCATCGATCCGCATTCTTGCCTAGCTCTGCTTGGTCTCTATGAGCAAGTTTCTTGCTCCTCAGAGCATCAGTTTCCTCACCTGAAAAATGAGGATTCTGTTATGTACATCACATGTTTGTGGTGGTGACTGAGTGAAGTAATGTGTAAACAGTTCCCGGCGTGAGGTTCGTGTTCAACTGAATGGAAAGGTTATCCCTGTTAATACCACTTCACAAGTGTCCACCACCCTAGCCTTCTCAAAATACCATCATATCTGATACTACATGTTCATCTTTGTAGGAATATTATTGCATGGATTGGGCAGGGGTACAGTGTCCCCATTTTACAGATGAGAAAAAGGAAGCTCATTGATTAGTCCCAAGGTCACCCAGCTGGTGAACAGTAGCCCTTGGATTACAACCACATTGGTTCTTAAATTTAAGCAAAAATCAGAATCACCTGGATGGTGATTAAAACTTAGATTGCTGAGGTCTCCCGCCAGAGTTTCCAATTCAGTAAGTTTGGGGTGGGGCCTAAGAATGTGAAGTTTTTTACTGGATGATGCTGATACTGCTGGCCTTAGGACCCCACTTTGCAAACCACTGAGCTACATGAGCGCGATGGTTCTCAAACACACGTGTTCATAAAGCCACCTGGGAGCTTAAGAAAATAAGTGGACAAAAAATGAACTCATAATTGCTCAAGTCTGTGGATTTTCTTTTTGTTTAAGTTAGTGTTTCTTTTTCTTTTTTTTTTTAATGTTTACTTATTGGGGGGGAGGGAGAGAGAGAGAAAGAGAGAGAGAGAGAGAGAGAGAGAGGGAGAGAGGGAGGCAGAGCATCCAAAGCGAGCTCTGCACTGACAGCAGATAGCCCAAAGCTGGGCTCGAACTCATGAACCCGACTGTGTAACCATGACCTGATCCGAAGTTGGACACTCAACCAACTGAACCACGTGGGTGCCCCAAGTCTGTGGGTTTTCTGTCACAAATGTGATCTAGGCTTACCACCAGCATGACTACTTGATTATTGCCAGTAAAAAAAAGATAAATCTGTAACAACTTAGGAAATTCCAACACCTGGAAAGTTGTATTAAAAAAATATGTATATGTAAATATATATACATACATAGTATTAATACAGAATATTTGTTGGGCCAACTACTTAGAGAAATTTTACATTTATGGTCCCAAATTTTCCATTCCATTCTGCAAAATTATCTATTACTGCTTGCCAAATACTGAATAGGTTTAGCACATAATTGAGATCATGGGCCTTAGCTGAAACAATAAAGTTTCCTTCATATCGTAATGAATTGTGATACTTTGAAATTCTCTTATGAAATACTAGATAGTTGGTATTTTAGCTTTGACAAAATAGAAATTAAACCCCTGTTTTAAAAAATATTCTGAGGGCACCTGGGTGGCTCAGTAAGTGAAGCGTCCAACTTCGGCTCAGGTCATGATCTCACAGTTTGTGAGTTCGAGCCCCACATCAGTCTCTGTGCTGACAGCTCAGAGCCTGGAGCCTGCTTCAGATTCTGGGTCTCTCTCTTATGCTCATGCTCTGTCTCTCTCTCTCTCAAAAATAAATAAACACTATAAAAAAAATTTTAATGAAAAATATTCTGCATTTTACTATCAAACTAATGAAATGTCTTAAGATTTTTAGTCCTTGAAGAATGAATTTAAAAGTTATGTTTTACAGATACATTTTTCCTGAACTCTTTATGTTGATATTTTATATTATACTATTAATTATATTTATAATTACGTTTTAAAAATGCTGTCTATATAATTCATTGTGAAAAAAACTTAGTTCTTTAAAAACTATGGCCCACAGTACTTTTGTCGGTACCACTAACTAGAAATGGATCATCACTCTTTCCTTTTATCATATATAAGTTCTTAGAAAGGTGAGAATTACTGAATAATCTGTTTTTTCATTTTCATCCACTTCTTGTCAGTGTCTAGTCATAATTATATTTTAGGTTCACAGGTGAAATTATTAATAATATGTATTTTACAAAAAGCCTATGAAATATGGATTGCATTAATCATATTTCGAGTTTGTATAGCATCTTTAAGAAATCTCGCATGCTTTGAAAATACGGTTTCATTTATTTTCCCAGTACTATTTTTGAGGACCAGATGGGTAAATGTCACAGTTGAAAGATTAAATGAGAGAATGCTTGCAAAGATGGGACTGGTGCCCAGCCAGTGCTCATTTAGTTAGCTGCTGTCATTGATACCACTGTTACTATTGACTTTCTGGTAGAACCATGGGCATTACAGTTTCATCCGATGTGTACTTTTTTGCACCCACTATATAAAGGCATCGATTATTGGTCTTTCACGTCTTTTTCTCCACAGCCATTCAAATGGTTTTTATCAGAATGTATTTAAATTGGCCGTGACAGGGGTGCCTGGGTGGCTTAGTCGGTTAAGCGTCCGACTTTCGCTTAGGTCATGATCTCACGGTTCGTGGGTTAGAGCCACGCGTCGGGCTCTGTACTGACTGCCAGCTCAGAGCCTGGAGCCTGTTTCGGAGTCTGTGACTCCCTCTCTCTCTGACCCTCCCCTGCTCACGCTGTCTCTCTCTCTCTCTCCTAGAAATAAATAAACATTTAAAAATAAATAAATAAATAAATAAATAAATTGGCCGTTACAGCACATGTTGGCAAGCCGAGTCAGGAAGATAGAATACCAGTTTGTAATGAAAGAGAACTTTCCAAAACAGCACCCAGTCACTGTTAGACGATGACTCTCCTGTAAGAGATTCAATTTTAGATCTTTTATTCTACAATAACTTGGAAATGTGATCTCTCTGAGGGTCTCAAATTTAGGGCTGTCTTCCTTTCTAAGTCAGGTCTTATCTAATCTCAGTGAGTCGGGAGATTCAAGATACCAAGAGATAGAGGGCAAGTAGAGATGTTATCTTGTTTAATTTCATTTCATTTATTCATGATCAAAATTAATGCCAAGAGGTATTCAGATATTACCCACGTGGCTTCCAGCTTTCTGCCAAAAGGAGAGTCTTTGCTGGGCTGTCCAGAATACAAACGGGCACACTTCTCCGTTATAAAGGGTGCCCCGAGGATTTGTCCAAAGCTGAGCTCTGTGGGGAGAGCAGAGCTACTGCCTCAGAGCAGAGGAGAAATGGTTGGACTCCTTTTACAGAGAAAAAATGGTGGATCAGGGTTGATAAACAATCACAACTATTTCATGTCATTTGAAGCATGTGTGATGGCATTTAATCACGAATTTCTTACCTTGCAGAAGGTACTAGGGACCAGGTTTTTAATCCTCTCATAGAAACATTAGAAAACAAGCATAGATTTCTATACAGAGAGACAGAGATTCTTTTTTTTTACTTTTAAATTTTTTATTTTTTTTAATTTTTTAAAAAATGTTTTATTTATTTCTAGGGGAGAGAGAGAGAGAGAGAGAGAGAGAGCGTGAGCAGGAGAGGGTCAGAGAGAGAAGGAGTCACAGACTCCGAAACAGCCTCCAGGCTCTGAGCTGGCAGTCAGCACAGAGCCCGACGCAAGGCTTGAACCCACGAACCGCGAGATCATGACCTAAGCGAAAGTTGGACGCTTAACCGACTAAGCCACCCAGGCGCCCCTAAATTTTTTATTTTTAATGTTTACTTATTTTTGAGAGAGAGAGCATGAACGAGCAAGCGAGCATGTGGGAGGGGCAGAAAGAGACAGAGACACAGAAGGTGAAGCAGGCTCCAGGTTCTGAGTTACCAGCACAGCGACCAATGAGGGGCTCAAATCCATGAACCAGGAGATCATGATCTGAGTCAAAATCAGATGCTCAACCGACCTGAGCTACCCAGGCGCTCTGAGGCAGAGTTTTAAAGAAGTTTTGCAAACATGGCATCTCCTTTCCTCTGCGGCAATATGTATACTATTGCTTCTGGGAAAGGACTCTTATTCTTGCAGTGCCGAGCTGAAACTCCATGCTCACGTTATGAATTGCATCAATAGCAATGAGTAGAAGTACAGTAGACCCTTAAACAACATGGGTTTCAACTGTAGGGTCTACTTACACATGGATTTTTAAAGATAAACACAGTACAGTACTGTGACTCTATTTTCTCTTCCTACAATTTTCTTAACATTCTTTCTCTACCTTACTTTATTGTAAGAATACAGCATATAATACACGTGACATACAAAATATTAACAGTAGGCTATTAGTAGTTAAGTTTTGGGGGAGTCAAAAGTTATACATAGATTTTTGACTGTGGTGGAGCTTAAGACCCCAACCCCCAGATCGTTCAGGGGTCAACTGTAAGCAGAATGGACCCAAACACAACAAAACACACCACTATAGAATCAATTACTAAGTACTATTAAAGTGCATGGGCTTTTCCAGACAAAAGAAGAAAGTTTACAGCAAATTTCTAAAGCAAGAAGGCTCAGACGCTTATAGGTTTCCAAAGAAGAACTAGGTTACTTTAAGTGCTTTGCAAAATCTGACCTATTTCAAATTTATACTCCCTTTTGCAAAACTGACATGATGCAACCTACAATGAAAGGAAATGGATGAAAGTAAGATCGCTGTTTCATGGGAAAGCAAACACACACACACACACACACACACACACACACACACACACAAGTTCTAAGGGAATACATTTCACTATTGAGTTTTCTGGCAGCCAAAGGAAAAAGGTAAAACATAATGGAGAGAATGTTGAATTTGGAAGCATAAAGAATGGTCTCCAGCTTGGCAGTCTGCAGTTGTCATTTACCAGCAGAGTGAGGGGGATCTTTCCTCTTCTTAGTATCTTCTTAGATTCTTAGATTCTGTCTCCTTATTTTAAAAAATGTGGATAACAAGAATCTGGAAGAATATTGGGAAGATTTAAGGAGATACTCTATATGAAGGAAAGCTCTAGGGCATAATAAAAATGAAAGTGGCTATAATGAATAGTTTATCCAATAGATAGAAAACAACTTAAAAAAAATCAGATCGGGTTTTACTGGTCTTTCTTCCCCCACAGTCTGGAACAGGGAGAGCACATAACACATGTTTGCTGAACTCATGAAAGTAGGAAAGGGGACAGTTCCTAGATGTTTTCTCCTCAAGCTTGAGGAAATGTTTGACCAACTTCATTCACTGTTTGAAACCAAAAACGGATGAATGTCAGATCCCAAGCAGCCAAGAAGGGCTGCAGAAGGTCTCAAGCATGGAGTGCTCCACCGCGAACTCAAGACTGGAGTGCTACACTGGCTCTCAATACTGCCCAGCAACCCTGCTATGATGTCAGGGCAACTTCATCTATCGCCCTTCCCTGAGACCTACTTTAAGCCCTCCACAATCTCCACCCACTTAATTCTTCACTCTTCATACCTGAACTTTGAATTTTTCCCTGACCTGTGCCAAATTAAGTCTCCCTATTTTAAACCACCATATAGTACCACTTAACCTTTTCCCTCCTGGCATTTATCGTAGCTCCAAATTTGCTTTTATTTGCATCGTTATAATTGAACTTATCACCATTAATATTTGAATGGTTAAACTATTAACCAAATTGTTACATTATTGTTACACTTATTTGCATGATTATTACATGTTTTTCATCATGCCCGTGGCTGGTTCCCTAAGCTCCAACAGAGCAGGGACCTGTTTTTTGTGCAATCTTGGGTTCCCAGGTCTAACACAGTGCCTGGCGCAGAGTAGGTGCTCAGCCAGTATTTGTTAATCAGCTTTTCTCACCTCTAGAACGGTCTAGTGGCCTGCGTGTATGACGGTACAGCAAAGTCTGTCTAAACTTCCAGGAGATTTTGCAGCTCCCCAACCCGGAGGCCTCGGTAAGGAAACCCGGAATGCCTGTTTTGCAAAGTGAACCCAGTAGAAAATGTTTTGGGAGGCGGCGGAACCCCGCCCCTTTACAACAATGAAACAAAACCAGCCCTGAAGCAGCTCTGAAATGCTTTCCTGGAGCAGAGACACCGATTGCAACAGAGGCATGTGCTCCAGGGGAGGACCTGGAATAAACCGTGCAAATATCTGGCGCGCGTAGCCGGGCGTGCCAGCTGGAGGCTGCGCCGGGACTGCCCCCTCATTTCTCCCGCGCGAAACCCGGCCGGACGGCTCCACTCCCTCCCGCCGCTGCAGGGGGGAGCCCGGCGCCCCCGCACCGGCAGCCGCCTCGGGCCGCGCGCGTCTGCTGCCGCCACTCACGCCGCGGGCGAAGCGAAGTTCAGCGGTCGCGAAAGTTTGGTCCGAGACCGTAGCCTCGCAGCCCAGCGCGGCGGCGCCGAGTGGGCGGCGCGGCGAGCTCCCCCGTCCCGGGAGCCGAGTGCGCCCCTCCCCCGGGCCCGCCGGAGCTCCGGGCGCAGCGCGCGGGCTGCGCGGCCGCGGGTGTTCTGCTGGCGACGGGTCCGTGGCGAGCCAGGTTCCCGCGGCCGCGTGGTAGCAGGAGGCTCGAGCTCGGGTGGGAAGAATGGAGTTGGCGTCTCGCTCGCAGGTGAGGGTCCCGCCGCTGCGCGGGCGCTTGCTTCGCGGCCTGCCCGCCGTGTGCGCCCGGCCCTGCCCCCCGCCTTGGGCTGGAAACGTGGCCCTGGGCCACCGCCTTGTGGGTCTGGCCAGCCTAGCCCCGCGGGCGCCGGAGCGGGCGCGCCGTGCAGGTGTGCGCCCTGGCTCGCCGCTGTGCCGCCGGCACTGGAGAGGCTGCGCGTCCCCGCGCGCGGCGCCTTCCTCCGTCCCCGGTGGGCGCCCGGGGGTCGCAGGCTGGGCCGCTGGGGCCGCGAGCCCGAGGAGTGGACACGTTTCGAGGGAGGCGCAGGCGGGGGTGGAGAGGGGTGTGAGGGGAGCTTTGTGGTGCGCGGCCCCCCACTCTCTCCGGGACTTGGCACAGAAATAAGTTTCAGGAAAGTGATTTCTAAAAAAACAGTCGAGAGTCCGGTTCGACTCGGTTAATGGAGTGTAATTTAGAAGGAATTGCTCTCGTATTTGTTCTAGAACTTTGGTAACTGTTTTCAAGGAATTTGTAAGCACTTGGAAGGGGAAATGGCAACGTCATGAGGCCAAGTTAAAAAACAAAAAAGCACCAAGATCACAAAGCGTAAACACAGCAGGACCCCAGTTACGCATTATGGTTCTAACTGGGTTTTAAACATCTCCATTAACGCACTTTTGAGAGTACCCCCAAATGTTTCAGTGGGTGGTGGGAATGTAAACGTGGCTTCAGCTTCCTATTTTACTTCTTAATAGAGCTTTTCCTTACTTTCTAGTAACGAACATGCCTAGTGTTTTCGGAGGTAAGCAATACCAACTTTTTTGAAATGAACTAAAAATAAAACTTTTAAAAGGGAAGGAAGCAGCTTGTGGGAGCTGGCGGAGGCTTTGTGTAACGGGTTTTGTTTTTTTTTTTTTTTTTTTTTTTTTGGTGAGTGCCTTTGACTCACCGTTTCCACTTTACCTTGGATTGGTGGTGGTATTTTATCTCTCTTTACCTGGGTGCTGGGCCTGGAGAGAAAGAGAGAGAGAGAGAGAGGCGGGGTCCAGGGCCTTGGCATTGGGAGACTGAAGCAACCCAGCAGCGCTCACGCTGCCAGAGCGGTCAGGGGTGCCTGAGCCCAGGCCGCTGTCACCTGCCTGAGTCCTGGTTCAAGTTAAAGACAGAGCCACTAATGGCTGGTCGCTTTGTCCATTTAGTGATGTGTGCAAGGTTTCCTGCAAGTAGACATTTGAGGGAAGAAGACCTTGGCGGATGTTTATGAGAAAGTAGTATTTTTAAATTTCCCCAGTGAGGGGAGGTATTGAAAGCAAGGAAGAGAACTCAAAAGTAAGAAGGACTGAGAGAGGGTTAGTTTTTGCTTTTGTTTTGTTTTCCACTGGCCTTGATGATATAATTAGTATCTTATGCTTCTAGGAGGCTTTCAGGTTTGTCTAGGCTCTCACCCTTTCTGGAAGGAGCCTTGAGCCTTAGGCGAATTTCCTCAGAAAATGTATCTTGATAATAGAGGATTATGAAAACCTGTTCTGCCCTAACTACAGTTCCACCGCTTAGATACATAGTTCTTGCTTAGATTTAAAATGTCCCAGAATGTGTGGTTGGGAGTTAATGTTTTACTGTCAAATAATGAGGCTAATTTTTGGTAGCTCTAAAATGTTAAACTGTTTACCAGGTGGGGGTAATCCACAAATTACAATCTGACCTATTATGTACCAATTAGGACAAATTACTTTATATAAGATGATCGGGTTTTTTTTTTCTCTTTCCTAAAGACCTAATTGGCATCATAAATTAAGATGTGTGATGATTTTTCCAGTGGAAACGTTTCTGTTCATCATAATTTAAATGTGAGCACATTCTAGTCTCTTTAAATTAGTGGGGAAGTTCTGTAGGGTGGGCAGGTGACTGTAGGTAAGAGCACTTAATGAGCATTTCAGGCACAGCAAGATGCTAAATTCAAGTGGCTCTACCATGGACCCCAGCCTTATGAATAAAGCAGTGTGATGAACTGCTTGCAGTGGCATTAAAGCACTGCGTGCAGTGGCTTTGAGGCTCACATATACAGTAAATATACTTTCCATCCCTTGGAAAGGGCAGAACTGGAAGGGGTTGCAACAAAGCCGCTTAGGCCTGATGTTCTGAGAAGACACTGATTTAAACTGAACTCCTTTTTAGTTTCTGCTTTTTTGGCAACCTCACCCCGGGTCAGATTTGTTATTCTCAGATGGGACTGCACCTCCCATGGATGAAGTCCTGATTGGGCGGACCACTGGGTCTTAATGTGTTTATGTTGCATGACAGGAGTAGTGCCCAGTAAAGGCAAGGGTGTGGTCCCTTCCGGAGAGCTCTCTCAGGTACAGCTTGAACGGCTGCAGGATCAGACTGCCTCAGCTTCCCAGCGCAGGACCCAGGAGGTCGTGAATGTCAGTGCTGTCCTTTTACTCTCTTCTTGCTCTAGGGTGCAGGTTGGACTCTGAGAGAAGGAGACAGAGCTAGGTAGTGTCCTGATGATGCCTGCTGGGCCCTGGAAGCAGTAAAGAGGGATTTCTCCCTCTCGGGTGTTGACTTCATAAGCTACAAAGTGTCCCTCTTAGGATTCTTTGAACGGGTGTGCCCAGAGCTTCAGAAGCTGCTCACAGAGGCGGATTGTTGTGATTGCTTGGAAGGACCCCACAACAGTTTGCCATTTTTATAGTCCCATATTTAAAAGGCCACTTCTTTTGGGTTTTGTTTGTTTTGATGTACTTATGACCGTCCCATCCATAGAACGGACTTCTCATTGATGAGGAGAAATTTCAGAGATCACAGCCATTCTGGTCTGGTCAGGTACAGAGAACAGAAATCCTTGAGATAGTTCTGTGACTTAAACCAGTTTGTGAATATTATAGTAAATTAATGAAAAAGATCAGTAAAGCCATTCAGATAGAATAGTGTAGGCATGTTCATTGTAAACTGTCCTTGAGAGTTCTGCTTTACTCATCAGCACTTTTTCTGAGCTGCAGTTTAGAAGTTTTTATTTTCAAGATACAATTTGGTTTTTCAGAAGACCTAGCTTTTTTCACCAAAGTGGAATTGATACAGGCTGGCGGAGGACGGATAGAGATAAGAAAATATTAGTAGGACCATTTTACTTTCTTTTTGGAAAGCAGTGGTTTCTGAAAGTTGTTTAATTTTTTAAGTTTTTAATGTTAATTCCAGTATAGTTCACAGTGTGCTGTTATTAGTTTCAGGTGTACAGGATTGTGATTACTCAGTACTCATCATGATAAATATACTTATCCTCTTTACCTGTTTCACCCAACCCTCACCCATCTCCCCTCTGGTACCCATGAGTGTTCTATCTGAATGTTTTTAAATAGGACCATGTGGAGGAATATTTGAACTATAGCTGAAGTTAATGTGCAGAATACTTTGTCTTCAGCAGTGGTAAATGCACCATCTGTATGCGGTGCAAAAATACATAGTAGAGTCTCACAGTTGGGAGCCAGAGTTTGTGTTCAAGTAGCTGATGGCTTCTTTTCTTTCTAATCATCAGCTGATGACAGAGGCTCCCTGATGGGGTTAGTCCTGTCAGATGTTGTTTGAGCACTTACTATGTGTTGGGTGTTAAGATCCCTCTGGAACTCCTTGACTCCTCTGCCTTTGTCAGAACTCCGCTGGCTTCAGGGCCTTGGTTTTGGGAATGGGAGAAGACCTGAGGAGCCACCCTTTCCCACTCCGCCACCTCCACTTCCCTCTTGGAAACTATCATTGTCTTTTATCAGATTTAATCCTCACTGAAGTTCTTTGAAGTGAAGTGGCTTGTATTATCTTGGAGTTTAAAGATACGGTGACCTAGAGTGATTTGTTCTGGGCAGCCCAGCCAGGCAGGAGGCTGGATTCTGTCCTCAGAGCCAGTGCGTGACTCTTGTCACTGGATTCATGAGCTCCATCTTGGCCAGTCAAACAGCTTTCACTGAAATAACATTATGAGGATAGCAGTCTTTGTCTAACTTACAGTACCATTGAATTAATCAAGGACATGCTAAGTATAATGTATTAAATATAAGAAGTGGGCAGCCCTTTTGAGTTTTCTCATTCCCTTGCTCCTCCCTTTACAAGGCCTGGGACATTAGCAGCTTGTCTGGTTCTTCCCTTTTTAAAAGCTAATTTATTTGTTTTGAGAGAGAGAGGCAGAGAGAGAATCTGTGGCAGACGCTGCACTATCAGCAGTGTGGACCCTGATGTGGGGCTTGAACTCAGGAACCAGGAGATCATGCCCTGAACCAAAATCAAGAGTCCGACGTTTAACCCACTGAGTCACCCAGGTGCCCCAGGTCTGGTTCTTTTTTAGAAGCTGGCCGCATTAGGCTTTGGAGCAGATTCTTTAGTTACAGTCTGTAAAAACATGGGAATATGAATAAGGTCCACAAAGCTCTTAGATAGATAGGAATGATACTTAGATGGACTTTGTACAAGTAATAACATGTTCATAAAAGCAGAAATAAAAACAAACTTGCAACTACTGCTCCCAGTCTCCTACTCTCTGGGTGTCGTTTTCTAGAGTTTTCTAGATATTTCCCATCCGGTGTTTGCCCGTGTTTAGTCACTATTTTTGCCTAATTTTGTACTATGATTGCCATTTGAATTCTGCTTTCCTTAGCACCGTCAGTGCTATTTCTGGGGAGCTTGGAGGTTTTTCCAGTTTTCATTTTTAATGACTGCAGTGTTTCATTGAAGTGTGTATTTTATGTATTTTTCTGTTGAAATATTTTTTTCTGTATTAAAAAACTTTATTAGCAGAAACTTTGCAATACCACAACAGTGGTGCATATTTTAAGCCTTGTGTTGGACTCCACGCTGGTTTTTTTTTTTTTTTTTAAGTTTTATATATTTTGAGAGAGAGAAAGCACAAGTGGGGGAGGGGCAGAGAGAGAGGAGAGAGAATCCCCAGCAGGCTCTATACCATCAGCACAAAGCCTTAAGTGGGGCTTGCTGGAACCCAAGAACAGTGAGATCATGACCAGAGCTAAGTCAGATGCTCAAACAGCTGAGCCACCCAGGAGTCCATGCTGTTTTTAATTACCATTTCTTTATCATGTACATACTGTCTCCTGAAAGGAATGTGCCGGATTTACAGTGGGTGGGTGTTTCCAACAGGTTTCCCTGAGGCATTGCCCCCTTTATTATTAGCCAAGAGAAAGCAAGTGTTTGATCAGGTTAGAACCAGGGCTCATGATAACTAGATTGAAACATTGTTTTCTTCCTAAATTTAGAGCAGCTAGCAGTATGTTTTTAGTTTTGACGACTGTAGAGACTAGCGGTAGAAGTCTCTTCCTCATCACCCAGGAAACCAAGCAGATCCAAGAATGTGCTAATGGACTGTGGTGGCAGTGCCTGGGACTGGGCTGCCCTGGAATTTGTGCAGGTGGGTCGTGTTGATGTGGAAGCGTGGGGATACCCTGCCCTGAACTCCTTGCCTCTGTGGCACGAACCACTTATTAAAAAGAGTTGCCTTCTTTTGTTTATTTCAGTTATAAATCATCTTCTTGATGTCTGAAAATAAGTGTTCACTGAAGGTTGGGTATCTAAAGGTAAAAGAGATTCATAATAAGGGGTTTCTAAGAGCTAAGAAAAACGAATTTCTGGATCTGGGTGCTGGTTATACAAACTGGGTGCATAAAAAGTTACCAGGCAGTACACTTAAGGTATATGCACTTGACGCTGCACTTAAAATGTCTAAAAAGCAGCCTATCCCGTCCCTGTGAATGAGCCCCAAAGCCCGTGCTTTTGGGCAGCCCAGGCTGCCGGGTGTGTGGGTGTGACTTCCCAGGCGACTCGTGCCCTGCTGGCTGTGCTGATGACACCCTTCTCGCTGGGAATAGTCCAGGGATCCGTCCTGCAGACCCCAGGTCCTGCACAGCAGTCCCACAGCTGCGTGGGCAGCCCACTACCTTTAAACCCCTGCTGCAGGAGGGTCCTGTGTACCTAAAGAGTGCCTTGCATTTATGACTGAGCTCTGGTATCTGCGGCTTTTGGCTTTTTGGCCTGGCAGGCCTCTTCCTCTGTTAAGAGGGCCTTAGGATTTACCCCAGGGTAGTGGCTAGGGACCCTGAGTCACATGGCAGGCCAAAATGATAATCATCCTGATGTGTGAAGGGCCTGGCATATAGCAGGAGTTAAATA
The DNA here is from genome assembly GCF_003009895.1 of Hyaena hyaena. Taxonomy (NCBI): domain Eukaryota; kingdom Metazoa; phylum Chordata; class Mammalia; order Carnivora; family Hyaenidae; genus Hyaena; species Hyaena hyaena. The sequence goes on from NW_024080781.1 coordinate 692,961, forward strand.
TTTGTTGAATTGTTAAAAAAAAAAACAACAAAAAAACCAAAACAAAAACCAACACCTCCCCCCCCACAAGAAAATAAACCCCCCCACAAAAAACAAAAAACCCCTGGTGTTTTAGGCTGTCAGTGTCTAGTGAGTGGAAGTATGAGTTATGACAGGCTGGAACATCCTTTAGCAGGACTTCTCAAACTTTTCTGTTGTACTGAAGGCAGAGGCTAGTTTGAGCCTGTCCCAGAGGCCTGGAGGTACAGCCACCAACCATGTCTGTGCAGGGGATTTTTTCATCCATCTTCAGTTTTTTCCAGTTTTATTTTTAAAAGTTAGGCCTATTAGGGGCTGCCTGGTTAAGCGTCTGACTTCGGCTTAGGTCATGATCTCACAGTTTGTGGGTTCAAGCCCTGCATCTAGCTCTGTGCTGATAACTTGGAGCCCGGAGCCTGCTTCAGATTCTGTCTCTCTCTCTCTCTCTCTCTCCCCCTCCCCTGCTCACTTGCTATCTTTCTCTCCCTCAAAAATAAACATTAAAAAAAAAAGGAAAAGTTAGGCCTGTTTTACATTATATTCCATTGTGTGTGTGTGTGTGTGTATACATACATATCTCTCTCTCTCTCTCTCTCCCCCTCCCCTGCTCACTTGCTATCTTTCTCTCCCTCAAAAATAAACATTAAAAAAAAAAGGAAAAGTTAGGCCTGTTTTACATTATATTCCATTGTGTGTGTGTGTGTGTGTATACATACATATATATAAAGCTTATTTATTTTGAGAGAGAGAGAACATGAGCAGGGGAAGGGCAGAGAGCAAGAGAGACCATATCCCAGGCAGGCTCCGCGCTGTCAGTGCAGAGCCCAACATTGAGACCATGACCGGAACAGAAATCAAGAGTCGGACACACTTAACTGACTAAGCCACCCAGGCACCCCGCCATAATACATTTTTATTTATTTTAACACAGATAGGATATTTAAGAGTACTCTTCTGAGAAGAAAATCCCCCTCCCCTGCACTACCTGTGGTCAGGACAGCGTCCCAGCCCTCCCTGAGTTCATGAGTTTGAGAAGCAGGGAACTCCTGGTGGAGTGTTGAATGTAGAGCACACCATACTGGCAACAAATCCTGAAACAGAAAACACCTCCATGCCCACTCCCCACCCCATGTCATCTTTTTATTTAAAGCTCCAGGACTCAGTGCAAAAACACTTTATTTGATATTGAAATAAGCATTATTTTTAAATGCAAAATGTCTAATGCTTCTATTTTGTTCTCCATTAGCACTGGCTTAAAATGGAAAGTTAAGAAAAATAAAAGTGCTTTAAAATTACTGCTTATTTATAGTTCTCTCTCTCTCTCTCTCTCTCTCTCTTTCCTGACAGTTGGTCCCAGGCATTTTTTATTGGGGGATTTTTAAAATTAAAATAATTGAAGGCAGCGGGCCTCATCCACGGGGGGGTGGAGGGTCTTACAAGAGGCTGCCCTTGACGGAACTTAAAGTCTCCCTCACCTCACTGAAAAGAGCACCTAGTCCTCATGCTGACCATCATCATTGCTGAGGGTATCCTCTTCCCCAGCTGTCATTGGGAAGAGAAAGGACACACTCCTAGGGAGTGTACGCATTCACTGTAGCACAAAGCCAGCAGCTAAGTGGTGTCAGCAGCCCACAGACGGTGTCTCAAAGATTGTTTGGGCGCATTCCCCTTCCTACTCTGCCAGCAGGGCCCAAGTGTGTCAAGTGGATCCTTGTGTTAAGGCTTTCAGGGGTGGGCTGCAGGATGGAGGTCTCTCCCTCACACCTCTGTCACTGTGAAGGTCTGCTCAGTGCTTGTGTGGAGTGAGCATAGGGACACTTGCTGCCTCCAGACAGTCACCTCCTGCCCGGCCCTTCTTCCACCTGTCAGTCTGCTGCAAGTCTTCCTTCAGGCTGACTGCTGTGTAGCTGTGGATGCGTGGCCAGCCTGGAGGCTGCCACCAGTGGGCTTTCTGATGCCTACCCCTCATCACTGGGTCAGTTGCCCTCCTGGACTTATTTCCCAGATTTTCCAGTTTCTCTCATCACATTGACATGGCTTGAAGATTTTTTTCACTCTAGGGTACATGACTCTTCCTTCATGGTACCCCTTAGCATGGTGCTGTGCTGGCACACTCTTGAATAATACACTGAGCAGTAACACACTCTTTAGTAACTTTCAGTAGTGAACGTGGGCCCGTGGTAACTTTCAGTAGTGAACGTGGGCCCGTGGTTACTTTCAGTAGTGAATGTGGACCTAGCATCTTCACAGAATGCTTTTTAGTCACAGTTGGGAGGCCATCAGGGCTCTGTACAATTGAGCATGTTCTTTTCCTTTTGGGTAAAGGAGAAGAATGCATTTTCCTGGCTCTCCTAACAGGCAAGGTTATTTGGCCTGCTTTCACCGATCAAATGTGAGAAGCATTGTGTGTCACTTCTGGGTGGAATTCTCTAAGTGCCAGTATGTCATTTGCCATGTCTTCTTCCCACTGCTTCTGCATCTGACAGCGTTCCAGGCAGCGGTAGCTGTGTCAGCCCAGGGCCTGGGCGAGGACAGTGTGGAAGGGTGTGGAATGGTGTGCCTGGCTTGCCTGGGATGAACATGTCATGAACTGGAGAGAAACCTTTTTTTGTTTCATCCTTTTAAGACAAGGTATTATTTATTACTGCTTAATAACCTGGCATGTCCTGACACACAGAGGCTCTCCTGTTTCAGCTGTTGGATTTGCTTTATGGTGTTCATCAGAGTGAACTAGGGTTGTGGTGGTAATAGAAATATGTGAGCTTCTTTTCGATTATTACTTTAACAGGGTGAGGTGAGTGTTCCTGGTGTTAAGGGGTTTGGAGTTCAGGGACAGTAAGTGCCCTGCAGTGGGCAGGAGAGCCCGTTGGAACCCATAGTCATTCTGTCCAGAATGCCAGTAGCACTTTGTTGAAAAACACTTAAGAGCAGACTTGTCCAGTGTGATAATTGGTCTTGTAGAGTCTGATGAAATCTTGACATTGGCTTCATATTTCCGGTCTGCTGACTTTTCTGGAAAAGGAAATTAACCAGCTCTTCCCAAGTGGTTTGGCCCACCTCCCTCCCAGGACCTTGGCCAAAACAACCATTTCCTCTGTTACTCACCCAACGGCTCTTCTAAGCCCTCTGCACAAACATGTCTATAAATTTCTCTTGTAATTTCTTTCTTCAAAATAATGTAGGTGATTTTTTTTGCCTATTGTTTTACTGTGGTAAAATATCATAATATGATATTTACTATTTCAGCATTTTTAAGTATATAATTGGGTGGCCAGAAACACAGTTGCATTATTGTACAGCCATCGTCACTGTCCATCTCCAGAACTTTGTCATGATCCTAAACTGAAACCCTGTGCCCATTAAACACTGACTCCCCATTCCCACCGTCCCCTAGTCCCACCACCATTGGTAACCTTTTTACTTTCTGTCTGTATGGATTTGACCATGCTAGGTACCGCATTGTAAGTGGAGTCCTAGAGTATTTGTCCTGTGGGTCTTACGTCACTCAACAGAACGTTTTCAGTTCATCCATGCTGTGTATGTCAGAATTTCATTCCTGTTTAGGGCTGAGTAATAATACACTGCATGTGTATACCGTATTTTGTTTATCCATTCATCCATCCATGACGGTTGGGCTCTTTCTACCTTTTGGCCATTGTGATTACTGGTACTATAAACATTGGTATAAAATAACTGTGTGAGTCTCTGATTTCACTATTTTTCGTACAAGGACTGAAAGTGGGATTACTGGGTTCTATAGTAATTCTGTGTTTGAGTTTTTGAAAAGCTACCCTAGAAGCTGCATCGCTTCACCTCCTCGCCAGCGTTGCATAGAGGTTCCACTCTCTCCAAATAGATACCAACACTTAATTTCTGCTTTTTTCAAATAACAGCCATCCTAGTGGATGTGAAGTGGCATCTCATGATGGTTTTGATTTGCATTTCCCTAAGGATTAGTGTTGTTTAGCATCCTGTCACATGCCTATTGGCCATCTGTTTATTTTTGGAGAAATGTCTTTTTATGTCCTTTGCTCTTTTAAATTGGGTTTTGCTGTTGTCTCTCAACTATAGGAGCTCTCTGTGTTAGATATTAATCCCATATCAGATACATGATTTGCAAATGTTTTCTCCCATTCTGTAGGTTACCCTTTTCAGTCTCGTGATAGTGTCCTTCGATGTATAGAAGTTTTTATTTTGTTGAAGTGCAATTTATTTTTTTTTTCTGTTCTTGTCTGTACCTTTAGTGTCTTGTACACGGAATCATTGCCAAGTCCATTGTCATGAACTTTTTCCTTTTTATTTCCTACTAAGTTTTAGAGTTTTAGCTCCTACTTTTAGGTCTTGGATACATTTGGGTTTTTGGTAGATTGTTGTGTTAAGGTAGGGATCCAGCTTCACTTTTTTGAGTGTGGATATCTAGTTTTCCCAGCATCCTTTCTTGAAAAGATGACCTTTCCCCCATTGAATAGTCTTGGTACCTTGTCAAAAGTCATTTGACCACCATATATGTGAAGGTTTATTTCCGGGCTCAGTGTTCTTTTGCACTGGTCTACATGTCTGTCTTTATGCTAAGACCACACTGTTTGGATAACTGTAGCTTTGTAATAAGTACTGAAATCAGTAAGTGTGAATCCTCCAACATGGTTCTATTTTTGTATGTATGTATGTATGTATGTATGCATTTTTTAAAGATTTTAAGTAATCTCTATACCTAATGTGGGGCTCTAATTTACAACACTTGAGATCAAGAGTCTTTTACTCTGGTGATGGAGCCAGTCAGGTGCCCCTGGTTCTTCTTTTTAAAGACTTGTTTTGGTTATTCTGAGTCCCTTGAGATTCCACATGAGTTTTAGGAAGGGCTTTCTCCTTCTGCAAAAAAAAAAAAAATATTGCTGGGATTTGATAGAACTGCATTGGGTCCATAGATAGTTTTGGGTAGTATTGTCATCTTCACAATGTTAAATGTTGCAGTCCCTGAATGTGTGATGTTTTTTCTCCTGTTTTTGCCTTCTTTAATTTTTCTCTGTGATGTTTTTCAGTTTTCAGTGTAGTCTTCCACCTGTTGCCTCAATTAATTCTAAGTGGTAAATGATGCTGTGGTAAATGGAATTATTATTTAATTTCCTTTTCTGATTGTTCAGTGTTAGTGTGTAGAAATGCAACTGATTTTTATGTGTTGATTTTGTACCCTGCAGTGTTACTGAATTAGCTAATTAGTGCACACGGGTTTAATGGAATCTTTAGGCCTTTCCGTATATGTGATCATGTCACCTGTGAACATAATTTTACTGCTTCCTTTCCAATTTTATTTCTTGTATAATTGCTCTGGCTAGAGCTTCACATACTGTGTTGAATAGAAGTAGTGAAAGTGGACATCCTTGTCTTGGTGATCTTAGGGAAAGCTTTCAGTTTTTCACCACTGAGTATGATGTTACCTGTTTTTCCACATATGACCTTTATTATGTTGAAGTTTCCTTCCATTCTTTGTTGATTATTGGTTTGGTTTGGTTTTACCATGAAAGGGTGTTGAATTATGTCACATGCTTTGCCTGCATCTGTGGACATGATCATATGTTTTGTTTTATTATGTTAAAGTAGTGTATTACATTGGCTGGTTTTTATATGTTGAACCATCTTGCACACCAGAACTATGTCTCACTTGGTCATCTTATGTGATCCTTTTTTTTTTTTTTTTTAACTATGCTACTGGATTAGGCTTGCTAGTATTTTGTTGAGGATTTTTGCATCGATATTCACAAGGGATATGGCTCTGTACTTTTCTTGTAGGGTCCTTGGCTTTGGTGTCAGAGTACTACTGGCCTCATGGAATGAGTAAAGAAGTGCTCTCTTTAATTTTTTGGAAGAGTTTGAGAAGCGTTGGTGTTAATTCTTATTTAAAAGATAAAAAGAATTCACCAGTGAAGCCATCTGGGTCATGGGATTTACATCGTTGGGGGACTTTTGATTACTAATTCAAATCCTTAGTAGTTAGAAGTCTATTCAGATTTTCTTTTCGTGAATCAGTCTTGGAAGATTGTGTGTTTCTGGGAGTCTGTCCATTTCATCCAGCTAGCCCAGTTTGTTGGCATTCACTTGGTCTTAGTACACTTTCATTATCCTTTTTATTTCTGTAAAATTGGTAGTAATAACCTCACTTTATTTCAGTTATTTGTATTTTTTTTTCATCATCAGTCTGGCTAAAAGCTGGTCAATTTAGATATTTTCAGAACACCAACTTGATTCTGTGGCTGTTTCTCTGTTGGTTTTCTATTCTCTATATCTGCTGTAATCTTTATTATTTCCTGCCTTCTCTTATCTTTGGGTTTAGTTTGCTATACTTTTTCTAGTTCCTTTTATGGTGTGTAATACTTGTTTGTTGGTTTGAGACCTTTTTTAACATAAGTGTTAACAGCTTTAAATTTCCCTTTTATTTAGCATTGCTTTCTCCGCTGGCGGTAAGGTTTGGTATGTTTTGTTTTCATTTTCACTTGTTTGAAAGTGTTTTCTAACTTCCAGTGTGATTGTTTCTTCTTTTGGAGTAACTCATTGGTTATTTAAGGGCATGGTGTTTAATTTTCACATATTTGTGAGTTCTGGTCTTCCTTCTGTTACTGATTTCTAGTTCTATTCCATTCTGATCCACAAAGACAGTTTGTAGGAAAATGTATATTCTACTCTGTTGGTTGGAGTGTTTTATATATGTTTGTTAGCTTGAATTGGTTTATAGTACTGCTCAATTCCTCTGTTTTCTTATTGATCTTCTGTCTTATTCTATCCATTATTGAAACTGAGGTATTGAAGTCTCCAACTATTATTGTAGAACTCTCTCTCATTTCATTTCTGCAGCATTTGCTTCATATGGTTTGGAGCTCTGAAGTTTTGTGCATATATATTTTTAATTGTTACAGCTTGTTGGTAAATTGACCTTTTTATCAATATGGAATGCCCTTGTAATACTTTTTGACTTAATATCTATTTTGTCTGATATTAGTATAGTCATTACATCTCTCTTTGGGTTACTCTTGGCATTGAATATCTTGTTTGTCCTTTCACTTTTCAGCCTAAATGTCTTTTTAGATATGAAGTGAGTCTCTTATAGACAGTGTATAGTTGGATACTAGTTTTTTAAAATTCTTTCTGCCTTTCTGTGTCTTTTGATTGTAGAGTTTAATCTGTTAGCATTTTTTTTCTTTTTACATTTTTAGCAAGTTTACTTAGAGAGCAAGCAGGAGAGAGGCAGAGAGAGGGCAAGAGAGAGAATCCCAGACACACTCACACAGTCAACAGAGTTCAGTGCTGGGTTTGAACCCACGAATCATGAAATCATGACCTGAGCCGAAATCAAAGAGTTGTACGCGTAACCAGTTGAGCCACCCAGGTGCCCCAATCTGTTTGCATTTTAAAGTGGTAACTTATAGGGAAGGACTTGTGCCATTTTGTTTTCTTTTGCTTTCCTTTTTTTTTTTTTTAATAGCTTTTTTGATCCTTGTTTCCTCATGACTGCCTACCTTTGTGTTTGTTGATTTCTTTGTAATGGCATGTTTTGATTTTCCTTTCATTTCCTTTTGTGTGTATTCAGTAGATATTTTTTCCTCTGTATTTAGCATGGGGGTTACATATAACATTCTATAATTAAAATCTAATTTGATTGATACCAATTTGTCAGTGGCATACAAAAACTCTACTTCTGTGCAGCTCTGCCCAGCTCTGCAGTTGTTATCAATATCACCGATTACATCTTGATGCTTTGTGCACCACTAACATAGATTAGTAGGTGCATTTTTATACTGTAGAAAAGAAAAAGTGGGTTTACAGACTGAATTTACATTAATACCAGCATTTATATTTTACTTGAAAATTTTGTATTTCATATAGCTTTGAGTTACTCTCTAGTGTCCTTTCATTTCATCTCCCTTTAGGCTTTCTTGTTAGGCAGGTCTGGTACTAATGAACTCCCTCAGCTTTTGTTTATTTGGTAATGTCTTAATTTCTCCCTACTTTTGAAGGACAGTTGTGCCAGATACAGAGTTCTTAGTTGACAGTTTTTTCTTTCAGTGCTTTAAAAAGATCATCCCACTGTCTTCTTGCCTCCAAGTCAGCTGATTATCTTATTGAGAATTCCTTGTATGTAATGAGTTGCTTTTCTCTGGCGGCTTTCAATATTCTCTTTGTCTTTGTCTCTTTAAGTTTATTTATTTTGAAAGAGAGTATGAGTGGGCGAGGGGCAGAGAAGGTGAGAGAGAACCCCAAGCAGCCTCTGCGCAGAGCATGACTTGAGGCTCAAACTCACAAACCATGAGATTGTGACCTGGGCTGAAGTCGGATGCTTAACTGACTGAGCCACCCAGGCACCCCACACGTTTTTTTGACTGGATGGTTTTTGATGCTGCATTGTAGGAGATTTTTATGTATTCTCAGTGCTAGGTCCTTATTGCTTACATGATTTGTAGGTATTATCCCATTCCGTAGGTTGCCTTTCACTTTCTTAATAATGTCCTTTGATAAATGGAGGTTTTTAGTTTTGATGACATCCAGTTTTACCAGTTTTTTTCTTCTGGTGCTCATGCTTTTGATGTCCTATTAAGTTCAGATCTTTGATTGCATTAAATACTGAATACTAACTATTATGTAGGTATTTTATTGAAAAATTGCATTTGCCTAGAATGTCTTTTGTTAGGGGTTATTAACAAGCTATGTGCCTTCAGTGAGTACGCTGAGCTTTGCTGCTTTTTGAAATGAGGGGAGGTCCGCCAGCTGATGGATGAGATCTCGTCATACTCTGGTAATCCTTGACTTTACAATCCTCTTAGCTCTTAATAGTTTATATACCCCCATCACTCTGAGTTTAACTGTATTTTCTGGGAGTTTTTGAATTTCACTGTGTATACTTTAAAAAAAAAAAAAAAACCTAACCCTGTTTTAATGTGTATGACCAAATTTCTGTTTTGAAACCTGAAGCCCATTTGTTCTGTCCATAGTTCTGTAGGAGGGTGTTTGTCCAGGCGCATCCTCCCCATCGTCGAGGGTGCCCTTAAATGATACAGCTGCTGGTTAAGAAGGACACTTGTCTTAATTTCTGTTGCTTTCATTACTCAGGGAAGTTGAAGACTTTTAAAATATGTTCTTAGTCTCTTCTGTGTTCCCTTTTTAGTGAACTTTGTTGGTTCTACCTATTTATCTGTGTGACTCTTGGGACATTTCATTTAGCACGAGCTTTTCAGTAACATTAGTAATTTGTCTGTTTGTGGCACATCTTTTCTCCCAACTTCTTTCCAAATTTTTTTTTCTTTTTTGAAGTTTAAAACTGTTTAAGTGGTCCATGATCCTACTCTTTTCCAGGTTTTAAAAATTAATTTTTATATTTTTTGTTTAAAGAGAGAGAGAGCATGCAAGCAGGAGAGAGGGGCAGAGGGAGAGCAAGAATCCCAAGTAGGCTCTGTGCTAAGCGCAGAGCCCAACGTGGGCCTCCATCCTGTGATCCCGGGATCAAGACCTGAGCTGAAATCAAGAGTTGGACGCTCAACAGACAGAGCTACCCAGGCGCCCCAACTCTTTTCCATTTTGATACGCTTAACATTCGTGCTGAAGTCTCCCCCATTCAGAGGCCAGCTGCATGTTCACCTTAAATATATTCTCCTTTGTGGTTTTTTTACCTTTTAACTTTTCAGTCTTCTGATTTATAATATCAGGAGAGAAGCAAAATGGACTGTGTTACTCTCCTCAGACGGGCAGTTTTGCCAGCATCATTGAATGACATCATCTCTTTCCCTATTGATTTGTGGTGTTTTTCTTATCAAATCTTAATTCTGTGTGCTAGGATCCACTTCTAGGAAATCTGTATGTTCACACTGTTTCTAAATAATTTTCTTCCTTTTTCTGACTAAGGCTTACATTCTATACAGTAAAATAAATCCTTTTTATTGTTCAGTCCTGTGAGGTTTTTCTGTAGTCACTATCACAATTGATTTTATCACCTCTCAAAAATTTCCTCTGACCTCTAGCCTCAGGCAACCATTGATCTGTGTTCTGTTTCCAGAGTTTTGCCATTTCCAAAATGTCATGTGAGTGGAATCAGACAATATGTAGCCTTTTTCACCAGGCCTAATGCGGTTGAGCTTTATCCCTATTGTGTCTATCAGTAACTTAATCTTTTTTACTGCTGCCAGTATTCTGGGGGATGCCTGTCCCCTGTTTTGTTTATCCACTCCCTAGCTGATTTGGATTGGTTCTGGGCTTGGGAATAAAATTGCTCATTGCAAGTTCTTTGCAAACATACGTTTTCATCTCATTTGGGTAAACACCTAGGAGCAGGAATGCTGTATCACGTGGTAAGACTTTCACTTGGTGAGAAGCTGCCAAGTTGTTTTTCCAAAGCAGCCTCACCATTTGGCATTGCCGAGAGTGCCGGGTGCACCACATCCCTGTCAGTCAGTGGATCGCTGCTGAACTGCACAGAGAAATGACAGATCCTTGGGTCTGATGTTGTGTTACATTGCTGCACTTGGTCACACGTTAGAAGGATGTCCCCATGAATCTTTTATCAGGTGCGTTGCATAGAAACCTTGATTTCTTTGTCACATCTGTTAAATAGTGTTTTGTATTGAAGACACTTGAATGTCTTACGAAGATTTTTGCTAAATCCTGGAGCTCGTGACTGAAACTGTTTGTGCCTTTTGAAGTTAGGCAGCAAGAAACAGAGCCCTTAATGCCCCAAGAATGCCTACTGGTGTTTGCTTTTTTGAAAAAGCGTGTTCTTTCCTTTTGTTCCTAATTGGCAATTACCGCCCCCCTAATGGCACCTCTGGAGCAGATGCAGAAGTCTTAGATGAAGAGGGAGGAGTTGGGCAGACACAGGATTTGCAGCCATGGGCTGCTGCCCTTGTGGCCGGAAGTGATTTATTAGTATTGCCAGCCTTTCCATTCCTTGGAGATGCTTCTGTTAAATCATTGCGTGGGGTGCACTTCCTTCTTTCACCTTTTATGTTAGAACATGCTTCTGAGGTGCCTGGGTGGCTTACTCGGTTAAGCATCTGACTCGTAGTTTTGGCCCAAGTCATGATCTGGTGGTCCCTGGGATCTAGTCCCACACTGGGCTCTGTGTTGAGCATGGAGCCTGCTTGGGATTCTCTCTCCCCATTTCTCCCCTCCCCTCCCCCACTCTCTGTCTCAAAATAAGTAAACTTAACAACGACAAAACAGGCCTCTGGGCCAGCGGAGCTGATTTGTAGAATGGTGATAAGTCAAAAGGAAGACAACTGGAACCAGTCACAGCCCCTCACTGCCACTTTCGGGACTGAACCCCGAGGGCTGTTAAGTAAAATCTAACACATTACACTTTTAAAGTATTATCTATGTTTCTCCAGTTACAAGTGTTTTCTTGGCATATTGGCTGTGATGGCTTAACAACAAAAGTATCTTTGAAAAGAAAAATAAGAATGCCAAATACTGTTAAATTTACCTCCTTAAGAAAAGTTGTAATTTTTCTCCCAAGAACCATGTCCGGCTTTGTGAGGAGCTTCTCCGCATAAATGTGGAATGATTTTGTTTTTGTTTTTTTTGCTGTTGTTTCTAGAACTCTATTTCTGTGTCTGCCTGTTTGCCCCAAAGGGTGATTTCATTCAATGGTGGGAAAGTATTTGTATTAATCCTCTAACACCAGTAACCTTGGCACATTCAATTTTTGGATTTGTGTTCTCCATAAACTAAATGTTGAAGCTTCCTATGGTTGAACCATTGACTTGCTAATCATTTTTTAAACAAGAAGCATTAAAATCATGATAAAAATAAGATTAGAGATTAGTAATTTCTTAAATGAACCTGACTGTAAAAGTAATGCACAGAAACAAATTGAAAGAATTGAAGTGACTTTTGAATATAAAACTCTGTAGGTGCTAGTGCGGCCAAGTGGGATCTGGAGAGCCCGAGACCATTTCAGGGTTCTACACGGACAAAGTTATTGTCGTAATAATTCTAAGTGCCAGTTTCACATAAGAATGTCTTGTAGCAGTGCAAATTATTGTATTAAAATCTGAAGCCTTGAGGACATCTCTTTAATATTAAGAAATGGGAGGTACAGGTGAAGTCATTTGCATCCTCAGGTACAGTGATTGCCAGGCTATCTGGGCAGGGGTCTAGTATGTAGTGAGAGTGTATGCCAGGGATACGTAGGACTGCAAAGAAATCTTGACCTTGATTGCTGGTGGTGGTTATTGTTGGTAGTGGTGTTGGTGGTATAAGTTTGAAACTATTTTGTATGTACTGTAGATAAAGCACATGGGAACATATATGAGAAATACTGAGGGTTGGAGGTTTTTTTGAAATACAATTTTTTAAATATTTATTTTTGATAGAGACAATGAGAGTGTGAGCAAAGGAGGGGCAGAGAGAGAGAATCCTGAGCAGGCTCTGCACAGGGCTCGAACTTGCAAATCCAGACCCGAGCCAAAATTAAAAGTCAGATGCTTAACTGACTGAGCCAGCCAGGTGCCCTGAGAGTTGGCGGTTTCATTGTGGGGGATGGGAAATTCTAGTGCGGTTGCTGAGAGAGGTGAGGAAGAATCCTACCATATTGGATTTGAGTTCAAGGTGTCATTATGAACGTTTGATTTAAGATACTTAAAATGTCCTTATTCTGTCCAGGCAAAGAGCCTAGAAGCAATGATACTTAACTAGCAAGGAGCACACCAAGTTCTCAGATCTGATTTCTTTTTTTTAAATTTCTTTTTTTATGTTTTTTATTTATTTTTGAGAGTCAGAGAGAGACAGTGCGAGCAGGGGAGGGTCAGAGAGAGAGAGAGATACAGAATCCGAAGACAGGCTCCAGGCTCTGAGCTGTCAGCACAGAGACTGATGCGGGGCTGGAACCCACAAACTGTGAGATCATGACCTGAGCCGAAGTCGGACGCTTAACCAACTGAGCCACCCAGGCGCCCCTCAGATCTGATGTCTAAATGCCAGTGTGCCTTGGAGCAAAGGCTGATCCGAGGTCTGGGGCAGGTAAAGTATAAGGCTAACTTAGCACAGTTGTGCCAGAAAGGAAAGGGGTGCCCACTGACTATTAGAGTTGTGTCAAAAGGGCATAGAAACTCACTTGAAGGACCTCCCCCAGTGGCCAAATTTAGGACAATTTTAGCATCAGAAAGAATGGTGACAATAATGGATTAAAACACACTGAATAAAAAAAAATTCAATGAATCTACATGGGAGGGAGAGAAGGGGAAACAGGGGACACAGCAAGACAGAGAGGGAGAGAATATTGCATTCTAGAAGAATGCCAGCTAGTATATAAAGAACGAATTGAATTTGGAAATGACCATTTTGCAACCCCTAGTGTGTAGTAATGGATTCACGTAAGAGTTATCGGGGATGCTGAAACTACTGAGCGTATTGTTACGGGGGTGGGGGATGGGGGAAGGATATTCACAGACTGTCAAATGTCACCTACTTATTTCTTAATTAGTAAAAAGGGAAAAATGTGTTTTTGCTCAGGAGAAATCTGGCGTGTCCACCTTGTTGGTCAGAGAGCATCAGCACTAGAGACCGAGACAGCCAGACATTCTGTGCTTTCTGAGTAAAGCAGCAGCAATTCCTACAAAGTTGTCATGGCCTTCCCAGAAAGAAGTAAACTTGAATCTGCCTGGGCTTATAACTTCAGCTACCAAATCACAGGAAACCCATAGGGGCAGAGGAGGCTGGTAAATGCCATCCTGCAGCGGCAACAGATAGACAGAAACTTTAACCTTCCAGACTCTTGAAAACTCTATAATCAAATGACCCAGTTTGTTCAAAACTAAGTTGTCAAAGGAGAAAAGGACACCTGAGAAAAGACCTGTGAAACCTGTTGACCAATGTTTGGACTTTATTCAAATCATGATACACATGGACTGTGAGTTACAAAAACAGGTTAACAGAACTGAGAACACAGGCTGTATTTGCAGATGATACAGGGTGAAATGATAGTGTGTCTGCAGTTGCTTCAAAATGATTTGGAAGGGCATTTGAGTAGAGATACCAATGAAACAAGTTGAGCCATGAGCAAATAATTGCTAGGGAGTCCATGTGTGAGTTCCTTATAAAGTTCTACCTACTTAAGAATATGTAGGGAAATTTTCATAATTATGTTAAAAAAAACACTACTGATTAATGGGGGATAATCTGATATTTTTGTGCCTCTTTATGCGTTGCATTGAGAAGTGCATGTCATCTGTGTAGAATTGTTGTCAACAATATTTAACTTAAATGTATCAGGAATCAATCATATAAGCTCAGAATGTATGACATTCTACAAGGCAGTTGTCTTAGGCTATTAAATGTCAGTGTTATAAAAAGCAACAAAAATCAATGTCATAAAAAAATAGTGCATGATATCTGCTTGAATGGATCTCCTTTGTCCCCCCAAAGTTACTAAAGACATTTTGGGAACAGTCATAGATATTTAAATATGAACTTGTAATAAATGATACTATGGAATTAATGTTAATTACTTAGATATGATTGTAGTTTTGTGGCTGTATAGGAGAATGTTGTTATTCTCCAGAATTGTATGCTAAAGTATTTTAGGGTGAATTTGTATGATTTTTGCAATTTACTTTGAATATAAATGGATTAAGTTGGCTCACACTAAATGTTTTTCTAGGTCAAAAACAGTGAAATACTAGCTAATGCTTATGGTTCCACCTGATGTTTGTTGAAAGAGAAACAAGGTAAACACAGTGACAAATGGGGCTCCAGGTGAAGAATATACAGATGTTTGTACTATTCCTTCACCTTTCTAGGGCTTTGAACTTTTTCAGAATAACAAGTTGGGAAAACATAGGTAGTCAGCATAATGAACGTGAACTCTCAGCAGATACATACTTGTTAGATCAAGTGTGCTACATTCTTTCTTGGAATAATTGTGGATAATACTGTTTAAATTCTCTTGGGATTAATTCTAGAACTACTTTATTGAGAATATAGAAAAGGAGCAAGGCTGCTTGCTTCATTGTATGAATTTTCATGTCTGAATTAGATAACAAAGAAAAGAAAAATTACAGCGCTCTAGGTGGAAATGGAGAAAAGAGGAGATTAGTAACTATCTTATGGAATGTTTTTTATTTACATGGATGACATTCAAAGACAGATCCACTGTAGGAGGAATATCGATTGTGGTTTCTCAGAAACCACTGATGGTTTCCTTAATTTTTGTGAAGAGATCAAAAATGGCATATATCTAGCTATGGCCTTGACATTCTCTGTAAGATGGGATAGATCTCTAGAATTTGAAAATTCCCTCTTGTTTTGTTGCCATGAGGTATCAGCTGAAGCACATTTTGCTCAGAGTTACTGGGGTGTTCTGGGTGACCATGGCAGATTGATAGAGCTAGGAGATGCTAATTTCTGCTCCTCTCTAGAAAATTTCCCTAAGTCAAAGCGGCCCCTGGCTTTATCCTTCTTCTTTTTTGAATCCAAAACAGATCCCTAAAGAAGTGGCTGACATCTTTAACGCCCCCAGTGATGATGAAGAGTTTGTCGGCTTCCAAGATGATGTTCCCATGGAAACCCTGTCATCAGAGGAGAGCTGTGATAGTTTTGACTCACTGGAGTCAGGGAAACAGGTACCGATGCTTCCTTTCCTGACAGGTGTGGTCTCCTGGAAGCCTGGATCCTGGTTTGGATATTCTTTCGTTGGAGTGTGGTCTGAGACTGGTGATCGCAGTTGATTGTCAAACATTTTTTAAGCATTATGCCTTCATATTTCAAGAACCAGTGAGTGTACCTACATCACTGTACTGAAAGCCCTTTCCCTGTACAGTAATTTGTTAATAAAAGGGGCCTCCCATGATCTGATCCATTTTCTTTGCAACCTTGGGGCTGCAGCCTGTGTCGAGGCTGTGTTCTGAGTGCTCCCACATGACTGGCAGGGCAGGGCTGGGTCCACATCGCGACAGTCCACACTGCAGTGCAGGAGCATGTGATAACGGTGAGCCAGTTGTGTTCCTGTGCTTCTGCGGCATGGTTCTTTCTGCACCTCGCTCCTGGAAGTGCTAGGGAGAACGTTATTCTTTGATTACTTTGATCTGGCAAACGCAAGTTACATTTCTCTGAGGGTTAGATTCCTGGAGGTTTATATTGTGCCTTAGCAGTAGCGTGGCCAGTCAAAATAGCCTTCTATGGCATAGTCTTTGTTCACTGGCTCTCAGAATTCCTCATCCTCCCTGGACAGTAGCCTCTCTGAAAAGGCAGTAAATTAAACCCACCTTGCTTGCTTCAGCTGGGCAGGTACAGGAGGAGAAGCGTTAATTACGTGGGGGCGGTGCCTGCTTCATCGCGTGGCTGCCGGTGTGGGTTCTGGCCTCTGTGGGAGCTGGTCTTTCTCGGATTCGGTGACCCCCCTGGGCTCTGTGATCCTCACTTTCCTGATGTCTCTGCAGCATTTGAACCACCAACCACCTGCTTCCACTCCCCATGGTCTCTTCCTCTCTCTCATGTTGTTCATTCTTCATGGCCATCTCTTCTATTTCCCAGTCCCATATGTGGATGTTCTTCAAGATTTGTCTCTAGACCTTTTCTCTTCGTGATCTAATGCTTTCAGCCATTACATCCAAGTTCTTGATGACTCGCCTTCTCTCTCCAGCCCCACATGTACATCTGAGTGCCAGCTGGACCAGTCTTGATCAAGGGAGATGTCATACTCACTAATTTCCCTCCCCTGGTTGTCCGTTTGTCTTCATTTTTATCCTTGTCTTGCGTGTTCTTACCCCCTCCTTCTCCTCTCCCATTTCCCCTACTCCCTTGCAGGAGTCTGGATCTTCTGCCATGTCGCTCTCCCTCATCCCTTCCCTCTTCTCCCCTCTTCAGCTCCCATGATCCTCATAGTTTGACCTCAGTTACGGAACTGAGCTCTGGTCCTGATCCAGGCCTTATTCAGAAGCCCATTGTCTCCATTTGAGCATGTCAGGCAGTGGGGGAAGGTAGAGCCTGTGGATCCACCGTGGGGGGATCTGAGCAGTGTGGGGTGTGCATGACAGGCTGAGCCTGGAGCCCAGCAGCGCTGTAGGTGTTAGAAAACAAAGCAGCTTCCATATCTTGGCTATTGTAAGTAATGCTGCAGTAAACATGGAGCTTTCACATTAGCGTTTCTGTTTTCTTTGGGTAAATACCCAGCAGTGGAATTACTGGATCATAGGGTATTTCTGTCTTTAATTTTTAAGAACCCTCCATACTGTTTTCCACAGTGGCTGCAACAGTGTGCATTCCCAGCAGCAGTGCATGAGGGTTCCACATTCTCACCAACACTTGAGAGTTCTTGTCTTTTTCATTTTAGCCATTCTGACAAGTGTAAGGTGATATCTCATTGTGCTTTTGATTTGCACTTTCCTGATGATGAGACAGGGAAGCAGCCAAAGTATCCATCAGAAGAATGGATAAGGAAGATGCTGAATATGTGTATGATGGAATGTTATGCAGCCATAAAAACGATGAGGTTGTTGCCATTTGCAGCAACATGGAAGGATCTAGAGGGTGTCGCGCTAAGTGAAATAAGTGAGACTGAGAAAGACGAATACCAGATGATTTCACTCACGTGGAACCTAAAAATTAAAATGAATACATAAAAAGCAGAGTCAGACCTATAAATACGGAGAACAAAGTGATGGTTGCCAGCAGGGAGGGAACTGGGGAGATGGGCAAAATGGGTGAAGTGGGGAAGGAGATGTAGGCTTCCAGTTTTGGAGCTAATAAGTCAGGGGAATAAAAGGCACAGCTTGGGGAATACAGTCAGTGATAATTGTAATCTAGGCATGTGTTGACAGATGGTAGCAGCACTTATGAGCATAGCACAATGTACAGTACTGTACATCAGGAGGTGATGTAACATTGTGTGTCGGTTCTCCTCAAACTTTAAAACAAAAAACCCAGAACAGCTGCTTTTGAAACTGTGACTGCTGCTACTTCTCTGCCGTCAAGCCTGCCCACCCCTGCCCACCCCTGCCGAGGCTGACGCCAGTGTGCCTTAGATGGCCCGTGACTGTTTGCTTTTCATACAGATTGCACTCAATTCACGGACCTCCCTGGGACAGTGTGGGTGGTGGTGGTATCCCTGTCTCACAGGGGATCACACTGAAGCTCAGGACAGTGACGTGACTTGTCTGAGCCTCCACATCTGAGAAGTGTTTCAGCTGGGATGTTTCAAGTCTAGGAGCATCACTTCTCAGCCTCTCCCCTCTCTCTGCTTCTCCTCTGTGCTGCCGTAGACCCAAAACCACATGGACGCCCTCATTGCGCACTGGTCTGCTCTTGGTACTGGGTTCAGATGCTGCTGCTTCCTGAAGTTTTCCTGGGTTTTCTTTCTTTCTGTGGGGCATGTTGGCATCTTCCTCATAACTCTGCCCCTCACCATGGTTACTTGTGGATCTGTCTCACTCCCCCACTAAACTGTAACGTCTGCAATGTTTGAACGATGCTTTCCAGCTTTCCTGGTTCCTGGCTTGGACTGCTTACTTTCCTCATGTTTCATGGGTTCAGCACCCATTGGTGAGTGAGCGCCCGTTGGGTGGAATGGAGATGGGGTGCTGGTCTAACTGGTTCATCCCACCATCGTTTTCCAGCCTTTTTCTTTGTGTCACATGAGCTTCAGAATAAAAAATGTAAACCACTCTGGTAGCTCCTCTTTTCATCTGTTACTTCCTTATGTTCCTGATCAAGGTAGATGAATATAGGTGACCGAGGTCCAGAATATATTGCCCGGTATTGATTGTGAAGGATCACACATGCTGCAGAATGAGGAGCTATGTGAGGCTTGTAACCAGGATTGCAGCCAGACTGTGCAGTGGATATTATATTTTGCTTTATACAGACTCCCCTTAACAAAGTTGTTTTTAATTTATTTTTTATTTTTTAAATCTCCTGGAATAAGGAGAAGAAAAGCAGAGGCCTTGGTTTAGGACTACCTTGGTTTTCTCTCTTAGAACTGGTCACCAAAGGTACTGATTTCTCTCAGGCTGACCAATTCCCTGGGGGAGGCCAACTCAAAGGCTAGAGAGAGCTAGAGGACCAGACAGTTGGAACTTTTGCTCCAGGATGTGACCTCTTCTCTGGACCCGAGGCAGGGACCATGGGTAGATGATGAAATTCACACATAGACCCCACTGCCCTAACACAGCCTGCAGAGGCCAGCTCGGGGCTCTGTGAGCCAGATATTGTCTATCCTTGGAGATGGCGGGTTCACGGTGGGTTTCCTTGGGAGCCAACAGTGCCCCATTCTTCCTTAATAATAAACCCAGGCCTGTTGCTTCCCCACCCCGATCCCACACGTTCCTGATCCATGGTAACCAGCCTAGAGTAGCTGTGTGAACTTGCACACAGTATGTAGCAATGTTGACTTTGGTCTTTCTTAAACACAATTTGAATTTCACTTTAAAGAAACTTCCCTTTTGTGTTTGTGCTTTTTTTTTTTTTTTTTTTCAAGCAGCTGCACCACAGCTATCAACAAAGGAACAAAGTAATTTAGCTCCAAGCACACTCACTCCAATTACCCATAATAATTCATAGGAGACATTTAAGCTTTAAAAAAATGCTGGATATAGGGATTTCTTTCTCTATCCCCCTGTAAATTTTTTCCACTCATCTA
Source organism: Hyaena hyaena (assembly GCF_003009895.1). Lineage (NCBI taxonomy): Eukaryota > Metazoa > Chordata > Mammalia > Carnivora > Hyaenidae > Hyaena > Hyaena hyaena. The sequence continues at coordinate 712,588 of NW_024080781.1, forward strand.
TTATATCTATTTTTCTCCAGAGATTATCTGATCCAAAGAAGTATATAATTAAAGTCAGAGAGAGAGGCAGTGGGGGAGGTAAAGATTCTCCAACCAAATGTGGTGTGATGAGGGGTCATTGCTATATCGGGTGTGGGAGGAAGAGACGTCAGAAGCAAGTGGGGACATAGACTTCAGCCCTGGTTGCCAGCTTGGAGGAGGCTGATTTGTGGGTCCCCTTTCTGCATGGCAGGTCTGTCTTTTCCCTCTTTTCTTTCAAGATAGCCATTTAGAGAGCCTGGTGTTTTTCCTTTTATTGGTTCTAAAGACAGAAAAAGTCATTGGAAAATGTCTTTCCTTTTTTTTTAAAAAATTTTTTAATGTTTTATTTATTCTTGATAGAGACAGCATGAGCAGGGGAGGGTCAGAGAAAAAGGGAGATACAGAGTCTGAAGACAGGCTCCAGGTTCTGAGCTGTCAGCACAGAGCCTGATGCAGGGCTTGAACCCACGAACCGTGAGATCATGACCTGAGCCGATGTCGGATGCTTAATTGACTGAGCCACCCAGGCGTCCGTCTTTCCTTTTTAAAAGTCTTAGAGCATCTTTCCTTCTGCTCACTTGCTACCTCTCGATGGTGGTGGGCCTCATGTCTCTTGCAGGAGAGGCTTTCCTGGGGGGGTGGGAGGGTTGGTGCTCCCATCACCCTTTGCAGTGAGTGGTGATGGAGCAAAGACAGAGCCTCCTCAGCATTGGGCGGGGAGGGGTGTGAAAGGCGCTGACCCCTTCCTGCAGAGAAACTCGCCGTCTCTGGAAGGGAGGCATGCTCACTGACTTGCAGGACACGGATTTGGATGGCTGCTAGGAAGGAAAGCCAGCATGTGGGATGGAGCCAGGCTTTCTGCTCATGGCTCCTTTCCATGTGTGTTTGGTTCTGTGGGAGGAGCCGACCTTCCTGATGGGCAGCCCTGGCGGGAGAAACGGAATTCCATCAGCACTCCCCAGTCACACAAGAGGCTGAGGGAGCCTCTGGCCATTCTGAGGAGCCTCTGGCCGTTCTGACTTTTTGAAGTTACGCTGTTGCTTTATTATTTCAAGTTGTTCAGTTGTTTCAGATTATTCAGTTCAATATCCGTAAGCTGTGGCAAATCTGTATGTATATGTGTGTTATTGTAAAATGTACATAATGTGAAATTTACCATTTCACCATTTTTTAAGTGCAGGCAAGTGCCTAGTTTCTTGCCAGCAAGATGCTAAGTGCCATTAAGTACGTGCACAGTATTGTGTGGCTGTCACCATTACCCAGAATGTTCTCATCATCTCAAACAGAAACTCTACCCATTAAACAACTTCTCATTGTCCCCAAGTCCCCTGGTAATCTCTCTCCTTTTTCCTTTATGACATGTGTGTGTTTTTATTTAGCAAGAAGTGCGTTTTCATTCTAAATACTTCACGGAAGAGCTAAGAAGAATTTTTATAGAGGACACTGACTCAGAGACGGAAGAATTTGAAGGATTTACACAGAAAGATCTGAGTGTAAAGAGTAACCCAGAAGTAATGGTAATAATTATCAACATGAGGGAGTGTGGGTTGTAATATTCTCAGTCTTGTTTTTGGATTGTATTTTTACTTGTAAGAAGTCATTTTGCAAATGAACGTTTTCTTACATATTTTTTTAAAAGTTTATTTGTTTGGAGAGAGAGAGAGCAAGCACATGGGGTAGGGGCAGAGAGAAGGAGAGACAGAATACCAAGCAGGCTCCATGCCATCAACAAAGAGCCCGATGTGGAGCTTGAGCTCACAAGCAGAGATAATGACCTGAGCCGAAATCAAGAGTTAGCCGCTTAACCAGCTCTGCCGCCCAGGCGTCCCACATGTTTATAAGTCAGTTAACAAAATATAAAAGTTGTTATTCTCAGACTAATCCCTGGTTCACCAACCCATTATTCTCTGAGAGAAAATCCAATTGTCTTTCTTTGATACTTTAGGGGTTTGGGGAGACTTAACCTCAGGTGCCCTTATCGCCCTTCCAAAATAATATTTAGACTTTCTTGAAAATCTTTTCTCTGAAAAGAGGACAGTCGGTCTGGAGGTAGCAATTTCCTTAAAGTCATTTCTTGTTGTGTGCAAAGTCATCTTCTTAGGTTTGGAGTTAATGTGGCAAAAATTTAGCTTAGAGTTTTACGTGTGCATTCTTATTTGGATGCTGACGTGCTCTCTAAATGATAAAGATGACCTGGGCTTGTCAGATTCCTGAGGGAAATCTCTTAGCACTTGACCTTCAAGAGGCTTGTTGAATTTTCCTTTACTTCATATGTTTAGGCCAGTTGTTTGAATCTCAGGATACCTTTAAAGAACAACCTTTGGAGGGCACCTGGGTGGCTCAGTCAGTTAAGCGTCCAGCTTCAGCTCAGGTCATGATCTCACAGTCCGTGAATTTGAGCCCCACATTGGGCTGTGTGCTGACAGCTTGGATTCTGTGACTCTCGTTCTCTCTGTCACCCACCCCTGCTCTGTTTCTCTCTCTCTCTCTCTCTCTCTCTCTCACACACACACACACACACACACACACACTTTCTCTCTCTCTCAAAAATAAACACAACATCTTTTTTAAAAAGGAAACTTAAAGAACTATCTTTGGGTTTTTTTCAGACATAAAAATGTTTTCTATTAACTGAAAAAGAGCCTACCTTTATCCCCCCAAATCAGTACACCATTTCCTTCTTGGGTATGAAGATAAGGGATAGAGGTAAAGCCTCTTCACGTTCAGAAGCTCCTAAGAAGCCGAATCTGGTGTGGAAATTCTGTAGAAACTTAAATAAGCTGTAACTACTAGGTTTGCTCTGCCCCTTACCTTTTCCCGGGGGATCTTAAGGCCTGAAAGCCCTAATGGTAGGCTGGCTTGTTTGATGTTGATGCCTCCCCCACCCCTCACCCTCCCAGCCACCAGGAATAGCAACACAGAGCTCTGCCAGCCTAGTCCCCAAGCCCTCCTTTGGCTTCCAGTATAGAAGCTACTTGTAAGGCAGTTGATGTGTTCTGGCCAGCAAGACACTAAGATCTTTCCAAACCTTAATGGGTATCCTCTACTCTTAGTGACTTGTTTTCCTTCTCATTTTTTAGTTAAGTGATGTCAGGTTATTCAAAGAATTTGTGTTTCTAGCACTGGGACGTGAACTACCCCAAAAGTCTTTTTTCTTTTCATAGGCCATACATCTGGGGTATGAATTGTGACATGTTCTGTTCACTGATGTAACTCACCGCTTCGGGAAGATCCACTGGCAGATTTTACTTTATTTACTTATTTATTTTTTACTTTTTTTAATGTTTACTTATTTTGAGAGAGAGTGTGAGCAGTGGAGGAGTAGAGAGAGAGAAACTCCAGCAGGCTCTGGACTGTCAGCGCAGAGCCCAATGTGGGGCTCAAACCCACAAACCATGAGGTCATGACCTGAGCCCACATCAAGAGTCAGAAATGTAATCGACAGAGCCACCCAAGCACTCCTGCAAATTTTATTTTAAATTTCAGTGAGCAGGGTTGCCTGCGTCGCTCTGTCAGTTACATTCCGACTCTTGATTTTGGCTCAGTCATGATCTCTCAGTTGCAAGGTCAGGCCCCATATTGGGCTCTGTGCTGATAGTATGGGCCCTGCTTGGAATTCTCTCTCCTTCTCTCTCTCCCCTTCCCTGCTCATGCTTTCTCTTTCAAAATAAACATTTAAATACATAAAATTCAGTGAGCAAACAAGTATCATTGCCTCCCTCCCCAACCTCCTGCCCACTGTAGGGGTCTGATGAGACCACTTTCTCCGGTAATAGGCTATTACTAGCCAGGGTGTTTGGAGGTCATACAGCCATGTGTCCAGGCCACCTCCTGGATCTCCATATTCAAGCCCATCTCTGACATTGCTAAGGGTCCCCTCACATCTGAGGTGTCACCCGCTGTCTCCTGGGTAATATCACCCCACCATTGCCTTCTGTTCTTACTGTGCCCTCGTGTGTAAGACTGAATTTCCTGTTAATGCCAGAAGTCTATATCAAGTGGACTCAGAAATTATGGGGCGAGAGTTTCTTGAGCTGATGGGACGGGTGTTTGCCAACGAGCCGCAGAGCTGTCTGCCTTGATTTCACCCTGTGGCTCTACTGGTTGCAGAAAAGGGGAGGGGACATCCCTTGAAGTGAGGGCCCGTCATATCCTGGGGATGAGGCTCTGCCACCAACCCCCATGGCCAGTCATCTGCCTTTTCCTGGGCTACCTTGCTCAGGTGAAGTCAGCTCTCCTGTCCCTTCTCCCCATGAGTCCTGTTCCTGCTCTTCAGGGCAGAATAGTCCGTGTTTCTTAGCGCTCCCATTTCTGTGTGAAGGTAACTCTAAGGACAGGCATAGCCTTTTTTTTTGGCTGTGCCTCATGATACTTGGTTTCCAGATGTTCCACAGCGGAGGAGCCTCCTCTGTGAAAGCATGGCTTCCAGCCTGTGCTGGGAGGGAACAGTCAGTTGGCGGGTGTGGCCAGGGCACCTGGCAGTGGTGGAGAGCCTGCCCTTGGACCATATTCATCACCAGACTACCTGAGCACTTGACAGAAGAGCTCGTAATAGGGAGGGGAAGCTTTCTTCTACTCATTTTTTCTCTAATGTCAGAGTGGTTTTAAACAATGGGCTTTTGAAGGTCTGTTACCAAACATCATCTTTGCTCTTTCATTTTGTCAGCTTGTGGAGTCCGATTTGAGCGATGCTGGTAAGGTGTCTTCAAGTGAAGAAGAGGATGAAGAAGAAAAGGCTACACCCAGAAGAAGCAGGCCGAGGAGAAGCAGTATTGGTCTTCGAGTAGCCTTTCAATTCCCCACCAAGAAACTGGCAAAAAAATCAGATGACAGGTCTTCTGAGCCGCTATTTCCTAGCACACGCTTGCAGGACAATAAAAAAGCAGTTCTTGGAAGAAAGAGAAGCTGCAGACAAGGGAAGGAAAGGGAAGATTCTATCTCTGAATCTGAGGATGACACCAGGGATGAGGGCCAGGAGAGCTCAGATGCTCTGCTGAAAAGGACCATGAACATCAAGGAGAACAAAGCCATGGTAAGGCCCTGTGGCGGGCAGTCTGGGAGCCGGCTCTGCACCCTGCCCTGCGGCCATGGAGGCTCCCGGAACTGCCCTCCCAGCTGCTGCTTCTGTCGGGAAATGTGCTCTGGCTATCAGGTGTCCTTTCTCTGTTCCTGAATGCCAGCTGCTTATACCTGATCAGCTCTGGCTTGGGAACAGAAAGAGACTTCCCAGGGAAGTTTTTGGCCCTGGTTCCTGGGGCCATGAACTAGGGCTGCTTACGGTTGAAGTCAAGTTCTAAGTATGTAGTGGTACTGGAGAGGAGAGGGCTGAACAGTTGGCTTGTTCCCAGCAGAAAGAAACTAAAGATAAAAAAAAAAAGTGTCGAGAAGCCCACTTTAAGAGTTGCAAGGTACAGGTTAGGCAGGTGGCTCTCATGAGAAATCCTTCTGTGGTGAACCACTGGGGGTTTCAAGATGTATGAGAGAATGAAAGAGGCCTAGGTATTAAAACACACGGAACAGTGTTGAGTCATGTTAACACGTCTTCACTAGAATGAATTATGATACAAGGTAAAATATTTATTATGTGCATTTGGTTTTTCTGTATTTGGTCAGTAACTTGTTTGTTTCATAGTTTTGCATATACAGAATTAATAAAATTCTGCCACTCAGTCACTGTTAGCATTTTGGTATATTTATAATTTCTTTTTGAAAAGCATAATATAATGATGCTGTTATGCAATCTTATACATCTAGTAAGTTATTTAAGAAAATATAAAGCCTAGGGGCACCTGGGTGGCTCAGTCAGTTAAGTCCAACTTCAGCTTAGGTCGTGATCTCACGGTTCATGGATTTGAGCCCCATAGTGGGCTCGTGCCGACAGCTCAGAGCCTGGAGCCTGCTTCAAATTCTGTGTCTCCCTTTCTTGCTACCCTTCTCTTGCTCAGGTTCTGTCTTTATCTCTCAATAATAAGTAAACTTTAAAAAAAATTACCTAAAACCTACTTGTGGGTGAAATTTGTCCTCAGACCTATTTATGCTTATTAGCAAGGGAAATTTTTAGCACTTCAGCTCTCTCCATCTTTAAAATAAATGTTCATGATTTTTTAATGATGCCTAAACATTTGTATAAATAACCTTAATTGATTAGAATATTGTTCATTGGCTGTTATTTCGTATTCTTGGGTGTTTATTTGGGAATCTTTTCATTAATTATTGATGAGAAATCAACTTAGGTAGTTTTCTTGGAGCTCTAAAACACATGTCAGAACAACCTAGTTGAGCCTTTTGTTTTGAACATGATGAAGCTTGGTTTAGGTGTGCATAGTGATCTGTTCCAGGATCACACTACGAATTAGTGGCCGTGCCAGGATTCTCACCTCATATGCCTGATCTCATCATTCCAAGGACCACCTCTTCATGTCAGGCTTTCGTATATAAGGAATGGGCATAGATGTTATTCCTATGAAGGGTGGTATCAGTATCTCACCTCTGGAGATAAAAATCTTGGGGCGCCTGGGTGGCTCGGTTGAGGATCTAATGTTTGATTTTGCCTCAGGTCAGGATTTCACTATTCGTAGGATCAAGTCCTGCGTTGGGCTCTGACAGTGCTGAGCCTCCTTGGGATTTTCTCTCTCCCTTTGTCTCTACCCCTCTCCCCTCATTTGCATATATCCTCTCTCAGAAAAAGTAAACATTAAACAAAAATCTTGGGGTGTCTGGGTGGCTCATTCAGTTAAGCATCTGACTCTTGATTTTGGCTCAGGTTATGATCTTGAGGTTTGTGGCATTGAGCCCTGTGTTGGGCTCTGTGCTAATAGTGCAGAGCCTGCTTGGGATACTTTGCCTTTCCTCCATGCGTGTTCGTTCTCTCTCTCTCTCTCTCTCTCTCAAAAGAAACTTTAAAAATGTTTAACATATGAGGTTAAAAATACAACAACTGTTAAGATCTTACATGAACTACTTTAGTCCTAGTTTTTAATGTTGGCAAAACTGAAGACTTGTGATAAGGTGTTAGATGAACTAGGCATGGCAATATTGACAGAAGGTCCTTTCTTTTGTTCTGAACCTCAGCTTGCTCAGTTATTGGCAGAACTGAACTCAATGCCTGATTTCTTCCCAGTACGAACCCCGAGCTCAGCCTCTGTAAGTAGAACTCCTTTATAATTATTCTAGTACTAATGGACATAACCTGCTGCTAGGTGGCTTTTACACCCGGTTGCAAATGTCTGTCTCTTGGCTTTCAGAAGAAGAGAACCGTGAGGCGGGCTTTCTCGGAGGGACAGATCCCACGACGCACTAACCCGACCCGGAGTGCGCGGCCTCCCGAGAAGTTTGCCCTGGAGAACTTCACCGTCTCTGCTGCCAAATTTGCAGAAGAATTTTACAGCTTCCGGAGAAGGAAGACGATTAGCGGGGTACTTTCTGAGCACCTTAAACAGCTTATTCTCTGCCTCAGCCAGTGCTGCAGCTCTGAGCCAATAGTGTGCAGCAGCTGAGAACGGGCATTTCTCCCAGGTTCCCAGGTGGAGCTGCTGTTCCCGGGACCACACTCCCAGAAGGACTCCCCGCCCCCGTCTAGGCTGCAGGCTGGAGAGAAGCCTTAACCTGAGCGGAGCAGAGGAGCTGCTCCCGCGTTAGGACCCTCCACTTCATCCCCGAGGGGGGCAAGAAGGGCCTGTCAGTGGCGTTTCGCCTGTGGGAAAGGGCAGTGATTCCTCCTAGCTCTTTCGGTTGTAGGAATGGGGCGTTCTAAGAGCTTTCAGTCTGGAGCAAGAAACGATCCTTCCCCTTGGCAGGTTGGGTCGTTCCTCGTGGTTCACATCTCTGTCCTCACAGGGTTCACAGCTGGTGACTCTTGGTCAGGAGACTTACTTACCTGACCGGCTCATTTATTGTCCCATCACCTTGTCGTCCAGGAGGCTTGGCACTGTGGTGGCAGCTCCGAAAAGGAGTCCAGGGACACGGGAGAGGGACACAGTTATTAATGGTGCTGGAACTCTGAGGGTGTGTTTTAACCAGTCAGAACATCTCATGCCAGGTTCTGCTTTGGCTCATTTTGCAGGGCAAGTGCCAGGGGTACAGACGGCGTCACCGTATATCTTCTTTCCGGCCAGTGGAGGATATCACTGAAGAGGACCTAGAAAACGTTGCCATCACTGTTCGAGATAAAATTTACGATAAAGTTCTGGTAAATTCTGTATGATGGATAATTTGTGTGATTGTGATTCTAATTGGGAGTCCAAGGAGCTGGTATTTGAAATCCTGTGTTGTTTTTAAACTGCATCTGGACTTAAAAGCCTCAAGCCTTCTCCCTTCTGACTGGGAGGATCACCTCTCACTGGGTGGGGGGGAGTTAGCTTCCTGCAGGGAGCCTCCTTGGGAGAGGTCTCTCTGGGGAATGCAGATGAGATGAGAGGAGGCAGGTGTATAGTTTGGAAAAGCATACTGATAATAGTTAACATTTTAAATATTTATATGGTGTTTATTTAAAAAATTTTTTTAAATTTTTATTTCTGAGAGGGAGCATCAAGTGGGGGAGGGGCAGAGAGAGGGAGAAACAGAATCGGAAGCAGGCTCCAGGCTCTGAGCTGTCAGCACCGAGTCCAAGGTGGGGCTCAGATCATGAAGTATGAGATGGTGACCTGAGCTGAAGTATGACGCTTAACCGACTGGGCCACCCAGGTGTGCCTGGTGTTTATTTCCAACACAGAAAAAAAGAATACTGTGCTTTTGTGTGTGTGCCTGTGTGCTTTCTGATTAACAGAACCCTAGGAACTAAAGTTTGACAGAATATCTGTGGTTGGTAGGAAATGGGTTAAAAATCCTTTTAAACGGTGATTCAGAGGGGGGCTTTGTGGTGTTATGCATCATTTTTTTAAATGAGGCAGCATCCTATTGAGGCAGTATTAAAATGTTTTTAATTTAATTGCCAACATTTTAACACTGGGAAATTTTATACCGAAAAGCTCCAGGTCACCGGGAGCTGAGACATAGCCAAGTGCTGCTGCTGGGGACTCAGGACCACTTGGGCCCCTGTCACCCTCTGTGGGCTCTTCCTCTCCCGCCTGCAGGCTTTCTGCTCGTCTCTCTCATCATTTCATTTATTCTAGGTGCCCCACTCTGTCTTAGCTGCTCTGATAGGTTTCTCTGGCCCCAGAGCTGTGGTTTGGGCCAGAGAAGAGGGACTGCTCCCTTTGGGGCGAGAGGCACGGCCTCTGCACGCCCTGTTGAATGCGTTCGACAGCTTGGGGTCTTGCAGGCATCGCCCTGTAAGTCCTGCACTCACCCGCCCACCGCCTTCCTCCCGCAGGGAAACACTTGCCACCAGTGCAGGCAGAAGACCATTGACACCAAGACGGTGTGTCGGAACCAGGGCTGCGGCGGGGTCCGAGGACAGTTCTGCGGGCCATGCCTGCGGAACCGCTACGGGGAGGACGTGAGATCTGCGCTGCTGGACCCGGTAGGAACGGGGCGCACACTTGGGGTGAACCAAGCGTTGGCAAAGTGAAGCAAGCGGACGTGGGGACCTGTAGCTGCAGAGCTCTGTCTCCCCCTCGACACTCCAGAGGACATGAAAAAAAGGGTTTCCTTCTGGAAAGACAGGACAGATGATTGGGTTTTCCAGGGTCCAAGCCTTGTTTCCTTAGCATTATGGTTCATCAGGTGAACCTGTGTGGCTTTCCTCCAGCAATGTGGCTTAACCTCAGGCAAGGCCAGGGGGCAGGTGTGTCACTGCATAGGATGCTTTCTGTGTGCCTGGCTCTCATCTAAGGTTTTGTTAGTAACACCGATAACTTTCAGTTGTGGCTAAGTCATTTACCCTTATGAAGTAGGCATACAACCTCCCAAGTCCTCTGTTTCCTCTGTGAAATGAGATACTAGTATGGTTAGTACATACGTGCTTGAACCTAGGCATTCTGGCCCCAGAGTCTGTGCTCCTGACCCCTGTGACCTCTTTTACAGCAGTCATGGGGCCATTGTCCCTATTTTGCAGATGAATATAAACTACGCCTCTGGTTATGTAGTTAAGGAAGGAAGAAGAGCTAGAATCCACATCTGTCTCATTGCTCTTTGTATGATCCTAAAATCCTCCACATTTTAAGTTTCTAATTTCCTGTGTTTCTCCACACGTGGGACCCTGTGGGTGATCATCCTCTCTAGGCCTTTGCAACAAAGACACCCGTTCGGTCACCCTGTACTACAAGTATCCTGTGACCGAAGGTCGGAGGAGAGGCTGAGCGAGCCGGGCTGGAGCCCAGTGTAGCTAACGGGGAAATTGCTCTTCCAGGATTGGATGTGTCCTCCCTGCCGTGGGATCTGCAACTGCAGTTACTGTCGCAAGCGCGATGGCCGCTGTGCCACTGGGATCCTCATTCATCTGGCCAAGTTTTATGGTTACAATAACGTTAAGGAATACCTGGAGAGGTGAGTCTCACGTCAGTGGAGGCTGTAATCCCCAGCAGGGGAGACCCTGGAGGCGGGAGTGGCTGCCACATTTCAGGCAAATGCCCTCCATTCCCCAGCTGCTTGCAATGGAGCCGCCCAGGGCTGGTGTGTTCCCTGTTGGAACATTCCCTCCTTAGCTAGCATCTTCAGCTTTGGCACTGCCCGTATCCCCACTTCCCCCTCATTGTGTAAAACAGAAATGAAATACACCAGGCAGGCTGAGGGGAGGGGTATGTCTGGGAGGAGTGCGCAGCAGCCATGGTTACCGCCTTTTGGGGCCGAGGAACCTGCATGGGAATCTGCGGCGCGGTTGGGAGTGCGGCTCATGGCTCAGGCCGCGTGTTGAGCCTAGAACGCGGCTTTGTGTTCATCTCTGTACCCCTCACACTGACGCCTCCCCTCTTTTCCTCAGCCTACAGAAGCAGCTGGTAGAAGATGATTAAGAAAAAAACCAGCCACCTCACCGTAGAGAACGCTAGCAAGACGTGCCATCCCCCATGTGCCTACGATTTCTTCCAGTTGGGGTTTTATACAGAAGTTCCTTGTAGATCTAAATACTATTTTTGTAAGATTTATATGCCTAAAACAATTTCTCAGGAAGACCGCAAAGAGGAATCTGTTTACATGTATCCACAGGCCCCTATGTATATTGAATGGTTTAAAAGCATCTGCATATGATGTAAAAGCACAGTTTAAAACGGGGTGGAGTTAAAGTCCAGGTAAGTTCCAGAGAAAACACTGCGTAAGCAGCTCTTGCCTTTGGCACTGTTCGTTGCCATGATCTTTTACCTCCCAGGCAGTGACAGCAGTTCAGACCAGGTAGTTAATGCTTCTCTGGGTCATTGGAAATTTATCTTCAAGAAAAGAATGTTCTCCTAAATTACAAAGTGCAATTAACCCATAGATCTTGAGTACTAGAGTTTTATTTTTATTAAAACTTGAATGAACAAAAAGTCGACTGTCACATTACCGACGCTGGGGGCACTGCTGGCCGGCGGGAGCGGCTGCCTCTTCCTTCAGAATGCACATGCTGCCTGAGGTCAAGGGCTTCTAGATTTTAAAAGAACGTAAGGGCTAAATTTTAATTTAAAAAAAGATTTTGTTGAGTTATCTGCACGAACTCAAATCCCACTTACTGATGGGGAGACTGTTAAGGATGGTGTTTAAGCAAAATTAACGCACACGTAAGTTACTTAAAATTTACAGAAGCTGGAGTGTGTTTTAAGGCTCTCAGTAGAATAAATTAACATGTGCGGACCTCCTGCTGAGGCCAGAGGAAGAAGAGTCCGAGGGCCATTTCAGGCTTCCAGCAGCAGGGCCACGCCGGCCAGGACCCATTTGGCTACCCTGTCTTTGCTTTTCAACCTGAAGGTCCACACGTAGGTTGGGCCCCTCATTTTGGTTTTATACACAGGGCATTCATAGGTGTGTTTGGTTTCCTGTCTGTCCACGGGTATGGCTTTTGCAAAGATGACTGGCATCAGAGATGTTACCTCCTTGAGGCAGGCGTCAGCAAGGGTTCCTGACTGCGTGTCCCATCTGGCACCTACAGCAGAAACAAAAGTGTTGCAACAGTGTGTGTTGGAAGCAATAAATGTTTGGTTTTGTCACGTTACTGCTTGTCGGTGGCTTCCTTACTGCTGTGGGAGGGGAAGGGGTGCCAGGTGCCACGGAAAAGCTCAGCACTCCACATCTAAACTTTCCTTCAAAAAGTCAACTAATTTGAATTCTAAAACAGCCTCTCCAAGAATCCAGGCATGATAAAGCAAATGAGTTTGCCCTCCCTTTAAAAAAAAAGATTTCTTCAAAATGAATGCATTTCCTCCCAAGCCCCCACATTAGAGACCCACATGCACTGGCGTCTTCACGGCTTACAGAAGCTTTGTAGTAAAATATCAGAGTGAAGTGACCATTTTTAAATCATTTCACAGTCTTCTTTAGTGTAGGTCTTAAATTATCCTGTGGTTAAGTGACAGCTGTCACTCTAGGTGCCTTAAAGTTTGGCTGACACTGGACATAGGACCTTGGCATTAAATTTCACGGGACCAGGAAATGAGGGAGTCAACCAAAGATAAATACCAGCTTGTAACTGAAGATCCTAAATTAAAAACCATACATGTGCTTCTCTGGGATCTTACCTTCCATGAGGAGCCCATGGAGATAGGCACCTTCCCGTGGAGGATGGCCATAATCTTCTTTGCTTTTTTTGGTAACATCGACAGTCAAGCACATTTTATCCAGTGGCCACTCATTTTTTCGAGCCATGGTCTGCATGATTGCTGTGGGAAGAGGAGGAGCAGGAAACAGCACGTAGTGGTACAAAGGTTCCCAGGAGCCCACAGTGAGCGGCCCGTCTGCCTGAGGCATCGTGTGTGCTTCCAGTTCATGGACATGTGCATGTGGCTGCACTGGACTGACAGCCAACTAGGGCCTGCAGGACACGCTCCCTGCTCTTGGAAATGAACTTCTACTGCAACAGCCATGCCCACGTGGTTACACAGCTTCTGGTTTTGCACTGTGGTGGCAGAATGGAGCCGCTGGGAAAGCGAGCCCGTGGCCTTTGACAACATGTTTACCAGGGTGAACTACATCCCACCTCCTGTGGCTGCCGTGCTGGGAACTTTACTTCCTCTGCACGTGTGACTGTCACTCCTACCCCCCACCTCCTGGGGAGCCGGGCAGCCGAGGCAGGGTTTGTGCCAGCAGCAAGGGCTGCCTAGGTGGAATGCTTACCAGTTAAGAAGGACTGAGGGTTGAAGAAGCCAGGAAGCCACACCACAGCCGGAAGGGCAAGATCGTGGGTCCAGGTTTCAAGTTCCCGGCATCGCGAAAGGAGGTCACTAAACCTGGCGAGCACAAGGTAGGCGGAAACAAAGGTGCTTTTTAGTAACAGAGTTTTCCAATACGATGAGATAGATCCCTTTAAAAAGTTAGGTTTCTTTTTCCTGTTGCAATTTTATAATTATTACCATTAGGGCCAAGAAACACTGGGGAATGTGGAAAATTCATCTCCACTTACTCAGCAGTTTTATTTAGATCCTCTGAGTGCTGGGTGGTGACCACACACAGGTGATGGTATGTAATCCACCTGACAGGCTCCCAACAGTGTGGACATGGTGTGTGGCAACGCATGTGAGGATTGGGATGGGGGGCTGCCTGGAAGGGCAAGATCGTGCCACTATCAGGAGAGGCCAGGTAGTGGACCTTCCACATATAGTAGTCAGGAATGGGGGTGAGGGGGAGGGAAGACAAAGGGTAATTAAGGGAAACAACACCTCGGAGCCTCTGAGTGACTGTGGTTTGAGAAAGTGCTGCTTTTACCCACCTTCGGAACTCATCAGCACAACAGTTCTGCGGCTCTCACAGAGGCTACGGAAAAATGAGCCTATTTGATAAAATCAGGAGATCTGTCAAGCCTTGAAATGTAGGATTAAGGGCTGCCAGCAAGAGTGGAAAAGTGGAGCGCGGCTATGTCAAAGCCAGCAGGCAGTTCTCCAGGGCGAGGGCCACACGGGCTAGCTCTGAAGTCTCCTGGGACCTAGTTTGGTGAAGTGTTACAAAAGCAGTGGGGTTGATGCTCACATTCACACTTGGTCACCACAAGTTTGTTGTGATGCTCTTCTAGCTTACAGCATGGCCCTTGCCTGCCTCGTGTCCATTCTTTCAAATCTCTGGTTTAGGGAAAACAAATTGAAGACAGCATGAAGAACAGGAAAAACAAGGATAGAAAAAAGACTTTTAGACACGCCTGGGTAGCTCCGTTACTTAAGCATCCGACTTTGGCTCAGGTCATGATCTTGCAGCTGGTGAGTTTGAGCCCTGCATCGGGCTCTGTGCTGACAGCTGAGCCTAGAGCCTGCTTCAGATTCTGACTCTGCCCCTTCCCCCCCTTACCCGCTCACTCTCTCTTAAAAATAAAACATTAAAAAAGAAGAAAAAGACTTTTTTATCTAAAAATGTTGCCACAAGAGGATATGCATTGTAGCCAAATTGCAACAGGTTTAAAAAAAAAAATGAAACGATCACCTGTATAAACAAGATTCTGGTTTGCAAATGGCCAGGTAAGAAAAGGGACATTAGGAAGAAAAACATTTTAAAATGTAATGGAAAATACATAAAAATAAACTCAAAATGGATGAAAGACCTAAACATAAGCCATCAAAATCTCCAAGGAGAAAGCAGGCAAAAGCCTCTTTGACCTCAGCGGCAGCAACTTCTTACTCCACACGTCTCCAGAGGCAAGGGAAACAAAAGCAAAAATGAGCTATTGGGACCTCATCAAAATAAAAAGCTTCTGCACAGCAAAGGAAACAATCAGCAAAATGAAAAGTCAACCGATGGAATCGGAGAAGATATTTGCAAATGACATCTCAGATAAAGGGTTGGTATCCAAAATCTATAAAGAACTTCTCGAACTCAACACCCAAGAAACAATCCAGTGAAGAAATGGACAAAAGACATGAATAGACCCTTCTCCAAAGAAGACAACCAGATGGCCAACTGACACATGAAAAAATGCTCAACATCACTCATCATCAGGGAAATAGAAGTCAAAACCACAATAAGATACCACCTCACACATGTCAGAATGGCTAACATGAACAACTCAGGCAACAACAGATGTTGGCAAGGATGTGGTGAAAGGATCTCTTTTGCACTGCTGGTGGGAATGCAGGCTGGTGCAGCCACTCTGGAAACCAGTATGCAGGTTCCTCAAAAACTTCAAAATAGAACTACCCCACAACCCAGCAATTGCACTGCTAGGTAGTTATCCAAAGGCTACAGGTGTGCTATTTCCAAGGGACACATGCACCCCAATGTTTATAGCAGTGAGCGCTATCAACAATAGCCAAAGTCTGGAAAGAGCCCAAATATCCATCGAAGGATGAATGGATAAAGAAGATGTAGTGTGTAGACACACACACACACACACACACACACACACACACACACACAAATGGAGTACTACTTGGCAATCAAGAGAGAATGAAATCTTGCCATTTGCAGCTATGTGGGTGGAAGTGGAGGGTATTCTGCTAATCGAAATTAGATAAAGACAAATATGACTTCACTCATATGAGGACTTTAATACAAAACAGATGAACATAAGGGAGGGAAAAGAAAAATAATATAAAAACAGGGAGGGGGACAAAACATAAGAGACTCTTTAAAATATAGAGAACAGAGGGTTGTTGGAGGGGTTGTAGGTATGGGGGTATGGGCTAAATGGGTAACGGGCATTAAGGAATCTACTCCTGAAATCATTGTTGCACCATATTCTAACTTGGGTGTAAATTAAAAACAAAATTTAAAAAATGAAATATTTGCATACAATTTTAGGAAATCTGAGTTTTCCTAAATTAAAAATTTGACTCTGTAAAATCAGGGACATGCTATGTTTCAAAACAATTTGACCAAGAATAATCAATACTGAAACGTATTTTAATATAGACTGAAGCCAGAGAATTCTCTGGACAGTGAGGAAAAACATGAAGTCTTTTAGAAAAGGAAAAAGAAAGTCAGCCACAGACCCTCCACAGCAGCATTTGATCAGAGTGAGCTGCTGCGTACAAAGCCCCCAACAGGAAATGGGTTCAACTTTTTTTTTTAATAACCAGCCAGCCTGTCATTTGAGTATAAAGACATCTGATTCTATGGCATGAAATACTGGCAGCAAATCCGAATAATGAGGGCTGGTAATCCAGCAAATGAAAACAAGGGATCTGAAGGACTCTATCTTAACATATTTAAACTCCTGAGAAAGAAACTAGAATAATAGTCATAAAAACAGGAAATGATGAAACTAAGTTGGGTACCTCCCCTGATTTCAGTATAAACCACCTGGAATTGAAAAATTGATTTTGGACAATGAAATTTTATTTTTTCTAATTAAAAAATGTTTTTAATATTTATTCTTTTTTGAGAGACTGAGGTTGAGTGGGGGAGGGACAGAGAGAGACAGAGACAGAGAATCTGAAGCAGGCTCCAGGCTCTGAGCTGTCAGCACAGATCCCAACGTGTGGCTCGAACTCAGGCCATGAGAACATGACCTGAGTCAAAGTCGGACGCCTAATTGACTGAGCTACCCAGTCGCCCCGAGGATGATGAAATTTTAAAAGTTAGGTGGAGACATACAGTAAACCGGAAACAAGTGAAAACATAAAGAAGTTCCCCCCAGAGGTGACAAGATCAACCAGGATATAGCAGAGACAGATTGAAAATAAGAGTTCAGATAAGTATATACAATGAAGATTATGAGGAAGATGCTATTTATTGGGAGAAATAAGGGCTAAGAATTTTTCATGGTGGAAGCAGCTGGTAGACATACACACTTAAAAGAGCACACAGGAGCGAGTAGGATATAATTTCAAAAGTCTACACCTAAATACGGCAGTAAAATTGTAGAACATCAAGGGTAAAGAAAAATTTCTTAAAAACTTCCCCAGAGAAAACAGATTAGTTGTGAAGGGAGGACAAGTACACTTAAGAACAGTCTCATCAGCTATAATAAATGCCAGAAAACCGTGGAGTTACCACACTTAAGTGCCGAGAAAAATTATTTGTATGCTGGACCCGCAGGTTAGCTATGGAGTAAGGACGTAGTGAGGAAAATTCAGACAAAGAACATCGTTTACTCCCCACCACATACACTGAAAGCCCTGGTGTAGATTTTATCTTTCAGTGAAGAAAGGGGCCAGAACAAAGGAATCCAAAATGAGATGTAAAGAGCAACAAATGAGCAAAGATACGAATACATGTTGTTAAAGCAAAAATAATTACCAACTATAAACAAAAATATTACAGTTTAAAATGAGGTTGAATTACAATTGCCAGAGGAGGTGAGAGGGAGATTAAAGTGTTGGCTTTATATTAGAACAGTCACAGGTGAGGGTGCCTGGGTGCCTTGGTTGGGTATCTGACTTCAGCGCAGGTCATGGTCTCATGGTTTGTGAGTTCAAGCCCTACATGGAGCTCTGTGCTAACAGCTCAGATCTTGGAGCCTGCTTTCAGTTCTGTGTCCCTCTTTGCCCTTTTCCCGTCTGCACTCTTTTCTCTCTCTCTCTCACTCACTCAAAAATAAATAAGCGTTAAAAAAAAGTGTGTAGGTTACAATGTAAAGCATATCTGCTAAAATAATAGGAACTATTCAGGGACAAGCATGGTATAAAGAAAACTATTAAACTGACAGAAGCCCGAAAAAATTGGAATAAAAGTAGAAAAATATAGAAATAAGCACAAAATGAGATGGAAGTCCAAAGTTAACATTATAACAAAATTTAAGTATACAATATAAATATTTTTTATTGGAAATATAAAATTTGATTGGGAGGAAGGGCACCTGGGTGGCTCAGTTGGTTAAGTGTCCAACTTCGGCTCAGGTCATAATCTCACAGTTTGTGGGTTCAAGCTCCGCCTTGGGCTCCATGCTGATAGTGCAGAGCCTGCTTGGGATTCTGTCTCCCTCTCCTTCTGCTCTTCCCCTCCCCATCTCTCTCAAAATAAAACAAACAAACTGATTTTGGACATCTGCAGCATTCACACAAATCCAGTGAGTAGCTTTGCTCACTCTTCCCTGCCAGTTATTGGTGGCAATCTGTTTCTTCCACAGTGCACATTCCACTCTAATGTTTGCACACCTCCCTACACAGCAAACACCTGGCAGTTCCAAGGTGCAAAAAATTTGAAGAAAAAATTTGAAGGAAAAAAAATTTTTTTAAGTAGGCTTCACATTCAATGTGGAACCCAAAGCGGGGCTTGAAGTCATGACCCTGAAATCTTGACCTGAGCTGAGATCAAGAGTTGACGCTTAACAGAGTCATCCAGGTTCCCCAAAGTTTTTTTTTTTTTTTTTAAAGATTTTATTTTTACAGTAATCTCCACATCCAACGTGGGGCTCAAATTCACAAGCCCGAGATCAAGAGTTACATGCTCTACCAAATGAGCCAGCCAGGTGCCCTCATTTGGAGTTCTCATGGGGCCTTTCAGTTCAAGGTTCAGAGGAGCATTCTGGTTCATGGAAGAAAGGCTTGGGAAAGTACAAATAAAAAAAACCATTCCATACTGAAAAGAGTAATGGAGAGAACCTTTCAAACTTCATGTGTTGATTATGAAGGCCAAGGAGCAACTGGAGAGAGCACTGGACAGGAGAGAGCTGTGAATTCCCATCCATAGCTTTGGGACCAGCCTCTGCACTCATAGCCACACATGGAAGCAGCTTTGTTTACTGTGTACTCTACTATGATCTTTTTAAAGTTAGCTTTGAGATGGCATTGGTAATCACTGACTTTGAAAATAAGTATATGAAGAAACACAAAAGCAAACTCAGGTTACCTCCTATGACCATTTAAATAACTCAGTGAAGGAATTTTATTCCCTACATTTTTGAGATGATAAGCTGAGAAATTAGGAAGGTCAGGTATTTTGTCCAAGATCAAATAGCTAATAAGTAAGAGGCCAGAACTTGAATCTTGCTTTGACCCTACTTTTTACTGATTTTTACCTTTGGAGGAATCCATGAAAGAAACTCAAGTACAACTGGGGGTAGTCTGCACAGTTATGCAAAGTACAGCCCCCAAGTACTCACAAAGTATAATCTTTAGAGTCTGTCGAACACAATAGTAACTCAACGCCAAGCTGGCACCCAGGTGGGTAAAAGGTCAGTGGGAGCAGGGAGGGGGTCACTTACCACCGGGCCAGGCCATAAGTAGATGGATACGCCAGTTTGCTCCAGGCGTCAGGCACTGTGTCATAACTCAGCTGAGACTGCTGTACTTCCATGTCAGGAGATAATGTCAGCTCCCCCTTGCATGGAGAAGAGAGGCCACAGGGTGAGTGTCCTTCAAGGTGGCAAAGCCTGTTCTAGTACCACTTTTAAACTCACCTTCCAACCAAGGTCTAATTGTTCAAGTGACACACGGATTTCCCGAAGGAGAATATTCATCCTCTCACATTCTTGGAAGCAAACAAGAACATAGGGGCTTCTGTCTGAGGTTTTTTGTGCGATCTCCACCATGTTGAACTCTTCCGGAAGTTTCTCCAAAATGTCATCCAAGACATTCTTAACCTTAAATCATTAACACAAGCAAAATTTAGCTCCTCTGTATTTTTTAAAAGATTTTTTTGAGGTTTATTTACTTTTGAGAGAGAGACAGCATGAGTGGTAAAAAGTCAGAGAGAGAGAAAGAGAGAGAGAGAGAATCCCAAGCTGTCTCCATGCTGTCAGCAACAGAGCCCGAAGCTTGAACTCAGTAAACCATAAGATCATTACATGAGCAAAACCGAGAGTTGGATGCTTAATCAACTGAGTCAACAGATGCCTCCTTTGTATTTCATTTTTAGTCAGAGGGACACTATCCTTGATTTTTGGAAATCCCAGAATCTATCCCACAACTCCCAAAGATGCTTGCTAATGCAGTGAGAACATGTCCACTGCTCCCTGAGGTGGGCAGACTGGCACTGCCAACTAGCTCAGCCACCTGAGCATGACTGCAGCCCCTCCCCTTCTTTAGATCCCACCATGGAGGAGCTACTATTTGTAGTTAATTCACTATTAGCATTTATGGAATTGAAGAACTATCAGGAACTACATTTCACTTGCACATAAAAAGACACAATCAAAAGAAGTGGAACCCCAACATTTGGGTATTATGTTTTGTAATCTGCTCATTAAAAAAAAAAAAGTCCTTTGGAAAGTCACATGAACTAAAAATGCCCTTTAAGCTTGAGCTAATTCTGGTGACTTTATGATGTTACCCTTTCCAACTGACATAGCCTAAAATTTTGGGAGCAATTTAGAACAACATTTTCAATAATGAGGGAAGTCTCTGTCTTCTTTACTTTACTGCCCTGAAGAAATAAAAGATGCAGAGATGCATGTAGTAGTTCAATGTGCATGTTTATTCCAATCCTGTCTCACTGAGGTAGGAAAAACCAGCAAATACCTAAAAGAGACAAAAGGGTGAAGATAGTGCTGCCTGTCTTCAGCCTCAGGCCAGTTTCCCTCTTCCCTTGATTTCTAGGATGATTGCCTGTGGTTCTGATAGCATGAACAGCAAGTTGCTTTAGCACCCGGCAGACAATTTTCAGGTTCTCAAATCTTATTCCTCTATAGGAGCTGCACAAAGTATGAAATAGTGTAGTAGGCAAGTTAGATAAAAGGGTGGCTTTTGGAATCAGCAAGAGTTTGGTTTCCTTCATTGGCCCTTTCTAGCTGTCTGGCAAGCCACCTAAACTTAATTCTGGAATAGGGATCCTGATATTACTCAGAGCTATTGAGAATTAAATGGCTTATTTGCAAAGCACTTTCTTAAGTTCTTAATATATAGTAAGCACTCAATAGATTAGTTGCTACAATCTGTTTGCCTATCTGGGGGTGTTGCGGCATCTCAAGATCATTTGTTTTGTAGTTTCTGATTTAATGGTCAGCTTCTTTGTTGGAAAGAATGAAACCCAAAACTAAATGAAGACCTCATCTACCTCTCTGCTTCTACAGTATCTAATACTATAGATTTTGCCAAATGGATGATTTTTTTTATCTTCTTTATAAAATAAGGGAGATGTTAGTATATAGGATAAAACACCACACAATAAACCCTAAAGCCTCTAAATGACAACCAAGTGCCTCAACAAATGACCTTATTTCAAGAAATAATACAGAAAATTCCTCAGACCTCATGATAAGGAAACCTGAGAATGTGTTCCAACAACCTGATCCTTGTCAGTCAAATCCTGATTAATAATTGTGAGGGGGAATAAGGGCTACTTTATCTGGGGAAAAATAAACTATTAAGATTTTAAGTTCGTGAGAAACAAGATTTTAATCTAAGTGTAAAAAAGATAGCATTTGATGTCCACTTCTCATCCCCATCATTCCAGGGCAATAGATACCTTCAAAAGAATAATGCTGAAAACAAAACAAACAAAAAAAAAAATAAAACAAATAAACAAAAGCCAATGCCAGTCTCCCAAGATAATCTAATAAAGACATCATAAAATGACAGAGCCAAAAACACACAGAGTAAAAAGTAAGTCACAGATTTGGAGAAGAGGTTTGCCATCCATATATCTGACAAAGGATACATGTTTAGAACAGAGTCCTTACTAACCTGTAAGAAAAACATTGATAACAATTTAAAAAATGGGCAAGCAACTGGAACAGGTACTTCATATGAGATTATATCCACATGGCTGTAATCCCATGAAAAGATACTCAGCATCACTTCCTGACTAAGAAATGCAAAGTTAAAACCACAATGAAATACTACCCTTCACAAAACCCCAAGGATAGAGAACAAGTGACACTCGCAGACTGCTGGTGGGAGTGTAAGTGGTACAAGCACTTTTGAAAACTGCATGTGAACATCAACCGAAACAACACATTACATCCGGTTACCAGCAATTCCCCTTCTCAGCAAAGAGGGTAAGAACTATGAGTGCACACCTCTGGGAGTCGCCGGTGCTGGTTGACAAGAGACTACAAGAATATTTATGGCTGTGATATTCCTAATAGTGAAAAGCTGGAAAGAACCCCAAATATCTACCTACTATAGAATGAAGAAGGAATTATATATTCATACAACAGAATATGAAACATAAATTGATCACAAGCCCATGCAACAACATGGGTGAATCTCACAAATGTAACAAGAAATGAAAGCAGCCAGACATAAGTAAGTACACTGTGCATGAATGCATCTATACAGGCAAAGCTACCCTACGGTGATAGAGGTAAGATGAAGTTACTTTTAGACAGGAGGGGGAGGGATATACTGACCCTGAGTGTTGGAAATGTAATGTATTTTGATCTGGGTGGTGGTTAGATAGGTGTATAAAAAGGGAGAAATCCATCGAGTTGTACACTTAAGATCAGTGCAACAAAAAAGACCCTCTACCTTTTCTTCTGTGGACTGCCCCAGCTCCTCACTGATGAATGCATTCCTGGGCTGCATCTCCAGCAAAGTTCTGAAGAGAGTGTTGGACATCACGGTCAGGAATTCTATCTCAGCATTTGGGTGGAGGCCATACAGTGCTGGGCTTTCTGGAGGAAGCTTCTCCTCTATGTACTGGTGGTAGCCTGAATAATCTAGATTAGGTGGGGCTGCAAATCCTGGGGCCAGCATCAGTTCATCTTCAACCTTCAACCACAAAGGAACAAAGTCAGTTATTCCAAGTCTAAATGGGCATGAATCTTCACATCCTAGAACGTTTTGAGAACGCTCTTAATAAGAAGGTCCCAGCGCAATGCTGGATAGGTAGCAGGCTCTCTAAAATGTTTCACAACCCTCGTGTAAGCAATCATCCTGCCCTGTGTTTGGCACCAGACTGATTTCTGGGGAGGAGTCTAAGGAACACACATGAATCCCTACCCTGGGAAGAATTAGTGGGCAGATTGCCCAGGGCAACATGGCACCTGAACACAGTGCCATGACTGGGTGCTGAACCACGTGCTATGTACTGGTTACCCCGTCAAATGCTTCAAGTCACTGATTCCCCCACACACCTGCAAACATTTTGAAGAGAGAAATGGAGACGAAGAGTAGCTTCCCCAGGCAAGATGTTTGATTTAAATCTTACTTCTGAACGCATGTTAGTATGACTCTAGGTTTAACTTTCCATAATACTGTTCAAAATATTTTGTACAGGATACAGAGTTACATGTATGTATACTGAATGAATAGGAGTGTGTGTATATATGTAGCACCTTATAGGGCAGTATATACAGAGTCAACTCAGTGAGACCTCCTCATGCCTTTGAGCTACTCAGGGTAGAGTCCATGTTGCTTGCTTCAGGATCCATAGACCTTGTGACAGTTGTTGGCACATACTGGGGCTCAGTACACAGGTGCCTAATGAATGAATGGCGGGAGTGAGAAGGCATTTATCATGCCCATCTACTTCATTAAGGCTGGGGTAGAGGTAGACAGTCCGAAGGATCTAAAGAAAAGCAACGTAAAGAACAATTCCAAACCTAAATATGTGAATATAGTTCTTCAAAAGGCGACAAAAGAATTTATGGACCTGGTTCTCTTACCAGTCATAAACGGAGTCAGGCAAATACTTATAATTGACTAGCTCACTCAGCATAATCTCAGATTTTTTTCCAGATGTTTTTAGTTCCCAGGGACCCTAACAACCTCTGTTTTGATTTTCCTAATCTCTCTTGTGACTAATTCTATCTACATGTGCTTAAACGTATAGAGGGCTGTGACTTTTAATAGCACTCCCCTAACGTAGCTATTTTATGCTTAGATTTTCTAAGTCATTTTCTGACATGGGGGTTTTCTCTATAATTTTCTATGTTATGCCATCTGGTCCCCTCACTCTTACCCAGAGGCAAAGTGAATATTCATAAACGTTTACTCAATACTATGTACTCATCACCTAGTATATCCAGCAAGACTTGGAAACTTATAAAAGGTTCATATAACCTAGTTCTTAAGGGACTCACAGTCTGGTGGGGACAAAATAAGTGACTTTCTACACAAGCATGTCACCTGTGAGGAATGGCAGTTTGTTCCTGCTCAGACCCGTAATCCTAGGTTTCCTAGAGAGCCAGTGGCCTTAGAGACATTACTCAGTGAATTCCAAAGCTTTTTAAATATTTGACTCAGCATTTCTTTTTTTTCACTAGGAAGATCTCCAAGTTAATCCAGTCTTTTATTTTGTGAGAAACAGAAATCTTGACCAATGAATATGAGAAGGAACAACTGGTACCCTCCTCTCACCAGTATCTACTAGCTTGGATTGTTTCACTCAATGATCTGCATTTTCTATCATTTCATATTTACATATCAGAATAATCAGTTTCAATCACTGGTTCAGGGTGACCAAAACAAAACTGTGAGGGAGATTTCAACTCATGTTATTAGTCTATGAGAGAAATTAATCAAAATAAAAATATGGGCACAGAATACAAATAATGAAACCTAAAGTGAGAATATATATAGACAAATCAAACTTTATTTCCTAGAAACAAGGACTTGGTATTCCCTGTTGGTACTCACTAGACTGTTGAAATTTTAAGAGTCATAGTTAAATTGCCCTTCAATTAAAAACAGAGTTTTAAGCAAAGCAGCAAACCCCAAAGTGGATCAAGTTAAATCTGTTAAAATGCCATGAGGACTGGACGTTTGAGTACATATTCCTACCATGCTGGTGGGAAGGCAAATGGCCATACTTTCTGGAGAGACAGGCAGTCTTTTTACAAACATGCCAAGAGTGTGTTTTATATATTCGTTAATGAACAAAACAAAAGAAAGCCACAAAGGAAAGGAAAGGGCTTGAGGTTTACAGCCAGGCGGATGTGGTTCAGTTCCCATCCCTGAAAGGTTTGGCGGCTGGTGGCCTTTAAAATTGACGGTTTATCTGAGTTTCAATCTTATCAGTGAAATGGTGTTCCTAATCACCTGATTGTGGCTGTGGGAATTTACACGTATGCAGCTAGGCATACAGTAAGTAGACTTTTATGTTAGTTTGAGTCTTTTTTGTGTCCTAGGAACAGACCTTCAAGTACATTTTGATTTTCCAGAAGGAAAAAGACAACCTGAAGAATGTTCCACTACAAAAGTTTGAAAAATGAGTTTCATTTGATATAGGTTCGTATGTGTTCTCTTTCTCCATTAAGAAAACTGTAAAGATTTCACTGTATTAAGGACTCCTGGTTCTGAGTCCCTTCCCACTCAAGCCTTCACGAAAAGTTGCTGCTTGTGGATGGGGTCAGAACTGTAGAGCTCTCTGCATGCTGACCACCTATCTTGTCTTTGGGAAAGGGCTTTTGAGAAGGTTGCTCTTATTCCTCAAAGAATCAATAGTTCTAAATAGACTTTTCTCCAAAGAAGATAAACAAATTGCCAATAAGCACAAGAAAAGATGCTCAACATTATTGGTGTTCAGGGAAATTCCAATCAAAACCACAGTGTGATACCACTTCACACTTAACAGGATGGCTTAAAAAATGTTAACACAGGTATTGGCAAGGTTATGGAGAGTGTAGAACATGGATACACTGCTGGCAGGGATATAAAATGGTACATCCACTTTGGAAAAGTAGTGTGGCAGTTCCTTCAAATGTTAAACAGAGTTACCATATGATCCAACAATTTCACTCCTGGGTATATACCCAAGGGAAACGGAAACATATGCCCACACAAACACTTGTTCATAAATGTTCACTAGCAGCATTATTCATAATAGCCAAAAAGTGGAAACTCAAGTGTTCATCAACTGATGGATGGGTAAAGAAAAGGTATCCATACAATGGATTGCTATCTGGCCATAAAAAGGAAGCACTGACATGTTAACTGTAGCATGGATGAACCTTGAAAATGGTAAGTGAAACACAGCAAACACAGAAGGCCACATACTGTATCATTCTATTTATATAAAATGTCCAGAATAGGCAAATCTATTAGTTAGAGACAAAAACACTAGTTGTTGCCTGGGGCTGTAGAGTTGGGGAGAGGATGTTGAGTGACTCCTAACAGGTACAGGGTTTCTTCTCGTGGGGGGTGAGGTGCTCTAAAACAGATGTGATGAGACCTGCACAACTGAATATGCTAAAAACCTTTGGATTATCCAACTGAGATTGGTAAATTTCAATGTACGTTTGACTCAATAAAGCTATTTAAAAAAAATAATGGGATCATACTCAAAGAAAACAAGCCTCCACTTAATGAAAAAAAAAATCAAGGATTTGAAGTCCTTGTTGCAGAAATCAGTGTTGGGCACAGTTATTAGACAATGGGAAAGCCAGAATCTTGCCTGTCTGTTGACTCTGTACGAATGTTGTCCATCTTACTTTTTCCTTTCTGATAGTCTGGCACTTATTTTTTTTTAAGTTTATTTATTTATTTATTTTGAGAGACACAGAAAGAGAATGAAAACAAGCAGCAAAGAGGCAGAGAGAGAGGGAGAGAGAGAGAATCCCAACAGGCTCCGTGTTGTCAGCACAGAGCCTGACGTGGGGCTCGATCTCATGAATGGTAAGGTCACAACCTGAGCCAAAACCAAGAGTCAGACACTTAACTGCTTGTGCCAGGAATTCCTGATATTCTGATATTTAATAAGACTCACCTCCTCTGCTGCCTCCCAAAGAAGTCTTGTTTATGACAAGAAGTTCTGAGTTTCTTGTGAGTCTAAACAAGCATTTGCCCTTGGCCTTTTGAGTAAAAAAAAAAGCCATGGCCTCAAAGTGCCGTGAGGGACTTTCAGAAATTACTCAACATTAAATTATATTGTTACGATGTCTTTAGAGCTGACAGGTTCATTAGTGATTTTGCGGACAGTACCTTCATTTTACAAGTGAATAAACTGAGGCACAGGGAGGTCCTGCACAAAGCTGGACAGCAAGTTAGTGGCAGAACAAGATGCTAGAGCTCTGGTCTCCTGGAATGTCCGGTTTTGTTTGCAACACCACCCTTTGGCACCCGCCATGCGCAGTGCAGACCAGAGTCAGTGTTTTGTTGACCTGTGCCCCAAACACTACAAACAGATCAGCACTCACAACGATGCAGTACACTGCAGACAAAGTCTGTGCTCTAGGGAGTCCGAATGTGAGTTCAAATCCTGATTTACCTACTTACCAACTGTGCGACCTCTGTGAATCGGGCTTCTTTTTAGGTTACATGGGATATTAATACCTACTTTGCAAGATAATAATAGGAGAAGAAATAATACCTGTGAATTGTGTTGTACTGACCTATGGCACGGAGCATGTTTTTAATAAATGGTTTTCGTTGTTATAATCACAGATTATAGTCAAGCATGAAATATTTATCATGAAAATGTATACTTATTGATAAAATACTTTCCATTTTTATTTTTATTTTAAATGTTTTTTATTTATCTCTAGGAGAGAGAGAGAGAGAGAGAGAGTGTGAGCAGGGGAGGGTCAGAGAGAGAGGGAGACACAGAATCTGAAAGAGGCTCCAGGCTCTGAGCTGGCAGTCAGCACAGAGCCCGACGCGGGGCTCGAGCCCACGAACCGCGAGATCATGATGTAAGCAAAAGTCGGATGCTCAACCGACTAAGCCACCCAGGCGCCCCTAATACTTTCCATTTTTAGCATGTTGTTCTAACCTTGTACTAATGTTCAAATTTGACAATGATTGTTTTGTAGATGAGGAAACTGAGGCTCAGAAGGTGTGTCTAAAATTAAAGCAAACACAGGGAAAATTGAATGTGAACCCTAGTATTGTTTTCTATTTCAATGCTCAGCCAACTAATTGTTACTTTATATTACCAGAACAGGTTTAAAAAAATTTTTTTTAATGTTTTGTTTATTTCTGAGAGAGAGAAACAGCGTGAGCAGGGGAGGGTCAGAGAGAGAGAGGGAATACAGAATCTGAAGCAGGCCCTAGGCTCTGAGCTAGCCATCAGCATAGAGCCCAAAGTGGGGCTCGAACCCACAAACCATGTGATCATGACCTGAGCTGAAGTCGGACGCTTAACCGACTGACCCATCCAGGTGCCCCCAGAACAGTTTTTTAAAAATGTTTATTTATCTTTGAGAGAGAAAGAGAGAGAGCAAGAGCGAGAGAGCGAGAGAGAGAGAGAGAGAGAGAGAGAATGGAGGAGGGGCAGAGAAAGAGGGAGACATAGAATCTGTAGCAGGCTCCAGGCTCTGAGCTATCAGTACAGAGCCTGATGTGGGGTTTGAACTCATGAACTGTGAGATCATTACCTAAGCTGAAGTTGTATGCTCAACCAACCCTGAGCCACCTAGGCGCTGCACCAGAACAGTTTTATAGATAGATAGATAGATAGATAGATAGATAGATAGATAGATAGATAGATAGAAAGAAATAAAACACACAGGTATATATAAAATATATATAAATACACATAAATATATATAGTGATATATATTATATGTATATATATTATTGTCTAATTTATGAAATTGGCTTGCATACAACATGCAGTGCTCATCCCAAGTACCTTCCTCAATCCCCATCACACATTTCCCCCACCCCTCATCAACTCTCAGGATTTAAGAATCTCTTGTGGTTTGCCTCCCTCCCTCTCTGTAACTATTTTTCCCCTTCCCTTCCCCCCTGGTCTTCTGTTAAGTATCTCAAGATGTACATATGAGTAAAAACATATGGTATCTGTCATTCTCTGACTGACTAATTTCACTTAGCATAGTACCCTCCCACTTTTGGATCACCTGATACCTTATTTTCCAAAAGTAATTGCTATATCACCTATTCAGTATTGCCAAATACACACCTTACATGGAAGAATAATTAATAATAATTCCCTAACTGGCCAGAGGCCCCCTAAGGCAAATCAGTTTCAGGGAACCCTCTTCCAGTGCAACCTCACTTCCCCAACAAGAAACTCACTCAGCCTGCTAAGAGGACAATACCACTGAAAACATTCTGAGCAGAGCTCTAAACCCCACACCATTAACGGGTTATTCTTTTGATCATGTTTCAGTGCAACCAGAGACACCAATTTCTAAATAAGTTAACCCATGTGAGAAGTGGTGAAAAGGCTTCCTGCAAATGCACAAGTGTTAGATCAAATTCCTAATATAAACAGCAAGAGCAGGAAACATTTGCAGGGGAACAGAATAACTGGGGTTGGCCAGCATCTGGCACCAAGTCAGTAAGTGCTTTTAACTTCCTTTGTTGAGAAGGCAGCACTGTCTGGGGCAGAGTCAAGAGAGCGAATGATGCTTTTCTTTCCTTTTCTTTCTTTTCTTTTCTCTTTTCTCTTTGGTTGGCCAGCATCTGGCACCAAGTCAGTAAGTGCTTTTAACTTCCTTTGTTGAGAAGGCAGCACTGTCTGGGGCAGAGTCAAGAGAGCGAATGATGCTTTTCTTTCCTTTTCTTTCTTTTCTTTTCTCTTTTCTCTTTTCTTCCTTCCTTCCTTCCTTCCTTCCTTCCTTCCTTCCTTCCTTCCTTCCTTCCCTTTCCTTCTTTTCTTCCTCTGTCTCTGTCTCTTTCTTTCCTTCTTTCCTTTCTTCCTTTCTTTCTCCTTTCCCTTCTCCCTCCCACCTTCCCCCCTCCTTCCTTCCTTCTTCTTTTCCCTTTCTCGCTCTTTCTTTCCTTCCTTCAATTATTTATTTTTAAGGATTTATTTATCTATTTAAGTAATCTCCAAACCCAACATGGCACTCAAACTGAAAGAGATCAAGAGTCACATGTTCCACTGACTGAGCCAGCCAGGTGCCCTCCCTGCAAATGAAGCATTTCAATCCTGGAAAAGTCAGCAGATCTGCATGGAAGGGTGGGTACCGAAATTTCTAACGGGTTCACACATAATCCAGTGCCACCCCTGAGGTTCTATCATCTCTATTTATGGTACAACCATGTGAATGCGGGTTCAGCCTTGTGAAGGTTAATGGACTGCCTAGTTTGGCAACAGTAATTCGCTCCCTATCCTCAGGCCAGAGCCCGAGAGGGAACATCCGCATGAGCTTCTCACTCTGCTCCTTGACCTCCACCATCATTTGGAGAAATCAACCTCTGTAAAGGTCATGCGCCCAACACTGTTTATCTTTCCCATCTCCATGGTAACTTGCTCCCAGAAGAGGAGTGACTTCCAATTGTATTAAATTGAAAGTGTCTTTCTGACCTGTGAAATCCTGCTCATTAGAACTAAGGAAAGACCAGGAGACTCTCTCTGCAAAGGAAACAAACAACGGTCTTGCAGCAGCAAAGTTTTGGGGGTTTTTTTTGCATTTTCCCCAAATTGTTTAACGTTAAAAATAGTAAAAAAAAAAATCCCCAATTTTTTATATTAGACTACATATACTCTACCATATTTTCTGATATGTGATTAAATTATGTAATGCTTTTATGAGATGAGTTCTCAGAGAAAGTATAAACAGGAGCTTGCTCAAACCACTAAAAAATATGGCACTACTTTACATGTATATATTTTTTATAGTCCTTGGCTTATTTTTTAAAATTTTATTTAAATTCCAGTTAACATACCATGTAACATTAGTTTCAGGTATGCAATATAGTGATTCAACCCTTCCATTTGTTAACCATTGCTTATCACAACAAGTGTGCTCCTTAATCCCCGTCACTTGTTTTAGCCATCCCCCCCACCCTTTCTGGTAACCATCAGTTTGTTCTCTACGGCTAAGAGTCTGTTTCTTGGTTTGCCTCCTTTTTTTTTTTTTTTTTTCTTTTTGCTCATTTGTTTTGTTTCTCAAATTCCACATGGGAGTGAAATCCATATGGTTTTGTCTTTCTCTGACGTATTATCACTTAGCCTAGTACTCTCTAAATGCCTCCACATTGTTGACACATGGCAAGATTTCATTCATTTTTTATGGGCAATATCCCACTGTACGTATATATATACCACATCTTTATCCATTCATCAATCAGTGAACACCTGGGATGTTTCCATAATGTGGCGATTGTAGACAATACTGTGATAAACAACAGGATGCATGTATTCCTCTGAATTAGTATTTTTGTATTTGGGGGGCAAATATCTAGTAGTGAGATTGCTGGATCATAGGGTAGTTCTATTTTTAACTTTTTGAGGAAACTTCACACTGTTTTCTAGAGTGGCTGCACCAATTTTCATTCCCACCAACAGTGTAAGAGGGTTCCCTTTCTCCACATCCTCGCCAACACTTGTTTCTTCTGTTATTAATTTAAGTCATTTGACAGTGTGAGGTGATACCTCATTGTCATTTTGATTTGTGTTTCCCTTGTGATCAGTGATGCTGAGCATCTTTTCATGTATCTGTTGGGCATCCATATGTCTTCTTTGGAAAAATGTCTGTTCATGTCTTCTGCCCATTTTGCTTTAATGTTTACTTACTGTTGAGAGAGACAGAGCACAAGCTGGGAAGGGATGGAGAAAGAGAGGGAGACAAGGAATCCAAAGCAGGCTCCAGGTTCTGAGCTCAATGCAGAGCCTGATGCAGGACTCGAAATCACAAACTGGGAGATTATGACCTGAGCTGAAGTCAGACACTTAACCGACTGAGCCACGCAGGCGCTCCTCTTCTGCCCATTTTTTAATCGGATCATTCATTTTTTGAGTGTTAACTTTTATAAGTTCTTTATGCAGTTTGGCTACTAAGTCTTTATCTGATTCGTCATTTGCAAATATCTTCTCCCATTCTGTAGGTTGCCTTTTAGTTTTGTTAATTGTTTCCTTCACTGTGCAGAAGCGTTTTATTTTGATGAAGTCCCAATAGTTTATTTTTCCTTTTGTTTCCCTTGCCTCAGGAGACCCATCTAGAAAGAAGTTCCACAGCCAATATCAAAGAAGTTACATGGCACTATGTTCAACACAGTTGATGTCTTGTTCAAGTGAAAACAAAGATGGCATGATGTAGGGTGTCTTTCATTTCCAAGAAATAAGTCAATTGCCATGAACATGGAGGCTTTAGAGAGAGAGCATGAGAAAAATGTGGCCACCACTTTCAGCTATTTTAATATGGAAAGCAGGGACTAAGCACTTTTGCCAGGAACACAGCCTGGACACAAACAGAGTGGCTATTTGGTCTTTCCAGACAGTGGGTTGGTAAAATGACAAACAGGAAAAGGAGCTGGTCTCTTTCAACTCCAGTACGGTGGGTACTCTACCTTTCCTCAAAGACAGAAGAACTGGGTTCTCACATCCCTTTTTTTCCTGAGCACGTATTTAGTTAAGAGTTAGTGGGGGGACCTGGGTGGTTCGGTCAGTTAAGCATTTGACTTCGGCTCAGGTCATGATCTCCTGGTCTGTGGGTTTGGGCCCTACATCGGGCTCTGGGCTCCCAGCTCAGAGCCTGGAGCCTGCTTCAGACTCTGTGTCTCCCCCTTTCTCTGCTCCTCCACTGCTCACACATTCTCTCTCTCTCAAAAATAAGCAAACATTAAAATTAAAAAAAAAAAGAGTTAATGATCAAAATTTAGAATACTCCATGGCTTCTGTGATAGGGGAAAAAAAACTACAGATTTCACTTATTTTAGAATCTCAAGTTGAAATCACTACACCTATCTTCTGGCTGGAGCTCTTGCACACAGTAACAAATTGTCCTGGGGCAAGCCATGCTTCAGTCTCTCCCTATAAAATAGGGTCACAGTGTCAGTTCTGCACACCCTCCAGGGTTATTCCAAAGATCCAAAGAGTCAGTATACGTGAGCGTCCTTCATCTGGGCACAGAACAGCAGACATGCACAGATATCACCCAGGAGGTCTTGGTTCAAACAGATTCTGATTCTAGAGATCTGGGATGGAGCCCAAGATTTTGCATTTCTAACAAATTTCCAAACTCCTTGATGGTGGGCCAGAATATACTCACAAAAGGCCACGACTCCTCAATAATATTTAAGAAGTATTTATGTAGTGAAATTAGTGTTAAAAATTCTTACTAGAATTTTCTCCTCTGTAAAATGAATTAAGAGTATCTTACCAGAGATGGATTAATGAATTCGCCCAGATATACCCGACACAGTCTGCGATCCCAATCGTCTGTGATGTGGCCCCCATACATGATCTCACCGAAGAGATAACGGAGATCTTCCCATGGGACCTGGGAGGGGAACCACACAAATGTTCATTTCCAGGCATGGTGTGACTGTCCCAGAGCGGTCAACTAGCAGCACGTGCCTCTCTACAAACCCCTCTAACAGCGTTCCCTCAAATCCCCATCAACAGGAACATTTAAGAGAGGTTCAGAAGATGCTTTGGTTTCTCAGTAAAATTTGAGAGAATTGTTTTCAGTGCATTTTAATACATTCAGTGAAAATTCATGAACACTAAACTTTAAAAAAAAAAAGGAAGTGTGATTTAAAGCTTATTTGAGACAACACGCGTGTGTGTGCTACTGAGAGCGGAAGAGAGCAGAGAGAGGGGAAGAAAGAGGATCCGAGGTAGGCTCCACACTGTCAGTTTGGAGCCCAAAGTGGGGCTCGAACCCATGAACTGTGAGATCATGACCTGAGTCGAAGTGGGACACTTAACTGACTGAGCCACCCAAGCACCCCAACACTGAACTTTTAATGCAGATTTTAAAGCAATTATTCCTAGAAGACGTCATGTAGGTAAACTTTACACATTCAAAATCTTATCCAAAAACTAAGAAAAAGTGTAAGTTTGCAGGGCCTTTGAGGTATGACATATTCTTACGATCTGAAGTGTAGCAGATTTTATGATCTTGTCTAGGCAAAGAAAGAAAACGTTACACAATCTGAATTTGGGGTGTATTTAGAACTCCATTGCCTTGCAAAAATCCAGGCAAACCCACCCCCTTGCTACAGGCTGATGTGAGGGCTGGGTTTATGGCCTGACTGGCCTACATGACTATTCTGAGGGTTGGAACTAATGACTACCATGTAGTGTTCAAGAAATAACGGTATCTCTTTATGTGGCTTCATGGGATTTGAAGCCTCTCTCTGCTCCCCTTTAGCTTCCTCTGGGTTTGCAAAACATGCCAGTCTGTGATGAAGCCTTTCTAGACAGGAACCTTTATACCCTCAAGGGCAGTAGATTGCCTCCCAACAGTTCAAGTAAAAACTTAATTATAGCCTTCATTTGTTGCATGATGTGACAGAATAAGTAAAATTGCTTCAACTATTCTAACGTACTTGCTACAAGTTTATTTGAATTTCAGTAAATGAACCTCAAATATGTCTTTCTTTTAAGCCGATCTGATGTGAGTGTGCAATGAGAGAGGTGAGTGGCCTGGACCACACCGGAGAGGAAGGACCTTTGGGCACCTTCCACGCTGTGCTTCTGAAATGGATGGGAAACACAGACCACTCCATTTCATTTCTCTGAGTAGGGCTGAGTTAATACCCACTAGGCTTTCTACCATCTGATAAGTATCTCCCTCAAGATACAGCCAGGGAACTATTTGATCAGCCAGGGAACTATTCTTTTTTACATATGCCTTCCCGAAAAGGACATTTTGTACCACCCAACTCAGTGTACATAATAACTTAACTCCCAAATCCCAGTAACTTGCTTCACCGTGTGTGGTGAATGACTTGGGTCTACACATGAGAGAGGAAAGTGTGTTAAAATCTGAAAGCTGTGTTCATCCAGGAACACCACGGGGGCCAGTGGTAGGACACGATCCACTTGACCCCCTGGGGTTGCCACCTCTCAGGATGAGAGAGCCGGAGGGAAATAAGAGTCTGCTCCTCTCCTTCTCCCTTTCATTCCTAACTCTCCTGTGTACAGGATTCAGCTGAAAAGGGTAATATTCATGGTCTCAGCCTCAGTACAGACTTGTAGGAAAGTTTTAAGCGGTCCATTTCCCTTCCTACCTACAACTATTAGAGGAGTCAACTTTATATGTGACATTTTAAAGAAAATGTGTTAAGACCAACACAGAATATTATTTATTAGAAAAGTCAAAATATGCTCAAATTTTATATATTTAAAAATAATAGATATGGAATGTTGATCATCACATACCATATCAAAGCCATTTATTTTGGATACAACTTGATGAAAATATGTTCTTTGGAAGAGCATATACTAAGTGTACATGTTTTGATAGTAGTCAAATACTTCTAAAGCCTGAGAAAACAGAGGTCACAACAAAAATTCTAACAACAGTTACCAAAAGAACATAAAACAAACCTTAATACAAAGAAATACAGAGTTCTTGAAACTTATAGAATGATGTTGTTGTCTAGAACACCAACACCCAGTTCATTTTGACAAATAGATCTCAATTTGAACAGATTGAACTTAATGGCGAAAGTTTCTTTTGTGAAGACTAAGCCAGGAAATCCTTACACATGGTTCTTCCTTTGTGAAATCCAGTCACTGGGTTTCTAAGAGTTTGCACAAATGTTCTTGATGAGGTATTCCCATCCCCACCTGTAAAACACATTTTAGCTACGAAATAAAATCACTCATCTACCTTTAACTTCCAATCAAGGGGAACATTACTGAGAAAGTCACAACAAGGTGGCATCCTTAATACATAATAATGACATATGCAGGAAATGCACCATTATTTATACATGTGACGTGCTGTAAATTGCTTCCATCATAAGAACTAATTGTAGTGATTATTAATGCAGTGTTATGAACTGTCAGAATTGCTGTATGTAATTACATTTGTGCAAATGCTTCATTACCTGCTTAATGAATCTGGCATATATGCACATGTAAACCACTGTTTTTGTTAACATAATGAAGGACATTTTTTTTTTTTTATGCACTAAGCTGCTGATGCAGAACTGGTTTGACCTATCTTAGGAAGTTCGAGCATCCACTGCTGGAAAAACCTTTGATCTGGTTTCTTTTCACACTTGGCCGAAGATGCATATATAGTGTCAGCTATTTCAATAATAGCTTCAAAAGAGAAATTACGGTCCATTTGATAGTGGCCAAAGACTGACAGATTCAGTCCGCTCTTGGAAGAGGTTATCTGACCAGTGGCACTTACGTTAGGGTTTGCCTCTAAGTAGTTGTAGAGGACACCAGCACAGATGGTGAGGTCTCCGGGATTGAAAGGATAGCTGCGGCTCCAGCCCTGGGGGCCAAACCTTAGTCTCCCAGCGACACAAGCATGGAAATAGCACAGAGAAAAGAGGATGCTTTTAAACTCCTGCTCCTTGGAACACGCTTCAAGTGTATCCTGGGAGAAAAGAAAAATCGTGATTCTCCTTCTGTATGGTTTCCAAAGGCATGGGTCTGAGTTGTCAGTAATCTTGTATAAAACTTTGTAGGAGAGCTTGGACAGGGGTACCATGCAATTTGAAGCATGGCTGCCCATCCTATAAGAGCATAATAGGAGACTGACCATTTGGCATTTGCCAGTCTGTTAATTTAAGGCGAATGCTTTCACTTTGCTTCAGTTATTTTACTGAATGCTTGTAAATTCACTAGAAAATGAGACCACTCATTTTGAGCAGTGATAATACTGCTTGACATCATTTCCCCTGCAAAATTCTCCTTGAAAAATCTAGATGGCCAAAGGACACCATCTTCGTTTCATGAGCATAGCAGGATACTAGTTAACCTCAGCCCTGCATTTCCTGGGGTTTCATAGGAATACAGATTACCTGGGCGCATGGCCACCCATCAAAACACTATTTCCATCCTCCCCTGAAACCAGATGTGCCATATGACCAAGCTCTTGCCAATAGAATTTGAGAAGTGATGTGTACAATTTTCATGTCATTTACTTAAAAGGAATTCGCTCACCCTGGTTGTCACTCTTTCCCCTTTTCTGTGGGCTAGAAGGGATGACAACTAGCGAACCACGGAAGCCACGAGTGAGTTATGGTAGAGGAACCTACCAGCTTGGGTGAGTGGCTGACCTCATGAAACAGAGCTGCCAGTTATATGGGAGAGAGGTTACCTCGTTTGGATCACTAATTTTGTGCTATACCTGAGTTAATATAATCACCTTGAGAAGTGGTTTCCTTCCAATGAACTTAAAGTAGAATTCATTTCCAGGTTGAGAGAATGGCATATGGAAGACTGTAAGACATACACTGGATCTGTAACTTGTTTTTTGTTTTTTTAAACACAGAGCGAAAATTAAATCCTGGCATGCTGATATGGTTATGGCTCACACAGCCATGAAATTAGAAGGTGAACTACAGTCATCCAATCTTGGGCTTAAAGGGGGTGTACTTTATTCTCAGATTTGGCAGTTTTGTGAGGCCAACAAAGATTACTTCAACTGATATTGGGCAGTAGAGGAAGATAAGGCCAGAGATAAATCTTCTTGTCTTGTCCTTTAAGGTGGTCAAATTACAGGGGCGCCTGGGTGGCTCAGTAGGTTGAGCATCTGACTTCGGCTCAGATCATGATCTCACAGTTTTTGGGTTTGAGCCCCACATCAGGTTCTGTGCTGACAGCTTGGAGCCTGAAGCCTGTTTTCTCTCTGCCCCTCCCCTGCTCATGCTCTCTCAAAAATAAATAAATGTTAAAAAAATTTTTTTAATGGTCAAATAATCGCCAGTCCACATTTAAAATGGATTTGACAACCGGACCATTTACCAAGTATATTTAGCACTTTTAGGGTGGGAGTTCAGGTCTGGTCTTTCAGGC
The DNA here is from genome assembly GCF_003009895.1 of Hyaena hyaena. Classification (NCBI taxonomy): domain Eukaryota; kingdom Metazoa; phylum Chordata; class Mammalia; order Carnivora; family Hyaenidae; genus Hyaena; species Hyaena hyaena. The sequence goes on from NW_024080781.1 coordinate 750,043, forward strand.
AACTCCTAGTACAAGTCTAAACAAAGACTAGACTTGTTCTCTTGTTCTAAGACAAGAAGAAGCTTGTTAGTTTCTTTCTGTATCACTATCGTCAGAATCCAGGATTACTACCAGAGTTCTAGAACTGGTGAGGCCATCTACAATGCAGACCCAACTAAATCACTAGGACATTCTACAGCACTGGGCCATTTCTAGGTAATTAGTGGGGCTTGAAAATATACAATCATTAAACATAACATTTCCACAAACATGAAATAAAAGACAAGCTTGTGAAAGAAGACAGAAATTATAAAATTGGAGTATTGAAGAAAATAAACATATATTAGTTTTGCTTATGTATTTTAAATTTTTTATTCACTTTTGAGAGAGAGAGAGACAGAGACTGAATGTGAGTGAGGAGGGGCAGAGAATCCTAAGCAGGCTCTGCACTGACAGTACAGAGCCTGATGTGGGACTCCAACTTATGAACTGCAAGATCATGACCTGAGATGAAGTCAGACACTTAACCGACTGAGCCACTGAGGCACTCCTCAAAAATATATTGGTTTCAAATGTAAGAAACTTCTAGGGGACGAAATAAAAGTATCAAACTTTTACTTAGGAATTATGATCTAACAAGTTATCTAACCCCTCCCTAAATTACATAGGGTCCACAGGAAATGAAGATCCTATAATAATTATGTACCTAATTCCATCTGTATTTCATATAGTTCATTTAGTTTTATCCTCAGCACTAAAACGATTACAACTTAATACCCATTATGCTCTGATAATATAAATGCCACTGGAAGAAAATATGAATCAAGGTTTTCTAATCAGGAAAAAGTATGAGTCTACCTAACATTCTACATTTATAGGTTAGTTATATTTTTACAAATCAGGTGATGAGCAAATTAATATCAGAAAACATAAAATAGCACTGTGAATAGAGAATAGACGTCCACACACATGTAACAGAGTTGTATGCACACAGATGCCAATTTTACATGCAAAGCTACCAATTTGTTTCTGCTGCAAATCTTACAGAAAAAGAAATCTATATTCTGACTTTAAAAATGTAGTTATCTGGGTGTGAAAGGAGCCTACACAGTATTCCCTTAATACATCTTTGAAAGGCAGGTGCTACGGGCTGAAATGCATAGGGAAGCAGCATCCTACAAGAAATGTTTTTTTATATCTTGGTCACTTAATGATTGCATTTCCAAAGATATTCTGGAATGCTCAAAAAAGTAAAGGAGTCGTTATTTTAAAGTTTATTTAACCACACCTGGGACCCTGGGAAGCCCATTCTAGAAACAGTGCACCATAAAAGAATTAGACTGATAACTTTCTGTGATACACTTACCTCTGAATGACCTCCAGAATCTTCATGTGGCAGAAATACTTGTAACCTTTTTTAAGCCACTGTTGTTTCATACTTCTTTCATAGGTAGACAAACACAATTCTAACTGATTAAAGGGCACTGGGAACCTACTCACAGATGACCACAGAGTATAGGTGAATACCCTTGAATTACATCATGTGGATAAAACCACATTTTGTTTTCTAACATAATGAAAGGTTAGCATTCATAAAAGACTACTCTAAAATTTTTACATTTTCCTTAGAGTTTTTGTTGGTTTGGTTTTGGCTATAGCAAGTTTGAATAGGAAGTTTATTAAATGAATAACTTTGATTATCTTTGTTTTTGCTACTTCTTTAAAAATTTTTTTTTTATAAATAGCTTATTGTCAAGTTGGTTTCCATACAACACTCAGTGCTCATCCCTACAAGTGCTCTCCTCCATGCCCATCAACGCCCTGTCCCTCTCCCCCCAACACCCATCAGTCTTGAGTTTGTTCTCAGCATTCAAGAGTCTGATCAAATTTAGTCTTAATATTTCAGAGGGTCCTTTCTACTAGATAAATATTTCCCCTTGAAGTACTTAAGAGTCTTTCCAGTAAATGCAAACTTCAGTTAATCTAAGTGGCTTTCCAGATAAGTGTCAAAAGAACTGACACTTTCATGAATAAAAGAGAACAGGAGAAAGGACTCTCCTATGATTATATGCAACAATTTTTTTAATGTGTATGTCCCTGGAAAGAGTATCCATAGTTTTATCAGATTATCAGAGAGGTCCTTACAAAAAAAAAAAGAAAGCTGACGGACAACTGGGCTGAAGCATATTTGTTCATAAAATGCTCACTTTTTACAAAGAAAGACCACTGTTCTAGAGGGCTGGATAACTCCTATTTAAATATAACAAAATCCCCCTTTGTACTAGCTTTGTTAAAGAGCTTGAGGATGTTCAAAGTGGTCAGAGATTATAAACTGATGGATAAAAAAATACATGCCTGCCATAGTTCACCAAAAAAAATACTGAATGTATACATTAGATTCAACAAGATTTTTTCAGTCCCTTCTGTTTACAGAGTCTACTGTGTTTATGTAGGCTATATATTAATTATTTAATTAGGTAATTAACTATGTTCTTCAAAACCGTAACCTTAGGTGGCCAATGTAATTCCTTCATAATGTTGGCTTGGGTATTGGCCCAGAAGATACTAGTGAAAAAGTGAAGCATGCTTCATAGAGAACCCTAGTATTGCTAACAGGAAACTTAATATTTACCAACAAATCTTATGTATTTCCTCTTTGGAGTTCATTCTACTTCTCCTAGTAACACTACCATTTCCCAAAGGTGTCTAAGAAATGAGAGGTAATGGGAACTTAAAGACACAGCAACAAGGGAAACTTGCCTTAAAGATTTGATAATATAGATATGTGATAATTTGGCCAAGGAGAATAATGATAATCAAAGTATATTTATTAATTTATTTTAGCTGGAAATGAATATATAAATAAGAAGGCAAATGGATATAATCTGAAAACATGATTTAAGTTTGCTAACTAGGTCTAAAACATTAAATATTATACTGAAACTCTTCTCATCTCATTACTTTTGTCACCCTCAAGAACATTAACAGGAGTAACTATGGCTTTTCCTCTTCCTGTGCTGAGATACTAGCCTGCTATGTTTTTCTTCAATAAGCAGGTTCCTCAGAAAGGGACATCATTTACTCTCCAACAGGTGGCTGTAGTTTTAGGGCAAAAATGCAGATTTTTTTTTTTTTTTTTTTGGTCACTGGAATAGGTAGTGACAGATGATCCTTTGAAGAGATTAAAACACACTGATATTTCACTTCATTTCTGTCCACAAGACACATGAGTAGATAATGGCCCCATGGTTTTGTGAGAAGACCCTGACTACTGTCAGACTAGGCTTCTGCTTTCTTACCTGATCAAAGTTGTAGAGGGCAGCATGCAAATTGGCCAGCATTCCTGTGGGAGGTTCATTAGTAATTTTAATGGAATTTTCCAGGAGTCCTTGAGGGATGATGTGTTCACTTGGTGTAGGTGCAGATTCGGCACTCATAAAAACTCTGTAATCTCTGTGGCTTCCCAGGCTGAATCGTTCAAGGAGTTTTTCCAAGGTTCCTAGCCACTTGGCTACCAAGTGGACATTCTGAAAAACAGTATGGCTATAACTCCTGTGAAACTAAAGTATATTGCTTAAATTATGGAATCACAACATTTTCATATATATACATATGAAGTTATTGTCATATATATCTGTGTGTGTATATATATATATCTGTATATATATATCTGTAGAAAACTCAGAGGACCAGGATTTAATTTTTCCTGTATTATCATGTTAGGGAAGAAAACCAAACACCAAAACATGGTGTTCTGAACAGGTGTGCATGGAACACATTTAGGGCTGCAAATCACCACAGGTTATCTTTGTAAACCCAAATCTACTTCCAACACACTTACCACTTCCAACTCCCACCAATCACCTTTGAAATGGAGTTCCTGACAATTTTCTTTGTTACAGCTTAAACTCAATCACTGAGACCTATCTGGTTAGTTTAGTCAAGTATAAAAACTATAAGCTAGTAATGTATGTGACCATCCACTTAATTGTTTCTGATGTTTCATTTGTACATGAACTCAAAAGGATGTGAGGGGTGAAAGGCTGGCTGAAAAAGAAATCATTCCTTGTTAAGATGCTCTGTGATTCCTAACATGTGATTTTTCTAAAACCCTAGAGCTGTCAAAAATCATGAAACAAATGTCATCACCATCACTTCCTGATTTTCTGCTCTATGATTCACAGTCCTCCAATACTAAATATCCAGAGTACATGGCAGGTGACGCTGTGAGAGAAGTATAAAGGCCATACCCTCACACGTTCTCTGTGAAGAAGTTCTTAAAGACTGGCTGAAACATCACCCCCAGGAATATGTAGTTCTTTCCAACAAAGAAAAACATTTAAGATTATAACAGCTACAAAAATATCCCACAAAAAAATCAAGAAGGCAAATAGGGAATGGAATAGTCATACAAGTATCTTTCTTTGAAACAGTTCTGTTGTAAAAAGACCTATGCCAATTCAGTTGTTCACATTATTAGGCTATTTTGCTTTGGCAGATATTGAACGCTGGTAGGCATTATAAACTGAATTAGGACCCCCAAATTTATATGTTGAAATCCTAACCATCAGTACTTCAGAATGTGTCTGTATTAGGAATAGGTCTTTAAAGAGGTAATGAAGACTGGATGCAACAATTAAAGTGGGTCTTACTTTGATACTGCTTGCATCCTTCTAAGAAGAGGTGATTAGGACACACCTCTACACCTCCATATGGAAGACGGTATGGAGACACAGGGTGGAGACCATTATCTACACACCAAAGAGAGAGGTCTCAGAAGAAACCAACCCTACAAATCACTTGATCTCAGACATCTGGCCTGCAAAACTGTAAGAAATTCAGTTTCTGTTGATGAAGCCACTCGTTCTGTGATACTGTGGTCCAGCAACCCTAGCAAGCTTATCAGTAAGTCAGGGCTCTGAGACTCCGGGCCTCCACACTTGCTACTAGATTACAGCAGGAGTACTTTTCACACCCAACTGTGCCACTCACACAAGTAAGCAGAAACAAAAATAATAAAATCTGTTCTGCAAGCTCAAATGTGACCTCATTCTCTATCTCACAGACTATGACAATACCTTATCTTGAGAAGTTTACCTGAAACAAATGTAAAAATATTCTAGGCAGTGGCTCTGGAGTCAGGGAACAGAACCATCTCCAAGTGAGGCACCCCTGAACACAGGCACACTCTGGAGGCCAGCCTGGCAGCCATTCGTGGGGACCTTGGCTCTGAGATGGGCTAGATTCTTGTGCCTGCTTGTCCCAGGGCAGCCACGCCCATGCAACACTTTCAGCCAATCCATGTATCTTGGAAACCATCTATTTTGCCCATGAAAATAGATTTTTTAAATCCATCATGTCAATTTACAAACCATATGGTGTATTTCTGAGATACAGATAGCTACCACCCTGATACCTGTGTAACAGCTATCCTCTGGAGTATGGGCTTCTGATATAATGCTAAATATCCCACGAAGGGCTCTATCTCATCACAGTAAGTGACGACTGAAGAGTTTGGTGAAGAGCTCATGAACATGTGCAGACACATCACTTGCCTCTGCTGATAAAATGCAACGAATGTTGCACACAATATAATGAGTTCTTATCATGCTGGTCTCCTCTTTATTCAAAGTCCTGCTTCTCTTTTAAATGGCAAAGAGATACTAGAAACCCCCACAAATTAGGATGGCTAAAACCTGGGACAATCCCTCCTCCCCAGTTATTCTATGTGAGGGTAGGAACAGCTAGAAAATTACATTCTAAATTACTGGCTTACCGCTAAGAACAAAAATCAAACATCTAGGACAGACATCCAAAGCCAGATTCTTCGTGAGATAAGGTCTTCTGAGATTTTTTTTTTATGGTAAAACTTACAACTTGAATTTTGGGGATAAACGGGAACTTAGCAGAGACAGAAGAGTAACAGAAACATTCAACTTTGAACACTACGTTCTCCGGAGCATGACCATACCGCTCCTAGTTTCTTCCTAGTCTGAGCTACTGGACACATGAGAATTCTCAAAGAACTTTCTTTGGCAGGAAGATCTCAGCATCTACTCAACTATCAGAGCAACATCTTCCATCTCTGAGAAAACAAACCCCACACTGTAACCTGGCTGACTCTGTGAGCCTCGGAGGGGAACATGCTGTCCCCAAGTCACCTTACTGAGTATCACCTGAGCAGTGGCTATTACTCTCCTGGAGGGTTATGATCTGGATGGACTTGGGGCAGCTGGTTCATGAATCCAATTTTAGTTCAAGCTGAAATGTAAACTGCATCAACCCTGGGTCCTGGAGGCACTGAGGGAGGCCAGTGTCCTATCTCTGTGTGAGAGTGGCCACACGAACTAGCGAAAAAAAAAAAATGGTGCTTGCCACTCAACAGACTTGAACTTGAGTAGCAGCCCTGCCACTTTGCAGCTGCGTGGCCCTGAGCTCTCCAGACCACCTCCAGGCTCACTCTTCTCTTCATAAGGGGCGGACAGCACCGATCCCGGCAGCTTTGCTATCATGATTAGAGATCATGTGTCCTCGCAAAGGGTCTGGTATAAACGAGAACCTTTAGGTTCACGGGGCTGCCAATTAAATGGCTACTTCCAGACCTGATGAGACAGGCGGCATGCCTTGCTGGAGAAAGGTCAGGGCGGCTACCATGTGCCCCCTGAAGTTGCCTGGGCTACGCTCGTTCCTGGGTTCTTGCCAGAATCCCCAGCCACGGGAGCCACTTGGGAGAACACAGGGTTAGAGTCGCAGACCTATGTAATGCTAGCCTTAAAGGGACAAAGGGGTTATCTACTCTAATCTTCTTACAAACAAAGGAAATGTAACACAACTATTTAGGGGCAGAGGCAGAGTTGTAAGAGGTACTATATGCAAAAATGCTGTCACTTTAAATGTTTATTTTTGAGAGAGAGCACATAGAGGAGGGGCAGAGAGAGAGAGGGAGACAGAGAATCTGAAGCAGGCTCCATGAAGTTATCGCAGAGCCTGCTATGGGGCTCGAACCTGAGATCCTGACCTGAGATGACATTAAGAGTTGGATGCTTAACCAACTGAGCCGCTCAGGCGGCCCAAAAATGCTCTGTGAGCTTGAAAAGCGACTTGCAAATGTGAGGTTTTAGGACACTGGCTTTGGCAATCTATACAAGCCTGTTAGTCCTCAAGCGCTACTGGAATATTCCAGATATCTGTAAGTCAAGAGGATAAGAGGGTTCCTGTAATATTTTAAATTTTGAAGCACAACGACTAGAAAACCTCTCAAAAGATGACAGCTATCCTTGTCAGCAGAGTCCTTGATCACCTTTGGAGGTGTCATCAACAGAGGGAACCCCGAGGACTTGGCAAACCACCACAGGTCACGAGGAAGGATCACTCCTGTCGGCCAGGACAGTTCTGCACTGTCCCTTCCCCTGTGTTCATTCCCAGCATTGTCCGTGAAGACGGAATACTCACTTGGAGTATGACCCAGTGTCCGCCTTTGGAAGCTCTCTCCAGTGCCTTTTCCGCCACCGTCTCCTGACCCTGTCCTAAAGATACGTTGTGGAATTTTCCCGAGTCAATCGTAAACCCGAGTCTTTTGCCTGTGAGAGGAGGATACAACACGGCGAGAACAAGAGTGAATCAAGGACCGATGAGAAGGGCGTGGAATTCTGTGGCCCAGGGCCCATCTGTGGTGATTGCTGCCACCTTCTAGGTCACTCTCCCGAACGATCCAAACTAAACTTCTGTCATTTCCACAAGGAGCATTTTGAGCTCTCAACAGCCGCCTCCTTATGAGCATTAGCTAAGCCTGTGGAAATAAGTTCCTCTGGTTTTATGGTAATGAAGCTTTTGACATTTTGATAGATGGCAAGTATTGTTACTGAGCTTTATTAACTCTTGCAGGAGTAGCAAAGCATTTCCCGCATAAAAAGGAGCAACATGTGGTAGATATCACATCATTTTTTGAACAAATTGGCTCATTGGGTAAATGCAGGAGCCTCTCACCTTGTGGCCATGCTTGAATCGAGCACAGTCAGGTCACAGCTCTATTAACCTGGTATTCTCGGAGCAGGCTGTGGGGAATAGTAATCCAGAGCACAAAGCGGCAGTGCCTTGCACAATCGAATAGGGTTGCTTTAATGACCACTATTTAGTCACGGGGGGCACAAGATTACACTAGCATGGAGAAAATTGCCCTCTGGCCCTTATATAGTCAAAAGGTGGAAAACAGTACAAAAGAAACTTGCATTATGCCAACCAGAGGAATGTTCCATTTGAGCATTTCTTCAGACTACGGTGTTATTAGCCTTACATTTTCACATGCACTCAATCTCCAACAAATGAAAAAGGAAAGAGAGGGAGGGAGATAGAGAAAGAAACTAAGGTAACCGTGAACTGAGAGAAGGTCGGGAGGGCCCTGGGCGAGAGGGGGCATGGGGAGGCAAGCCTTCTGGCCACTCACCAAGGATCTCTAGGTCTTTAAGGGCATCCACCCCTGGAGAGAGAATGAAGAAGACCGGAGTGGCTGGGCTGCTTTCTTCAAATGCTTTAACTAAGTCCAATCTGGTTCTCCCCACATATTTTATACCCAGTTTTTCCTCCACAAAATTCCTGTAAAAAGGATAATGCAAAAGACAGGATCAATGCTGGTGACCTTGAAAAGGGCTACAACTTGGATCAGCTTAAATCACAGGCACAGGAAGGACGCAAACCATGTTCATGACATGGGATGTTTTTACACAACGCTATGAATCTGGCTAGATTTCTAATGCATTAAAGTCAGTGAAATCCCTCTCTGCTTTAGAAGCTCTAAAAATCAGAAGCTGACATTCCATTCTGGGGGCTACTGAGACCCCCCTCTGAATACCACCAGCTGCCTGCCTATGGCTTTGTATCCCCCAAATCTCCTGCCAGATCCCCCATTACTTATTAACAGTTCATTAGATTTGCCACAGTGCAATTTTCCGGCCTGCTGGGCTTCTCATGAATATACAAATGCTTTTTGGGGTGTTGCTAACACAGGGAAGCTCAATTAAGCAGGGATTATTTTCCAGCAGCATCAGAGTTTAGCAGAAAGTAAGTGCCACTAAGCAGAATTAACTTGTAAAGTAGGGTATGCAGAGGCTTCTGCAAAGGGGAAACTAACTGGACAAAGTGGAGGGAAAAAACCAGAGGTGCGCGAATGCTCTTAAAGGAAAGCACCAAAGGAAGGGAGTTGAGAACTCTTTGGTTGGTAAATTCAAATGAGAACATGACTTGCGTGAATTAAGCAGCATATTACTAGTCAGGAGTCGAGAGGGCAAAGAGAAAGGACACACAGACGGAGATGGAGACAGAGATTCCTGCTTTAAATTGCTCTGGTTGTAAAGTTATAGGACTATTAGTGTCTCCATGAAAGGAATTCATTTTTGTTTGATGGGCAAAATCTTTAGAGCCCAAATGCCACCGCTAAATAAAGACAATGGAAATTGCACTGGAATAATGCATGCCCCTGACCTCTGAACTCTGATGACACCCATCGCTCTTGCTAGAATATTTCCAGTGGTTCCCTGTCTCCCCTCCTGATGTCTCAAGTAAGGTTTTCAGGAAGGATGGGCTCAGTCTGACTAGAGACTAGCCCAGGTTGGTGTAGTTAGTTTCAACAATAGTAGTGATTACAGGATCATAATTTCAGCAGAACCGTTTCTCATCAATATGGACCATAAATGCCTCCACCAGATACTCCAGCCCCTGAGACCAGGTGTCCTCTAAGTTAACTTGTACTTCCGAAAATGCTAACTGCCCCACCTGAGAGCATATGTCATTCTGTCAGGGCGCACTGCTCTCAAAATAATCAACTTCTGTATCAAACTCTTCTTCTTCCATTCTTGCGGTAACTTCTCTTTTTCTGGACACTCGGATTCTGCCCACTTCCTCCACTGTTTGGCAGATCCTTCCACATCTCGGTCTATGCCTCGAAATTCTTCCATCAGGGCTACTGCCTGCCATAGGACAGGGGAACAGATGGGAATGGTGTAAATGGCTTAAGAGTCTGAGATAAAGACTAGCGGATGTATTGGATCCTGTGTGAACAAGCTGTGCTGGATCACCTTCATTTCCTCACCAGGTTTACTCTGCACCCTTTTCTCTCTTGCTAACAGGGTGACCCGTAAGGATTATTTGAACTAAACTCTCACTTCTCTGGCCTGGTTGGGTTTGGCCAAGAGGAAGCACTGGCAAGAGACTAGACGGCTGGAACAGAGAGAAGCAGGGGTATTTCTTCCTCGGCTCTTTCTCTGTGGTGACAGTTTGGCAGTGGCTGTGTTCCTCTACCGAATGCCACAGCTCCTAGCGGGTGGCTCTCTCCCATAACTTCATTTCTCAACAGTTTCAATAACAACTCCTTTTTTTTTTTTTTTCCATCCCCATTCCTGGTCTGATTCCCTTAGTCTTCTTCCCATCTATGATAATATATTCTTTGTAAAACTCTTTTTCTTTTATCATCCCTTTGAATGAGACCCTGAGTGACCAACAACTGGACTTGAATTCATAATTCTAAACAATTCAAAAACTCCATTAAAAATAAATCTAACTATACTATAAAAATAAGGGATGATGGTCATTTCCAATGGACAGAAATGTTTCCCTCTTAGAAAGAAAAGTGTGGCAAAGGTTAGCATATGATGAGCATCTTTAAGGACTCCCAGAGTCTAGGAGAATAAACTCTTAACAATAGGACCTTCTGACAGAAAAATGGGATAAGGATTGACTGGTAACTGAGGTGATGAATAATCAATGCTTTTTTTCTCTATAATATTCTGTTCTGCTTAAACACTTTAGAAGGAAAATAAATTACTGTGTTGTTGTGTAAGTAACAAAACTATTTGTAAAAAGTGGATGAATATAAAGAAGAAAAGAGCGCTGGGGTGGCTCAGTTGGTTGAGCATCCAATTTTGGCTCAGGTCATGATCTGTGTATGCATCAGGCTCATTGGTGTCAGTGTGAAGGCCACGCCAGATCCTCTGTCCTCCCGTCTCCCTGCCCCTCCCTCACTTGTGCTTTCTCTCTCAAAAAATAAACAAACTTAAAAAAAATAAAAGAGGGGGCACCTGGGTGGTTCAGTCAGTTAAGCATCCAACTTTGGTTCAGGTCATGATTTTACAGTTCGGGGGTTCGAGCCCCGCATCAGGCTCTGTGCGGACAGCTAGCTCAGAGCCTGGAGCTTGCTTCAGATTCTATGTCTCCCTCTCTCTCTGACCCTCCCCTGCTCATGCTGTCTCTCAGAAATAAATAAAACATTAAAAATTTTTTAAAAATAACTGGTTTTAGGGACGTTGACAAAAATGTTCCCTTCTGTTCTTGACTTTTATCAGAGTTCCTGCAGACTATATTTATTCACTTCCCAGCTCATAAATAGGTCAAAAGTTCTTTTATCTCCAAAGAAGAAATTAATCACCTTATAATTCAGTAATACACAGATGAATTGAAGAATATCACATTACATATTTCTGCAAATGAAATAGTACATATCACTTGTATCTTTTAAAACATTTCTACTTTGAGAGAACTGAGATATAAGATTTAGAAAGTGAAAAAACATCTTCCTAACATACCTTTAGGGCACTCCACGACTGAGTTGTTAGGAAATCAACAGGACTTGAATAAGTGTGTTCAACTTTGAATCGAAGCAGGAAATCCAATTCAAGAGGGTCTATCTCTCTCTTTCTTAACAAAATCTTTAGGGTACACAAAATTGAAAAGGGCCATTTAGTTTATATCAAAATCACAACACAGGAGGTAGTCACCATTTAACAGATGTGACTGAATAGGCAGAACCAAGTCTGCTGAGAATTCCTATAGGTATATATCTGTTCTAAAGTTGAACTGAGAAATCTTAGATTAAATCCATGATCTGACTAAATTTGACTGATAATCTAACAGCAAATAATTATGAAGGCTGGTTTATTCCAATTTTAACACATGCCTATTAGCAAAATATCTGAAATATTTGTTCATACTTATGCTTTTGCTGTGAACTCAAACTTGTCCTAGAACTTGTTACACGGGGACACCTGGAATGCTCAGTCCGTTAAGCGTCCAACTCTTGGTTTTGGCTCAGGTCATGATCTTACAGTTTCATGAGTTCGAGCCCCACATTGGATTCTGCATGGACAGCACGGAGCCTGCTTGGGATTCTTGCTCTCTCCCTTTCTCTCTCTCTCTGCCCCTCCCCTGCTCACGTGCTGTCTGTCTCTCTCAATATAAATACATTTTTTAAAAGAGATTTTAAAAAGAAATCTTGTTACACAAATTAAGAAAGCCTGAGGTGATGATGGACTGAAGTGCTAAACAGAAGGTAGAACTAATATTATAATTTAGTCATGATACAGAAATAACTAATAAACTATGAAATATATGAAATATTTTTATTATATATGAGATTATACTGAGAAAAACTAGAAATTATTGTTTTACAGATACAACTAAACAAACACAGTATAAATAGAAATAAACTTTAGACACCTACAACATCCATAGAAAGAACATTTTGGGGGAGACAGCAAGATGAAATATTCCCAAATTTTACCTAAATATTATAATATCCTATAAAGTTAAATAGGTAAAGTGTTTGAGTTTTATGCTATTTTATTTATTATTACTTTTTAACGTTTTATTTATTCCTGAGAAAGAGAGACAGTGTGAGCAGGGAGGGTCAGAGAGAGAAGGAGACACAGAATCTGAAACAGTTTCCAGGCTCTGAGCTAGCTGTCAGCACAGAGCCCGACACGGGGCTTGAACCCATGAACTGTGAGATCATGACCTGAGCTGAAGTCAGACACTTAACCAACTGAGCCACCCAGGCGCCCCGAGTTTTATGCTATTTGAAAACTCTAGATATTTTCAAAATGCATTATCAGTGGTTAACACATTAAAAGACTATTTTATTTGATTAATTGATTTTTTCTTAATTCAATTTATTTCAATAAATAATTGCCATATATATAAAGCTTTGATTTACAGAAACTGTCAGGATTTGAGATAAGCTATAATTTATCTATGGCTTCCAAGGAGAAAGTTTTAAATAGATGTGCATATGTGTGTATGCATGTCTCATATATTCTCATTCCTGGCTTTTTACTGCTAATGAGTAATATGTATAAAAGCAAAAAATTAATTTTGTAGTGTCTTGCTCCTATTTATCACATACATTATGAAACACCTACACCTATATATTCTTATATAACCCAAAGGAATCGACAATGACCAAAAATATTGAGAGTAATAGTTTATCATTATTAACAGCAGGTATTTATAAAATGCCTTCTTTGGACAAAGCACTTTGGAGGAAACAACACAGACCAGGCAAGGACTTCATCGAGAATGGGTTGATAGAAAAAGGTACACAGCAAACAAACTAATAATGGACAAGATGCTTATTTCATCTAGGCATGTAGTCCTCGATGTTTTCTTCTTATTGGAGGCACCTTAATTAAAAAAACTCTTTTGCTGGAGTCCATATTAAAAAAATATGTAATAAAAGGATGGTAAGTATCACTGAAGGTGGCAATGTGAAACCTGGAGCTCATTTACCCATTCACTTGTTTTTAAAGGGATAGAGAAAATCCTAGAACTGTCCAGATGTGGACCTATAATTCGGATCTTAAAGAATCTCTGGGTGCCTGGGTGGCTCAGTCAGTTAAGCATCCAACTTTTGATTATAGCACAGGTCGTGATCTCACAGTTGTGAGATTAAGTCCCGATTTGGGCTCTGTGTTGGGCATGGAGCCTGCTTAAGATTCCCCCTCCCTCTGCACATATGTGCTATTTATCAAAAAAAAAAAAAAAAAAAAAAAAGAATCTTCCTGGTAATATCTGGGAGGCTCAGCACAAGACCTAAGAAGTGAGGAGGTGTCATTGATCTGTTTTTCAGGGTGATCACTTGATGTGGTGGCTTACAGTGCATAACCCCCTCACTCCCCCCCCGGTAACCAATGCCGTGGGGACTACTGAAAGATTATAACATGTCCAAGTTCACCCTGGGAAACTCAAACTCATTTCATGCCACCAAGGGCTTCCAAAAAAGCTGTCATGCCTCCCTTTGACGGAAGTAAAACACGTAATAAACAGAGGCGTAGTACTTCAGTTCTGGGGGTGGTTTCAAATGATTGATTTCCTCACCTGAAAAGCCATCTGGCACAGGAAGGTGAGCCTGTCCTTCTCAAACAGCGCCTGGCTGGTGTAGAGGAAGATGGCGTAGGTGATGCTCTCCATCAGGACTGAGACGCGGCCTTGTACATCCTCCACCTTGTCAGCCTGCTCAATTGCTCTGTGGAACAGCACGTTGAAAGCCTGGGGAATTCAAAGTGACTGGTAAAGGGTGGAAACTGTGCCTGATGTCTAGCTAGCTCCACACACGGTCAAAATGGGGGATCGTTTTTGGTTGAACTTTATACGAAAGTGCCACACTGTTTTCCAAAATGGTTTTACCACTTGGCATCCTCATTGGGAACGTGCAAGAGTTGCAGTACTGTACCTGTGCTAAAGCCTTGTTACTGCCAGTCTTGTAAAATTGTAGCCATTCTATTTGGTATATAGTAATACTTATTTCTGCTTTTACTTTGCATTTTTCTGACGAATACTGAGCATTTAAAAATGGGCTTATGGGCAATACTCATAACCATATACGCCATGTCTGTTCAAACCTTCCATTAACTGAGTTGCCCAACTTCTTTATATATTCTGATGTAAGTTATTTGTTAGATACATGCATTGGAAACAGGTGTTAAGAGTCTGTAACTCACCTATTTATTTTCTTAATGTCTTGTGAAGACTGTAAATTTTTAATAAGGTTCAATTTATTATTTGTTTTCTATTGTATCCTAAGAAATCTTTGCCTAACCCAAAGCCCAAAGATGTGCTCTCATTTTTTTCCCCAGAAATCTCATAGCTTCGCTTACTCATTTTGAGCTAGTTTTGTAAGAAGTGTGATGTAATGTTCAAGGTTCATTTTATTCTTTGTGGGTACCCAGTTTTCTCACCATGTGTTATCAAAGCTATACCTTCTTCATTAAGGTG
Source organism: Hyaena hyaena (assembly GCF_003009895.1). Classification (NCBI taxonomy): domain Eukaryota; kingdom Metazoa; phylum Chordata; class Mammalia; order Carnivora; family Hyaenidae; genus Hyaena; species Hyaena hyaena. The sequence goes on from NW_024080781.1 coordinate 765,058, forward strand.
TCTCAGTATCACTGCCCCAAATCCCTTGAAAGTACATTTGTGGGATTACTTGTGGACTCTGTTATTACTTGTGGATTTTTCTTGAGGCCAATTAATATCGGTTTCTAACAAGCCCTGAAATCGTGGATCATAAGTTTTCTAAATTTGTTGTTCTTTCTCAAAATTATTTAGCTCTTTTAAATCCTTTTAATTTCTACACAAACTTTGGAATCAGCTTGCCAATTTCTATTTTTGAAAAAGCCTTTGGGGATTTGACTGAGATGGAATTGAATCTACAGATCAATTTGGAAAGAACTATCATCTTTTTTTTTTTTTAATGTTTTTCATTTATTTCTAGGAGAGAGAGAGAGACAGTGTGAGCAGGGGAGGGTCAGAGAGGGAGGGAGTCACAGACTCTGAAACAGGCTCCAGGCTCTGAGCTGGCAGTCAACACAGAGCCCGACGCGGGGCTCGAACCCACGAACCACGAGATCATGACACAAGCGAAAGTCGGACGCTTAACCGACTAAGCCACCCAGGCGCCCCAGAACTATCATCTTAATAATACTCAGTGCTCTAATCCACAAACACGGTATCTCTTTCCATGGTGTTATCTCAACAATGTTTTGTAGCACTTAGAAACAGATCTCGTATTTGTTAAAATTATCCCTAAGAGTTTCATGAATTTGGAAGTGACTGTAAATGGTACTGAGTTACTTATTTTCCAGTTGTTTGCTCTTTATATATAAAAACAATGGATTTTGAGTATTGATTTTATATCCTGCCATCTTGCTAAAAACTCACTTTTTAGTCCTAGTAGATTTTTTTGGGTAGATTTCTTACGATTGTTTATATACATGATTAGGTCATTTGTGGAAAAAAAGATACTCCTTCTTTCAAAATGTCTATGCCTTTTATTATATTATCGCACTGGTGATAACTTGCAGGGCAGTATTGAATAGAAGTATTCAGAGAAGACTTTCTTGTTCCTGACCTTAAGAGAAAGCATTTAGTTTTACAACATCAAGTATAATACTAGGTGTAGATTTTTGCGGATATCTTTTTTTCACATTGAGCAGTTAAGCAGGTATTGAAATTTGTCAGATTCTTTGACTGCATGTATCCACTGAAGTGATCACATGGCTTTTCTCTGTAGTTCTAGTAATATGAAGACTTGTGTTATTTTTTAAATGTTTAACCAGCTTGTATTCATGGTATAAATTCCACTTAGGCATAATATATTGTTCTTTTTATTCATGGCTGGGTTCAATTTACCAATCCATCCATCCTCCCTCTCTCCCTTCCTTTGAGAAAGAGAGAGAGCAGGGGCTCCTGGGTGGCTTAGTCGGTTAGGTGTCCGACTTTCACTTAGGTCATGATCTCGAAGTTCGTGGGTTTGAGCCCCGCGTCGGGCTCTGTGCTGACTGCCAGCTCAGAGCCTGGAGCCTGCTTCAGAAACTGTATCTCCCTCTCTCTCTGACCCTCCCCTGCTCACACTGTCTCTCTCTCTCTCCTAGAAATTAAAAAATAAAAATTAGAAAAATAAAAAAAAAAAGAGAGAAAGAGAGAGCAGAAACACTAGGAGGGGTGAAGGGCAGAGAGAGAGAGAATCTTAAGCACGTTCCATGCTCATTGTGGAGCCTGACCCTCAACCCCATGACCCTGAGATCATGACCTGAACCAAAACCAAGAGGGGGATACTCAACTAACTGAGCCACCCAAGCACCTCCAACCAATCCTTCTTGATTAGCTTTGCGACAGTGTTCATGAAAGGGTCTGCTCTGTGGTGTCTTAGTCTAGTTTTGGTATTTGGGTAATACTGATTTATTTTTATTACTCTTTATACACTATGGTTGTTCCAAAATCCAACCACACTGTGCTTCTCAGAATTTTTGCACACTGGCTCCACACTACCAGAAACCTTCTAGTTACTCCTAACTCTTTTCCTCTTCATCACTGTCCATATCCAATCCATTTCTTAGCTGATTACTCTAGCTTCAAGCCATATGACAAGTCTATTAACTTTTGAGTCTATTGTCATTCTAACGGGCATGAGCTTCAAACCTTTCAATACATTAGTTTTGCAGACAAAACTATAATCCAAAAGCCCCCATCTGGCCAATGAGGCCTCCCATGATCTAGACTTCCCCACCTCTCTAGACTCCTGTCTTGCCATCTTCTCCCTCACTCATTAATTACCCGCCAGTCACAAACATTCATTCACCACCTGGAATCCCAAACTCGTTCATGTCCCATACATCCTTGTTTTCTCCAAACATTCCATACACAGCTAAGCTCTATAGGAATCACTCCAATGTCACTCCCTCTGAGAGGCCTTCCCTGAACCAAGAGTAAAACAGCCTCTCTTATCTTTACTATTCTTTCTCATTGTATTTACCACTTTTACAGACAGACACACACACACACACACACACCTGGTTTCTTTCAAAACTGTACCCTCAGTAACCAGCACAACATCTGGCATAATGGTTGATCTCAACAGCTATTTGTTTAAAAAGTGAGTGACAGAATGAATGAATACTGCCCAGAGGCACAATGATGCAAAGTAAAAAGCATGGTCTATGAGATCAGTCATGAGTTCAAATCCTGCCTTTTACAATTATGATGTGAATTATTGAGCAGTTCATTTTAAAATGTTTTCTTTTTTAAAAATATAGGGATAAAATAATATACTTTATTGAGATGTTTTAGGCATAAGAATGAACCAAAGTAGGAAAATGTCTTGTATATAACAGAGTAACTTAATGAATAGTTACTCTCACTCTTTTTCCCATTATACTAAAATAACATGGGTTATTTTTCTTTATAAGACACTTACATCTTCACAAAGAAAGTATAGGAGTCTCAAGGAGAATTCCCTTATATATAATAAACTCAAGACTGTTTAAAAAAACAAAACCAGGGGCGCCTGGGTGGCTCAGTTGGTTAAGTGTCAGACTTCAGCTCAGGTCATGATCTCACTGTTAGTGGGTTCAAGCCCAGCATCGGGCTCTGTGCTGATAGCTAGCTCAGAGCCTGGATACTGCTTCGGATTCTGTGTCTCCCTCTCTCTCTGACCCTCCCCTGCTCATGCTGTCTCTCTCTCAGAAATAAATAAAACGTTAAAAGAAAATTTTTTTAAAAATATAAAAAAATAAAAAGCAAAACCAAATGTATTATGATGACACATAAGTTAATTATCTCAGAGTCTTACTGAAAATTATAAATAAAAGTTCCAGAGAAAATGAAGATTTTTTTTTTTTTTTTTTTTTTTCTGGCTAGATCCTCAGGACTCCTTACTGGATACACCAATTGCTTAAAAATAAATTCCACACTTCCAGAAACAAATTGAACTCATGGAATTTAAAATGTTTCCTAGCTTATTCAGCATACCTTCAAAGAGAATTGATAGATGGGGTTAATTTTTCTGAGGTCATTAATAACAAAATAAAGAAGAGATGCTCTCGCTGCCACTGGTCTGTAACATTCTCGGGCCTCGTTGATTTTTCTTTCATTTTCTTTGGCTTCAATCACCTATGGTGAGATCAAATGACATAAGTCACTTACTCTTCATGTTCTTTATGTTTACCCAAGTGATGGAAGGGACATATATAAAGTGAAGAATTATTCATATTAAAACAGAAAACTTGGGGGAGCCTGGGTGGCTCAGTCAGGCAATCTCTCTCTCTTTCTCTCTCTCTCTCTCTCAAATAAATAAAACATTAAAATTTTTTTTTAAAACAGAAAACGTATGAAATCTAAGTGCTTGAGTTTTTCCAAAATTATTTAATTCAGATTTTAAAATAAGTTTTTTCATAAACTGAGTTTTCAGTGAGAAGAGACATAAGTCTAGCTGTGTTATGGTTACAGATTAAGCAAACCTGACTGGTGATTATGGTTTTACAGAATTTGTTCTGAGTAATGTCACCTTCCTGCCTCCCTTCTCTTTTTCAGGTTTAATAAACCCAGCTATATCACCTCCCAGGGATAGTTCTTACAAGTCTGCTGAGTCAATTCAATGCTGATAACTTTATTAGTCAACAAGGTATACGAAAGTAGCCAAGGTCAATAATATATCCAATAGCCATGCTTAGTAAAAGAGCCTTTACATGCAGACTCTCATGACTGTTTGACTTTGCACCCGATGATCCATATGCTCATATATTTCCATTTAGCTTATCTTTATCTATTATCCTCTGGGTACCTTCAGAGAGATAATTAAAACAACAATAACACCACCACCACTCAACCAACATACTCTTTTTTATTCAAGGCTCAAATATCTTAAACAACTTTTTAAAAAAAATCTAGGACTACTGCTGGTCCCATAGCTGGGTTTTTCTTTTTTTTTAATGTTTATTTTTATTTTTGAGAGAGAGTACATGAGTTGGCGGGGGGCGGGGGGGGGGACAAAGAGAGAGTAGGACGGAGGATCTGAAGCAGGCTCTGTGCTGACAGCAATGATCTGATGTGGGACTCGAACTCATGAACCATGAGACCGTGACCTGAGCTGAGGTTGGATGCTAAACTGACTGAGCCAACCAGGCGCCCCTGGTTCTATAGCTTTCTAAGATAGCTCCCCCCGCCCCACCTTTTTTACAGACTTGATTCTTTATACTTGTGTACAAAAGGAAATAAAACTAGAGCAGAGACGGGAAATCCCTACTACATAGCAATATATTAAGAAGATAGGAAAAGGCATTTTAAGAGACAATTAGAAGCTAACTTCAAAGCTAAGACCTAATTTACTTAATTGCTCTAATCTTTAGCATCTTAGGAGCCACCTAGAATTCACTTACTTAAAAGGATAGAGTAATTTAGGATTCCATTTCTTTGTTTAAATTAAGATAAACATATAGGATGTGTGGTGATACAGTCTCACATGGGTAATTAATAGATTACTAAGTAATGAGGATATTGCAGAAAGCAAATACAGTTCCTCCCATTTTGACACAATGGAGTTTTAAGGTTCGTGGACACCTGTGGAAGTCCTAAGCGCACACCACGCGTCAGGCATGTTGGGACATAGGCTGGACATTCAGCAGGAAGTCTACTCAATAAAAAATTTACTGGCTTTCAGGAAATGTCATTGTTTCCCAGGGTGAATAATGCATCTGAGTACAGCAGGAGACCATCCCTTGCTCGCTCTCTCACCAGCAAAGGCCCGTAAACACGACTTTAGCTCTAAATACTTCTCTAAAATGTACAACAGACCACGAAACCTGTGGCGAGGCTGGAAGGTGTCAGTTTGCCAGAGCTGGAGGCTAAGCCTTTTTCTATTTTAGACCATCTAAGTCAGCAGGCCACCAATTCTCTTCAGATTTAGTCACTCGGAAAAAATAATAGCCTCACAGAGTCTCATGTGAATGACAGCATCTCTGCTGAATTACGAGAGGCACAAGTTTAACTACCTCTGGCTCCGTGCAGAGCCCCACACATTCTGATTTTTAAGGGCAGTTTATTAAATGACTGAAATCCACAAGTGAGTCCTCTTAAGGAAACTGTCAAGTTTGATCAGATTTTTATCCCAACCACTTGATTCAAAGGGAGCGCCATGGCCCTCCAGGTGTGCTTTGCGCCTTCTTACTTTCCGCTCTATCTCTGCTGCGGTGGCCTTGGTCCTCTCCAGCCTCTCTACCAGCTCCGTGTCATCGAGGAAGCTCCCCTCTGCTGCAGAGAGGCGCAGGAGGAGGTCGTCCTCTAGATACTTCAGCTCTATCTTGAAGTCATTCTGGTGCTTTGTCAAAACCAACTAACACAAACCAAGAAAAGTGTGAGAAATGGTGGTTAAATTCATGTCTGTAAGCAGTTTCTTTAATTATCAATTTCGTGGAACCATATATAGTAAACACACTTAAAATTAAAAACACAAAATCAAAAACATACTAATCATCATCTTTTAAAACATTTTAATGTTTTAATAAACATTTATTTATTCTAAGAGAGAGAGAGACAGAATTGGGGCGGGGGGGGGGAGAGAGGGAGGAAGCATGAGCAGGGGAGGGGCAGGGAGTGAGAGAGACACCGAATCCAAAGCAGGCTCCAGGCTCTGAGCTATCAGTACAGAGCTTGATGCGGGGCTGGAACTCACAAACTGCAAGATCATGACCTGAGCTGAAGTTGGATGCTTAACTGACTGAGCCACCCAGGCGCTCTCAAAACTTATTTTAAAACAAGTCAGTGGTGTGCCTGGGTGGCTGAGGCTTTTGAGCAGCCACCTTTGGCTCAGGTCATGATCATGTGAGTTCGAGCCCCATATCGGGCTCACTGCTGTCAATGAAGAGCTCACTCTAGATCCTCTGTTCCCCCTCTTCTGCCCCTCCTTCATTTGCATGCATACGTACCCTGTCTCTCAAAGGTAAACATTAATTTTTTTAAGCAAGTCAGAAAATATGTTAAGATCTGGCTATACTCCAGCGTCCAGAGAATGAATGTCTATGATAATCATTTAACATTGTGAGCCTATAGGAAGAGTCTATTCTATTCTATAGGAAGAAACTTCTTCAACTCTAAAAAGTCATCATTTCCGTCCTCACAAAGGAAAAAAGCTAATCCTCAATTGCCACTCTAAAAGCCAGAGGAATGGGTAAATATGGACAAAAAGCTGATGGAGAACATTCACGGGGTAATAGACTACTTGCTGGAGGCAGAGCTACCGTCTGGGAGCCCAGTCTTAGGAAGCCGTCCATAATTTTGTGTATTTACCTCTAACAGACTTACCTGGTTCTCACAGTGAAGACCAGAAAAATAAAATCTCCTGCTTTGGGCAGTTGAAGGGGAAAAGCAACTATTTTAAAATATGCCCAGGGGAAAGCAACCATTTAAATTATACAAGAGCTTTCTGTTTTCTTAACAAAAGCCTTTCCTCAATGGAAATTACATTATCAGAGCCTTTTCAGGCCTAAGGAGAAGGATGATTGGACAACTCAGGAGCCTCAATCTCCTTTCTCATACAGGAGAGATAAAAATAAATGACTCTTCTGAAGAGAGAAACCCTGAAATTTAATCATGGTATTACCGAATACTTCCCATCCACAATACGTTACCACCATACCACATCAACAGAGTCCTCCCAATATGGTAACAGGGGATTACAATAGAGAGCTCCAAGGTACTGACTCTATTTAAGAAGCAATTTCTAGGGAAATCCAAAGACCCAGGGAGACAGAAACAGAAACATGAGAGGAAAGTGAAGCCTATGACAGCAGCAGGTACAGCAAACATGACACACAGCCTAACTCCTAGTCACATAAATATAATATAAAACCTAATGCTAAAGCTCTACTGCCTCACTTCAAATTATCCAATAGATCCTATTTGGCTTTCAATAAAAAAGTACAAGGCAAGCAAGATAAAAGACAAAAAGCACAGTAGGAAGAGATAACAGACTTCAGAACAAGACTCAAGGATGGCAGAAATTTTGAAATCATCAGACTGGGAATTAAAAATAATTATGCTTATTGTGCTAAGGGCCTCTTGAGAAACTGCAAAACACACAAGACCACTTGGACAATTTAAGTAGAGAGATCGAAACTCTACGAAAGAAAATGTTAGAAATAAACACTATGACAGAAATGAAGGATGCCATTGATGGGCTCATCAGTAGGCTGGATACAGTCAAGGGAATCATCAGCAAACTCAAATATAGGTCCCCAGAAACTCTTCAAACTGAAAAGGAAATAAAAAATAATAGGGGAAAAAAAGGAAAAGAACACTCAATAACTGTAGGAAAATTGAAAAAAGTTTAACACACATATCATAAGAATACCTGAAGGAGAAAAAGGAGAATAAATAGTGGAGTTAATAATGGCTAAGAATTGGGGCACCTGGATAGTTCAGTTGGTTAAGTGTCCAACCTCAGCTCAGGTCATGATCTCACGGTTCATGGGTATGGGCTCTGTATTAGGCTCTGTGCTGAAAGCTAGCTCAGAGCCTGGAGCCTTCTTTAGATTCTGTGTGTCCCTCTCTCTCTGACCTTCCCCTACTCTCTCTCTCACTCTCTCTCACACACAGAAATAAATTTTTAAAAAAATTAAAAATGTTTAAAAAATGGCTAAGAATTTTCCAAAATGACATTCACCAAACCACAGATCCAGGAAGCTCACAGCAGAGTTAGTAACAAAAAATTACACCCAGACATATCATATTCAAACTAGAGAAAATCAAATACAAAGAAATAACGTGAAAAGAAGTGACAAGAAAAAATAAACCTCACCTATCCATGAAAGAGGACAAGAATTACATACAACTTCTAAAAAACCATGCAAGCAAGGAAAGAGCAAGTATTCAAAAATAAGCAATCAGTCTACAAGTCTATATTCTGCCAGTCTTCAAAAATTAAGGAAAAATACAGATATTTTAAAGAGAAAAACCTGAAGGATTCTGTCACCAGTAGACATGTATTACAAGAAATATTAATTATTATTACTTTTTAAAATATTTTTATTTATTTCTAGGAGAGAGAGAGAGACAGCGTGATCAGGGGAGGGTCAGAGAGAGAGAGAGACACAGATTCTGAAATAGGCTCCAGGCTCTGAGCTGGCAGTCAGCACAGAGCCCGATGCAGGGCTCGAACCCACGAACCGCAAGATCATGACCTAAGTGAAAGTCGGACGCTTAACCAACTAAGGCACCCAGGCGCCCCAAGAAATATTAATTATTTTTTGTCACAGAGGGAAAAAAATGATATAGGTCAGAAACTCACATGCACATAAAGGAAGAAAGTCAGAGAAAGAATAAATGAAGGTAAAAATCTTTCTTACTCTGGAGAAAACTGTTCAAAATAATACAGACAACAAGGTACTCAGTGATTATAACTTCTGATAAATGAAATGAATGACAACAATGTTTCCAGAGATGGGAGGGAAGAAATGGGAAAACTGGTACAAGATATTTCCACTCAAAAGGAGGCAGTATAATAATCTGACTTGAAAATGGACTTAGGTTACTTGTAAATGTATATAGTAAATACTAAAAACACCCCACTATGTTAAAAAAAAAAAAGAAGTATTACTTTTATGCTGAGAGAGGACAGGTATTGGAATCATATGAAATGCTTAATTAAAATCAGAGAAGGTAGAAAGAGAAAAAAAAAGAAAAAGAAAAGGGTTACAAAGAGTGCAGTAAATAAAGCAGTGACAAAAATGGTAAGTTTTAATCCAACTGCATTAATCATCTCTTCGTGAATTTTCTAAATACATGAATTAAAAGACAGAGACTGACATAGTGGATTAAAAAGTAGGACCCAACTGTCTATTATCTAAAAGAAGTCTACTTTGACTAAAGGTAAAAGGATGGAGAAAGATATACCATTTACCACTCAACAAAAAAAGCTGGAGCAGCTACATTAATTTCAGACAAAGCAGACATGAGAACAAGGAAAATTATCAAGAGCAAAGGGGAGAATTACATAATGATAAAGGGTCAATTCTCTAAAAAAAAAAAAAAAAAAAAAGCATACAAATCCTTAGGGAGTATGTCTCTGACAACAGAGTGTCAAAATACATGAGGCAGAAACTGAGAGAACTCCAAGAAGCACCCAAGGTCACATTGCTGCAGAATTCAAAACTCCTGTATCTAGAACTAATAGATTCTGGTAGACAGAGAATCAGTAACAATAGAGCTGAACCAAACAGCACTGTTAACTGGATGTAATGGACATTTACAGAATACAGTAAAACCTTGGATTGTGAGTAACTTGTTCTGCAAGTGTTTCATATGACAAGGAAACGTTTCTAATAAATTTGAACTTGATAAAGGAGCAATGTCTTGGAATATGAGTAGTACATGACACTGAGCGTCACATAATCACCAACGAACCAATGGTGCTTCTCCCTCCCTCCTTCTGCCTCTCTCCCTGTGGGATTGTGGGTGATTGCCAAAGCAATGTTACATTTCCACAAAATCTTCAAAAGGAGGCAAGTGTCAATGGATAGGTTCCTTGCTAAAGCTACACAAAAAAAGATTCTATTGAGCCAACAGACAGTAGTGCTTCCATTAGAGCTAGTGAAAGTCATTTACACAATAACTCTCTTCTCTCATCTTCCTCACACCAGCCATAAAGTTTTCAAAGGTAAGTGCAGGTTCATTTATTTTTCCTTGTATTTTGGATTTTCTTTATTACTCTGTATTATATTACAATATTGTAAACATTTTTACATGAATATTTTGGGGTTGTCGAATGAATCATCTGAATTTTCATTATTTCTTATGGGGAAATTCACTTTGATATACAAATACTTTGGATTACACACATGTTTCTGGAAAAAATTATGCTCGCAAACCAAGGTTTTACTGTGCTCTATGAAATAATAGGAGAGTACCTAATTTTTTCAAGCTCACATAAAATATTCACATGATAAACCAAACTCTGAACCACAAAACATACGTGAAAAAGTTTTCAAAAACAGAAGTAGAAAGTATGCTCTCAAATCACAATGAAATTAAATAGGGAATCACTAACTGTAAAGACAGCTGGAAAAATCATCAACTATTTGGAGATTAAACAGCACACTTTTAAATAACATGTAGGTGAAAGAAATCTCAAGAGATATTACAAATATATCAAACTAACTAAAAATGAAAATACAATTTATCAAATTGTGTGAGATGAAGCAAAAGCAGTGCTTAGAGGAAATGCGTAGCATTGAACACATATATTAGAAAAGCAGAAAGATCTAAATTATTTATCTAAACTTTTATCTTAAGAAACTACTTAAAGAAGAGCAATATAAATATAAAGCAAGGAGATGAAAACAAACAATAAAAATTAGAGAAAAAATCAATAAAATTTAAAACATGAAACCAATGGGGGAACAATCATTAGCCAAAAGTTATTTCTTTACAAAAATCAACAAAATTTATAGCCCTGAAGCCAGGCTAACCAAGAAAAAGAGAAACACAAATTACAAGGTCAGAAACTAAAGAAGGACCATCACTACTGATTCTATGGTCATTAAAGGATAATAAAAGGATATTATGAACAAGTTTATGCACATAAATTTGATAATTTAGATGCAGTAGAACAATTCCTTGAAAGACACATCTATCAAGAACTCACACTAGGAAAGCTAGGTAATCTGAATAGTCCTATACCTAATTAAAACTATGAATGACAATAACTTTCAAAAAAAAAAAAAAGAAAAAGAAAAAGAAAGAGAAGGAAAGCACCTGGCCCAGATGATTTCACTGAGTTTACCAAAGATTTAAGGATGAAATGCTGTCAATTTTCTACCATTTCTTCCAGAAAAAAGAAGCAAAGGGAATACTTTCTAATTTTATGAGGTCAGCATTAGCCTAATACTGAAACCACATAAAGCCATTGCAAGAAAATACAAAGTATACACCAGTATCTTTCATGAGCATACATGTAAAAATCCTCAACAAAATACGAGCAAACAAAATCAAACACGTGTGTGAAAAGAATTATATACCATACTAAGTCGGACTTATGCCAGATATGCAAATCTGGGTCAACACTGAAAAGTCAAGTAATGTAATCCATTGCATCAAAAGGCTTAAGAAAAAATATGATATACCAATGGATGAAGAAAAACATTTGATGAAATCTGACAATGATTTATGGTAACAACTCCCAGCAAACTAGAAATAGAGGAGAACTTCAACTTTATAGAGAACATCTAAAAATGAAATCTACATTTAATAAATATTCCACTTAATGGTGATGAACTAGATGCTTTCCCCCAAAACTGGAACTGGCACAAATATCTCCTTTCACCACTTCTATTCAACATTATACTGAAAGTCTTAAACTAATTCAGTAAGACCAGAAAAATAAATAAAATGTATACAGAATGGGAAGGAAGAAATAAACAATCTTTATTCACACATGGTTGTCTTTGTAGAAATTCCCAAAGAATCAACAAAAGGATTCCTAACTAACAAGAGATGATAACAAAGCTGAAAGATACAAGGTTAATATACAAAACTCAACTGCTTTTCTATATGCTAGCAATGAATGACTAGAAATCAAAATGTATACTGCAACACCATTTACACTAGCACCAAAAAACTGAACTACTCAGATATAAATCTAAGAAATTATATTGAAGATACATATGAAGAATTCTACCATGTTCTGATGAAAGAGATCAAAGATCTAAAAACCATAGAGATAATTCATATTCATGATAGGAAAACTCAATATTGTTAAGACATCACCCTTTCCTTTCTGTGATTCAACATACTGTCAGTCAAAATCCCAGCACATTATTTTGTGGATATTGACAAACTGATTCTAAAGTATACATAGAAAGAGCCAACAGTCAGTGTATGGAAGAAAAATAAGTTGGAAGACTGACAATACTAAGCTTGAAGACTTGCTATAAAGCTACCACTATTAAGGAAGGTATGGTATTCACAAAGTTGAAAAGAGATCCACAGAAATATGCTCTACTGATCTCTGACAAGTGGCAAAGGCAATGCAAGGAGAAAAGACAAGTTCTTCAACAAATGGTGCTGGACAGCTGGGTATCCATATGTCAAAGAATGAAGCTGGATCCCTACCTCACACTGCATACAGAAATTAACTCAAAGTGGATTATGGACCCAAATGTAAGAACTAAAGCCATAAAACTCCTAGAAGAAAACACAGAAGTAAATCTTCATGGACTTGTATGAGGCAATGATTTCTTAGATATGATATCAAAAGCACAAGCAACAAAGAAAAAAAGAGATAAACTGGATTTCATTAAATTAAAAACTTACACGCTTCAGAAGACACCATCAATAAAGTGAAGACAATCCACAGAATGGGAGAAAATAATTTTATTTTACATGCCCAATGAGAGTATAATATTAAAAAAAAAAAACACAAAGACCTCCACAATACAATAATAAAACTAACCCAATTTTAAAAATGGGAAAAGGATTTGAATAGATGTTTCTCCAAAAAGGACACATACAACCAATACATACATGAAAAGAAGCTCAACTCCATTAGCCTGTAGGGAAAAGGAATCAAAACCATAATGAAATACCACTTCACACACACTAATGTGGCTATTAGCAAAGAGAGAAAGAGGTGCTGGTGAGGATGTGAAGAAATTGGGTCCTTTGTACACAGCTGGTAGAAATGTAAAATGGTGCAGCTGCTTTGAAAACAATCTGGTAGTTCCTCAAATATTAAATATAGAGTCAATATATAACCCAGCAATTCTGCTTCTAGGTACATACCCAAGAGAATTGAAAAATGCATGTCCACACAACAACTTATGCATAAACACTCATAGAAGCATTAAACATCATAAGCAAAAAGTAGAATCAACCGTAATATCCATAAACCCATGATGGCATAAATAAAATATGGCATATATATATCTGTACAATGGAATATTATTCAGCAATTAAAAATGAAGAATTGGTATACACTAACACATGGATGCACCTCGAAAACATTAGGCTAAGTCAAAGAAGCCACGTACAAAGGCCATATATTTAATGATTCCATTTATATTAAATGTCCAGAAGAGGCTAATCTGTAGGGGTAAAAGGAGATTAACAACTGCTAGGAGCTACGTGGAAGTAGACACTGGAGATGAACAGCTAATAAGCAGGGATTTTTTTTTTTTTGAGGTGCTGAAAACATAGACTTGAATAACCTAACTCTGTGAATAACCTAATACACAGTGCATTATACAATTAAAAAGGGCATGTGATTTAATGCAATTCCTATCAAAATACCACCAGCATTTTTCAAAGAGCTAAGACAATGAATCCTAAAATTGGTATGGAACCACACAAGACCCCAAATAGCCAAAGAAATCCTAAAAGAGAAAACCAAAGCTGGAGACATCATGACTCCAGACTTCAAGTTGTATTTAAGCTATAGTCATCAAGAAAATATGGTACCAGCACAAAAGCAGACACAAAGACCAATGGAAACAAATAAAAACTCAGAAATGGACCCACAACTATACGGTAAACAAATCTTTGACAAAGCAGGAAGGGATATCCAATGGAATAAAGACAGTCTCTTCAACAAATGGTGTTGGAAAAACTGGACAGCCACATGCAGAAGAATGAAACTGGACCACTTTCTGACACCATACACAAAAATAAACTAAAAATGGACAAATGACCTAAATTTGAGACAGGAAACCATCAAAATCCTAAAAGAGAACTTAGGCAGCAACCTTGCTGACTTTGGCTAGAGCAACTTCTTACTAGACACATGTCTAGTAAGGGAAACAAAAGCAAACATGAAGTATTGGGACTTTATCAAAAGAAAAAGTTTCTCCACAGAGCAGGAAACAATCAATAAACCTAGAAGGCAGCCTAAAGAAAGGGAGAAGGTATTTGCAAATGACATATCTGATAAAGGGCTAATAGCCAATATCCATAAAGAACTTATCAAATTCGACACCCAAAAAACAAATAACCCAGTAAAGAAATGGGCAGAAGACTTCAATAGACAGTTTTCCAAAGAAGACATCCAGATGAACACATGATAAGATGCTCAACATCACTCATCATCAGGGAAATATAAATCAAAACCACAACGATATATGACCTTACACTGGCCAGAATGGCTAACATTAACAACACAAGAAAAAAAAACAAAACTGTTGGCCAGGATGTGGAGAATGGAGCATCCTCTTATACTGTTAGTGGGGATGCAAACTGGTGCAGCCACTCTGGGAAACAGTATAGAGGTTCCTCAAAACGTTAAAAATAGAACTACCCTATGACCCATCAACTGCATGGCTAGGTATTTACCCAGAGGATACAAAAATATAGATTTAAAGGGGTACATGTACCCACCCCTGTGTTTATACCAGCATTATCAGCAATAGCCAAACTATGGAGAGCACCCAAATGTCCATCGACTAATGAATAAAGAAGATGTGGTATATATAGCCAGTGGCTATCAAAAGGAATAAAACCTTACCATTTGCAATGAAGTGGATGGAGCTACAGTATATTATACTAAGCATAATAAATCAGGCAGAGGAAAACAAATACCATGTGATTTTACTCTTATGTGGGACTTAAACATAACAGATAATCCTATGGAAAAGGGGTGAAAAAGAGGAAAACAAACCAATTAGAGACTATGATAGAGAACAAACTGAAGGATCATGGAGGGAGGAGGATGGGAGATGGGCTAAATGTGTGATGGGTATTAATGAGGGCACTTGTGTTGAGCACTGGGTGTTATATGTGAGTGATGAATCACTAAATCCTAGTCCTGAAAACAGTATTGCATTTCACATTAACTAGAATTTAAATAAAAGTTTGAGGGGAAAAAAGAGCAGGTGAACTATACCTCAATAAAACTTACAAAAATGGGAAGAAATATTACTATGTCTTAATGAACAACACTGAATGGACATGTCTTATTGAAGCAGAACAGTATTTTGCTTTATTAAAAAAATTTTTAAGATGTATTTTGAGAAAGAGAGAGCAGTGGCAGGGAAGAAGCAGAAAGAGAAGGAGAGAGGAAGAATCTCAAGCAGTCCTCATGCTCAGCACAGAGGCTGATGAGGGCCTCCATCTCAAAACCGTGAGGTCATGAGCTGAGATAAAATCAAGAGTTGCACACTTAACGGACTGAGCCACCCAGGCATCCTGAAGCAGACCAGTAGTTTAAATACATTTTATTTTTATGTTGCAAAGAAGGATAACATTAGAAGAAACTTAAAACGGGCTAGTGTTAAAGACAAACTCTGTAATATCTTACTTTTCTGTAAATAAATGTAACATTATTCCAAAATAAATTAACATTTATTTTAAAAGCTTGCTTCTGATACATAAGTAAGGTAGAAAGGCAAAATATTGCTAATCATTGAAGCTAAATGATGCCAACATGGAAACTTGTAACTATTTTATGTTCATGTTTGAAAAATTTCATTATCTAAAGTAAAAGCAAATAAAGAAATTAACCAGGGGCACTTGGGAGGCTCAGTCTATTAAATGTCCAACTCTTGATTTTGGCTCAGGGCACGATCTCACAGTTCATGAGATGGAGCCCCAGGTTGGGCTCCACCCTGACAGCATGGGGCCTGCTTGGAATTCCCTCTCTCTCTCTCTCTCTCTCTCTCTCCTCTGCTCATGCTCTTTCTCTCAAAATAAATAAACTTAAAAATAAAAGAGAAATTAACCAAACTGAAAAAGATTTAGGAAAAAAAGTAAGCATATTACCATGACAAGTCTATTTTTCTTCTTTCTTTTTTCTTTTATAGAGAGCACATGAGAATAGAGGAGAGGGGCAGAGGGAGAGAAAGAAAATCTTAAGCAGGCTCTACTTCCAGCCCGGAGCCCAGTGCAGGGCTTGATCCCAAGACCTTGGGATCAGGACCTGAGCCAAAATCAAGATGTGAATCCTCATGCAAACTGGTGCAGCCCCTCTGGAAAACAGTGTGGAGGTTCCTCAAAAAATTAACAATAGAACTTCCTGTATGACCCAGCAATAGCACTGCTAGGAATTTACCCAAGGGATACAGAAATGCTGATACAAAGGAGCACATGGACCCCAATGTTCATAGCAGCACTCTCCACAATAGCTAAAACATGAAAAGAGCCTAAGTGTCCATCCACGGACGAATGGATCAAGAAGATGTGGTTTATCTATACCATGGAATACTACATGGCAATGAGAAACAATGAAATCTGGCCATGTGTAGCAACACGGATGGACCTTGAGGGTGTTATGCTTAGCGAAGTAAGTCAGGCAGAGAAGGACAAATATCATATGTTTGCCCGTATAGGAGGATTAGGAGGAACTTAACTGAGGACCATGGGAGAGAAGAAGAGGGGAAATGGTGGGGGAAAGGGAGAGAGGCAAACCATGAGAGACTCTTGAATGCTGACAAAAACTGAGGACTGATGGATGAGGGGGGAAGGGGGGATGGGC